>NC_058088.1:58149811-58452311 GCF_014858855.1 Bufo gargarizans | reverse complement strand
GTTCAATGACAGGTGGCAGCGCAATCACCATTCCCCGTCATTGCGTCCGCTACTTACAAAGGAATGCGCTTCGTGACAAAGTAATTTCTTTGTGAAATTTGGCGAAGCAGCCAACTTGAATTTTTCATAACTTCGCTCATGGCTTCGATCCAGAGTCCTGAGGTCAATCTCTTGGCTCCCCGGCATACACCTCCGGCTTAACCTTAGTGGCCTGTCCAACCACTGATAACAGATACCAACCTTCATCTTAGCTAAAGGCAGAGAAGCAACCTTGGCCTGGGAGAACCAAGGAGTCAGACCGATGGCTCCACTGATGGGGCACAGGAGTCAGACCGATGGCTCCACTGATGGGGCGCAGGAGTCAGACCGATGGCTCCACTGACGGGGCTCAGGAGTCAGACCGATGGCTCCACTGACGGGGAGGTGGAAATCTAATTACTAGTGATGAGCGGTAGGGGCAATATTCAAATTTGCGATATTTCACAAATATTTTGCAGAATATTCGTCATATATTTGCAAATTTGAGAATTCGCAACTACATTCTTGATTGTGAAAACCAGCAATGTCATTTGCGCGTATTGCGCGTGCAATACAGGCATGGGTGACTTTTGCTACATTTTCAAGCTGCTAGAGGTTTCCTGAGACTGGAGAAAATGGTTGGCACGGCAGAACATTACAATGGCTTTATATGCAGATAGAGTGCTCCAATATATTCACGATTGCGCAATTAATGATGTGCATATTTTTGCGCATTACGTGCAACTTGTGACATCACAGCACCATGTCTGTAGCATGTATGTATGGACAGCAGAACCATCAGCTACACTTTATCAGGATATAACCTACACTGACTATCTCCCACTAACTATCTGTATTATATACTGTGACACAGTGAAGGGTATTGTCTGGGAAAACAGGTATTTTCCTCCCAGCGGGTGCAGCTGGTCTGATTGGCAGCCAGGTGCGGTCAAACACCGGACTAGATCTCAGGTGCCGGTCCGGGGTTTGGCAACACTTAGCTGCCTTTAAAAGACAACTGGGATCAGCAGAGGGGATCTTTCTGTGTTGCGATCTGAGGCTTATGCCGGGGTGGAGGGCTGAGACCCGGGTGTAGGGGAAACAGGCCCCCTGTAGCCTGCTGATGGACTTGACGAGGCAGAACTGCCAGCAGGGTGTGAATGAACACCCAGGAGATAAGGTGACTTTCTTGATTATGAACTTTTCTTGTGTGTGAACAAACACCAAGACTGCAAACTGACTTACGTTTTGTGCTATACCATATGTGCGAATAAACACTGAAGTTTTGCTTTACAAACTGGTTTTTGCCTCTGTACTGCGTCCGCTTACCCTGCCTACCAGAGCGAATCCCTACAATATATAAGTTAACTATCTAATGTAATACAACAGAGCACAGAGCACATGCTGTATCTTTCATAACTGCAGAAAATGGCCGTGAGGGAGAGTCTACCCCAAGACCAGTGGGCTGAGGTCATCTCTGGCATCAGGACCCCAACAGGTTTACTTTGATTTACCAGATGAGAAAGCGGCAGACTACTATAAGGTCAAGGGTGAGATCCTGGCGAGGCTGTGGGTGAATGTGTTGCTCTGGGCCCAGCGGGTGCATCAGTGGGAATTTAACCCGTCTGAGCCAGCGAGACCCCAGTATAATAATTTGCTGCATCTCTTGCAAAAATGGCTACCGCCTGATGTACTGAGTCCCACTGCTATGCTGGACCGTATTGTAGCTGACAAATTCTGGAGGGCATTGCCACCACCCCTCCAACGCTGGGTTGGCCAGATATCTCCTACTAGTGCCCTGAAGATGGTTAACTTGGTCGAATGGTATGGGGCTACTGAGGAACTGCAGGGGGGGAACTCTGGGGAAGGGTGTAACAAAATCCAGAAAATCCCCGCCCCAGACCCTGTGGCCTGGGCTGAGAAAAACCGCCCGGGATGTACCCTTTGAGGATCGGAACCTGATAATCTGCTGGCAGTGTCATGAGCACGGCCATGTACGGGCCGACTGTCCCCACCTGGTCAAGCCCTTAGACGTAAACTTTGGGTATCGACAGTCATGGTATGCCAGAAGGGTCGGTGCATCAGACACTCTAGAAACTCTCAATAACGAACCTTTGTGTCAGGTGGAGGTGGAAGTCAGTCCCGTGGTGGCTATGCTGGACTCAGGGAGTCGGGTGACCCTTGTGAGGGCTTCCCTGGTGCAACCCACCGAGTTTACGGGCCAGAAAGTCGGAGTGCTCAGCGTACATGGAGATTTAAAAGAGTACCCCACTGCTCTGGTGTTCCTAAGCACGTGTGCCGGCAGGCGGATCCATGAGGTGGCCATAACCACGAGCATGCACTATGACTTGATATTAGGAAGAGACTTTCCGTTGTTCCCAGCCCTGTGAACGGCCGCTGTACATACTGATCCCAAAGAGATAGGGAAAGCACCAGTAGTGAGGCCTGGCCCAGTTGAGGTGTTAGAACACAGGAAACCCCAAGCGGAGGGGCCCACGGTAGATCCGGTGAGACAGGGGGAGACAACCCCACAGAATAGGATAGGTAGGGAGCATAGGAAGATATCTCAGAAAGCCCAGAGTAGGACCAATAATAGAGCATCTGGGGTCCGTAACTTTAGCTGGGGAGATCCGGTTTTGGTTTGTGGGCCGCTTGTGGACAGTAAGTTCTGTGTTAGGTGGAAGCGGTCCTACGAGGTACTCGAGAAAATTGGAGATGTAATCTACAAGGTGCATCAGCCAGGGAGGCGAAAGCCGGAGCAGGTTTACCATGTTAATGTACTCAAACCTTGGAAAGATAGGGAAACCTGTACAGAAGACAGACCGCGGCCGAGTTTTCTAGGGGAAGAGGCTCCGACCCCTATGTCTGATGCAAGGGAAGCGGCTGCCACAGAAAAAATTGCTGACAGCCTCTCCTCTAAACAGACTCAGGAGGCCAGGGGGTTTGTTAGTCAGAACGCGGATGTGTTCTCAGACCTACCTGGACGCACTTCCCCAATTTGGCATGACATTGTCACTGAGCCTCAGGCAAAAGCCCGGCTGAAACCATACCGAGACTCGGTGACAAGCCATGGTAGAACACAGGGCAGGTCGGTTGCAGGGAAATGTGGATGCCCTGTCCCAGATGCACTGTTTGGCATGTGTTCACCCCCTCAGGGTTGAACAAAGGGGGAAGGGTAGGTGACACAGTGAAGGGTATTGTCTGGGAAAACAGGTATTTTCCTCCCAGTGTGTGCTGCTGGACTGATTGGTGGCCAGGTGGGTCTCAGGTGCCGGTCCGGGGTTTGGCAACACCTAACTGCCTTTAGGCCCCTTTCACATGGGCGAGTTTTCCGTGCGGGTGCGAAGCGTGAGTTGAACGCATTGCACCCGCACTGAATCCTGACCCATTAATTTCTATGGGGCTGTGCACATGAGCAGTGATTTTCACGCATCACTTGTGCGTTGAGTGAAAATCGCAGCATGCTCTATATTGTGCGATTTTCACGCGACGCAGGCCCCATAGAAGTGAATGGGGTGCGTGAAAATCGCATAGCATCCGCAAGCAAGTGCGGATGCGGTGCGATTTTCACGCATGGTTGCTAGGTGACAGTCTATTCACTGAATTATTTTCCCTTATAACATGGTTATAAGGGAAAATAATAGCATTCTGAATACAGAATGCATAGTGCAATAGCGCTGGAGGGGTTAAAGCAAAAAAAAATAAAGTTTAACTCACCTTAGTCCACTTGATCGCGGCCCGGCATCTGTCCTTTGTTGAATAGGACCTGTGGTTAGCATTGCAATAATTACAGGACCTTTGATGACGTCACTCCGGTCATCACATGGTATAAGTCACATGATCTTTTACCATGGTGACGTACCATGTAAGGTGAGTTAAACCATTTTTTTTATTTTGTTTTAACCCTTCCAGCACTATTATACTATGCATTCTGTAGTCAGAATGCTATTATTTTCCCTTATAACCATGTTATAAGGGAAAATAATACAATCTTAAGAACATCAATCCCAAGCCCGAACTTCTGTGAAGAAGTTCAGGTTTGGGTACCAAACATGCGCGATTTTTCTCACGCGAGTGCAAAACGCATTACAATGTTTTGCACTCGCGCAGAAAAAACTTGCATTTTCCCGCAACGCACCCGCCTCTTATCCGGGCCAAAAATATGACGCCCGTGTGAAAGAGGCCTTAAAAGACAGCTGGGATCAGCAGAGGGGATCTCTCTGTGTTGGGATCTGAGGCTTGTGCCGGGGTGGAGGTCTGAGACCCGGGTGTAGGGGAAACAGGCCCCCTGAAGCCTGCTTATGGACTTGGCGAGGCAGAACTGCCAGCAGGGTGTGAACTAACACCCAGGAGATAAGGTGACTTTCTTGATTATGAACTTTTCTTGTGTGTGAACAAACACCAAGACTGCAAAGTGACTTACGTTTTGTGCTATACCTTATGTGAGAATAAACACTGACGTTTTGCTTTACAAACTGGTTTTTGCCTCTGTACTGCGTCCGCTCACCCTGCCTACCAGATCGAATCCCTACAATATATAAGTTAACTATCTAATGTAATATAACAAAGCACAGAGCACATGCTGTATCTTTCATAACTGCAATAAACTGCATACAAGGGCTGCTGGGGAGGTTCCTATATAGTAAGGGGCAGCTTTCCTATTGGTTGCTAGGGATGTTACTAAGCTCAAAGACATTGCAGCCTTCTCATTGGCCCAAAAGCAAGAAGCAGGGAGGGATCATGGGCTCAGATGGAAAAAAAAATCAAAAATATTTGCGGATACAAATATATAGCACTATATTCTAAATCTTCGCAAATTCTCGAAGTTGCGATATTCGCGATACGAATATTCGCGCCCAACACTACTAATATCAAAGCTAAGGTGCAGTTCCAGCTAAATTGCCGGTGGAGCTGGGCCGTGTCCTGAAACAGATCGCCCTCTAAAATCCATGTGGGCTGTCGTGTGGCCGTGCTTATCTCAGCGTGGAACGGCCTCCGTCTGAGCAGGAAACAAAGTAGCTTTTTTTGAAGATGCAAAATGTATCAATCGTTAACTTCACTTTGGTATTTGTTGTGTTATTTGTATCATTTTCAGCACTAAATGTCAAGTTGAAGCAGGTACCACGCAAGCGTTTACAGATTCAGCAGGCTGCCGGAATGCCGTATGGCCCCTGCAACTATAATGGGATCTGGCGGAGACTCGGCAAATAACAAGAGAATCGGCTAGCCTAACAATTGCTGCATCCATACTAAAAGATAAAAAAATCTACAAGAATCTACAAAAAAGTATACAAAAATCACTACTTGGCCGTGTTCAACCTCCCTCCTTCTCTGCCAATGTCAGTAACATCTCTGAGGGATTTAAAATGGTTCCATAGGGTTGAGCCGAAATGTCACATGCACCTGTGTGAATAAAAGACCTCAGTTTTTCCATTATCTGCTGAATGGCAGTGCTTTTATGAGATGATTCATTAGATAGATAGATAGATAGATAGATAGATAGATAGATAGATAGATAGATAGATAGATATGAGATAGATAGATAGATAGATAGATATGAGATAGATAGATAGATAGATATGAGATAGATAGATAGATAGATAGATAGATAGATACAGATGTAGTAGAGTTAACAATAATGCTTTATGAGACATGTTATCTAAACTAAATGCGTTAAGCAATCACTTTACATTGCTTTTTAATGGCTTTTGTTTCAAGATAACATGATGAGTTAAGAAATGTGAGTTAAGAGTTTGAGTGTTAGCTCTGCTACATCTGTAGATACGAGATAGATAGATAATAGATAGCGATAGATAGATAGGAGATAATAGATAGATAGATAGATAGGAGATAATAGATAGATAGATAGATAATAGATAGATAGATAATAGATAGATAGATAGATAGATAGACATAAGATAGATACGAGATAGATAATAGATAGATAGATAATAGATAGCGATAGATAGATAGATAGATAGGAGATAGATAAATAGATAGATAGATAGGAGATAGATAATAGATAGATAGATAGACTATGCACTGTAGTATTCCCCTCATCCTCCGGTCTCCCTGGGGAGGATGTTGGTAGTATTAGTTTCATTGTGTTCTGTTCTTGAGATCGGACACAATACAAGGAAAGTGAGGGGGTCGCAGACATGGAGCCGTTCCGTGGGCAGATGACCCCCTTAATGCATACAATACCCTTCCTGCTCCGTCCACTGATGCAGTGCATTGGTTTCCTGTTGTGATGAGCGCAGTAGGAGGGTTGCGCTGTACAGGGCTGAAGATCACAGACTTAGGCCCCCTGCACACGAACGTGTGCGCCCCGTGGTCGTGCTGCGCCTGCAAATTGTGGGCCGCAATGCACGAGCACAGTCCGTGGGGCAGCTGCCACGGATCACAGACCCATTCCGTGATCCGGCCGTTCCACAAAAATATGGGACATGTTCTAACCTTTTGTGGAACGGAAGTACGGGACGAAACCCCACGGAAGCACTGCGGAATGCACACGGAACGGTGCCTGTGTATTGCAGATCCGCAAATGCGGTCCACAATATGCAACGGGAAGCGCGCGTTCGTGTGCAGGAGGCCTTAGGGCAGGCATCTCAAACTCACGGCCCTCCAGCTGTTGCAAAACTACAACTCCCAGCATGCCCGGACAGCCTACAGGTATCAGCTTACAGCAGGGCATTGTGGGAGTTGTAGTTTTACAACAGCTGGAGGGCCGCAGTTTGAGATGCCTGCCTTAGGGGCACCATAAGGGTACATTCACGGGAGACGGAAATGCTGCAGAAAGCCTGCACCGCTTCTGTTGGAAATTTGTTGCAGATTTTGGTGATTTGATGCAGATTTCCCCCTTTGCGTTGCTGTAATCTGCAATGAACGTCCGCACCACAAGTCAATTTCCGCCTCAGATTTTTTTTACGCGGCGCGAGGATGAGATTAGGTAACGTCTCATTCGCTTTGCTGGTTCTGCACAACTTTGCAGATTTTCTCTAGAGCATTGTGCAACAGTAAATCTGCAGCGTATTTGCTACATGTGAACGGAGCCTGACCTCTGTGAGTAGGCTCAGAAAACTAATCCTGTGTCCTCACCCCATCCCCAAAAATCTTCACACAATTATCAATGACGATCCGGCTCTGCTACTTCTGGATGTAGTATCTGTGCGTAACAGATGAGTCAGCAAATGACTTCTTGTTCTCCAATTGTGTAAGGGGCGGCTCCAGGAAAAGACGTCTTAAGAAGAGCTGTCCCCAGGAAAAGACGAGTCCTCCCTTCTAATGTCGAGAGGATGTCCAGTGGAGGGGCCAACAGCTCTGGATGTAACATTCGTAGCAATCATTAGGCTGATGATTGTCTATTCTCAGTCCCATGTAATAATCAGGAGGCAGAGCTGCAGTCCCATGTAATAATGAGAAAACAGATCTACAGTCCCATGTAATAATCAGGTGGCAGAGCCGCAGTCCCGTGTGATAATGAGAAAACAGATCTACAGTCCCATGTAATAATCAGGTGGCAGAGCTTCAGTCCCATATAATAATGATAAAACAGATCTGCAGTCCCATGTAATAATCAGGTGGCAGAGCCGCAGTCCCATGTAATAATGAGAAAGCCCCGTGTAAAAATGAGGTCAGAGAGCTACAGCCCTATGAAATATTAAGCTAACAGCTTAATCAAGCTCACAGTCCCATGTAATCTGCAGTCCCATGTAATAATAAGGTTATAATCTCCCAATGACAAGTAATAATGAGGTTATAGAGCAACAGTCCTATGTAATAATGAGGTCACAGGGGTACATATAAGATTATTGTCATAGACATACAGTCCCATGCAATAATGAGGTCATAGAGCTACAGTCCCATGTAATAATGAAATCCTAGAGTCACAGTCCCATGAAATAATGTAATCATGAGCTATAGCATCATGTAATAATACAATCACAGATCTACAGTCCCATGTAATAATTAAGCCACAGCTACAGTCCCATGTAATACTGAGGTCACAGATAAAGTCCCATGTAATAATGTAGCTAAAGTCCTATGTCATGAGGTCAGAGATTTAATAAGAAGGTCATATACCTGCAGTCTCATGTAATCAGATGATATACTCACAGCACCATGTACAAATGAGGTCACAGATCTACAGTCCCATGTAATGATGAGGTGACAAGGGTACCCATCAAGGTCATAGAAATACAGTCCCACGTAATAATAAGGTCATAGAGCTACAGTCTCATGTAATATTGAGGTCACAGCTATCGTCCCATGCAGTAATGAAATCATAGAGTCACAGTCCCATGTAATAATAAAGTCATAGGGCTACAGTCCCATGTAATGACGAGGTTACAGCTTCAGTCCCATGTAATAATAAAATCATAGAGTCATAGTCTTATGTAATAATGACATAAGGGAGCTACAGTCCCATGTAATAATTAAGCCACAGAGCTACAGTCCCATGTAATACTGAGGTCACAGATGCAGTCCCATGTAATGATGAAATCATAGAGCTACAGTTCCATGTTATAATAAAATCCAAGAGTCACGGTCTAACATAATAATGAAGTCATGGAGCTACAGCCCCATGTAATATTGAGGTCACAGGTATCGTCCCATGCAGCAGTGAAATCATAGACTCACAGTCCCATGTAATAATGAGGCTACAGCTTCAGTCCCATGTAATGATGAGATCATAGATCTACAGCTACGAGCAGATATCGATTTGCATTAGAATTACTGCTAATTTCTGGCACATGTTCTGGTCAACCACTTGGTCCGGGCATATTTCCTTCTGGTGAAGCCCTGTTACTTTTCTGGTCACATTTAAAAAGTACAAGAAAAGCTTAACATTTTGGCCCAATTGTGGTATTGTACATCAGAAAAGTGGTGTAGTGTGATTTATTTACTTTTATTGACTAAAATGTAACATCATACAGTAGAGTAGAGCAAAATGTCCAATGTATTACCCATGGAGGAACCCCTGTACCCCCCTCTTGGGGAACAGGTTTTACTGTCCCTGCTGCAAAGCTAGGGCTACATTGAGACATGGGCCGCGACAAGCGTGACATGACCAAAGATCTTCCGGTAGTGCTGCTTGTTATGTAATTTAATGGGGTCGTGTTGTAACCCGCAAGTTACTTGTAACTTGAGAGTCGCCAAAGAATCCAGAAATGTTGGATTTTTTGTGACTGCTGGGTCATGATGGCTGTAGCTTGCAGGTCACAACCCAACCCCATTTACTCCCATGTTTGGAAGCTGCAGTGCACTAAACAGCAAGTCACCATTGTCGACAACTTACACATTATTTGGTCTCACAAACTTACTGTCACATGACCATCGTGCTGTGTGGCCATGGCCGAAAAAGTCTCATAGTTTGCACTATTGACATTTACAGGTAGGCCAATCTCACTGCTGGAAACGCTTCATGGAGGAACTTTATTGAATTCCCTCTACTGAACTATAGTCAGGGCATTATGTGACTACAGTTCAGTAGACTCGCGGTCAGGAAGGAATTCACAACATCATACATCATTATGACGTAGCGAATCCTCTCCAGATGTGCAGTTTCCATAATGGGATCTACAGCCCCCACAGTGAACACACTCGGCTGAAACTCGCCTTAGGCTAGGGCGACATGGTGATTTTTGTTGTGCGACTGCGATTTGTACAACCAAGTGTGCGATTTGTCTTTGGCTTGCTATCACATGACTTTCATGGTGCGGTTTGGCTGCGAGTCATGTGATTTCAAACACATACTAGACATCAAAAAATTATTGCAGACCAATCTTCACATCTCAGCTGCAATTGATTTACACCATAGTCTGCGCTGGCAAAGTTGCATGCGACCTCAACCTGAGGCTGTACGTAGAGATAAGTGAATTTAAAAAAAATTTGATTCAGTCGGTTTGATCTGAATTTATTAATTGCGAATTATGTTAAAAAGCGGCTATTTCCTGGCTGCAGAGAGCCTTTATAGTGGTGCAGAACACTGTGCCTTGCAGTAACACGCATAGGGAGTCTGCTGTGGTAGTGAAACAATACTGTGAGTCCGTATGACATGCAGGTGACAGGCGTTGCTCTTAGAATCACTGCACACTTCACTTATTATTGCAGTCACGGGGCCAAAACTGACTAAATAACTCAAGTATGAACTTACAGGTCGATGTTAGCGCCAAGAAGAAGCGCACTCCTTTTACACCGTCGTCAGCTGATTCCACATAGATGTCTACAGAACCTGTTCTATTAAACGCTTATACAAGTAGAGCCCCCGACAGAGTGGAGAGGGGGTCAGCAGTAAGTTTGTGTTGACGTCACTGATTATTTTTCCCTTCCTCTGATCCGTCAAAACAATAACCCCCAAAAAACGGATCCTGTCTGTGGAGCATCCTCCTTCACTCGGTCAGCATTTGGTCAGTAATCCATCAGTATTGCTAATGCCCAAAAAAACAGGAGTGGATACAAAACAGAGATGACACGTGAATGGAATATTTGCATGTCTTCTGTGTTTTGTACCCACTCCTGCTTTTGGCTACCAAATCATAAACCAATTCTGATGGGACCATACAGGCCTTACAGCTGCTACACAGACAGGATTCGTTGTGCGTCTCATTTTTCCTTCCTTCTGACAGATCAGAAGAAGGGTCAAATAAATGATGTCAGCCAGGCTGAAAGGCGAAATAGTGGCCCAGTCATGAAGTGGAGAGGGTGGGAACAGCATGAGAATGGCCCTATGACATAGTGGTGAGGTGGAAGCAGCATGAGGAGGCCACAGAGTGGCAAGATGACATAGTGGGGAGGTGGGTGGCAATACCAGTACCCGTTGAAGATGGTGGGTGAAAGAAGGAGCACTTGGCATCAGATGTGTGGCATCAGGCGGGTGACAGCATCAGAATAGTAGCTGAGGCAGGTAGCCAGAAGAAATCGGTCTCTTTTGTCAAAGGGTTGGTGTGGCACCATGGATGAGCTAGTCTGATCATGCATTGGTGGGTGGAAATCCTGGATGTTCCACTCCTGATTCATCTTTACAAAAGGTCAGTCTCTCCACATTTTGGGTGGACGGGCAAGTTCTTCTTGGGGTAACTATGGCCCCCGCCACACTAAACACACGCTCTGATACCACACTACTGGCCGGGCAGGACAGCTTTTCCAGGGCAAACTCTGCCAGTTGCGGCCACAAATCCAGTTTGGCTGACCAGTAGTCCAGCAGATCTTTAACTTGGGCTGGCAGGGTGCTGTCCAAATATGCCACCACCTGCTGGCCCAGGTTCTGCTCTATGTCTACCTGCTGCTGCTGGTGAGTAGTTTCTTCACTATGCGGGTGAAGGAAGCTGATTATGAGCGACTCTAGACTTGGCTTCTGCTAATGTAGCTGGTCCTGCTCCTGCTCCTGCCCCCCCACCCCAGCAGCCATGGCAGTGGAACGTGAGTGCAGAGGGACCCCCCGGTCAGACCTGCGTGAGGATGGGTGATGGCGCACATAGGCAACGGCCATCTGATTTCATAGGATGTCTCTGTAGTAGCTCAGTTTGTCCTCCCTCTCAGTGGGTGTAAAAAAGGCCCCCATTTTGGACCGGTAGCAAGAGTCCAACAAGGTGGAGAGTCATAAGTCATCCCTCTGCCGAATGCTGACAATTCGGCTGTCACTGCACAAGCAAGTGAGCATGCAGCGGGCCAATTGTGCAAGAGACTCGGAGGAACTCCCTGCCTCCATCTCCACTACATACTACATACTACAGTGTGCCTGGATGCCCTGCCTCATCTTCCTCATCGCCCTGTAGCTTCTCTGGCTGCTCCTCCTCTCCTGTCACCTGTGTAGAAAAACCACCCATTTCACTACACATTGCTTGTGCTCCAATGTCCTCCTCTTCCTCCACCTCCAGTTCAGCCCCCACAGGGCTCATGTGGCCATGAGATTTAGGCACCATGTCTCCAGTCCCCTGACCATCCAGATTTACCAGCATCTGTTCCAGGACATGAAGCAGTGGAATGACATAGTTTATCCCGAAGTCCTGGCGACTGACAAATAACGTGGCCTCCTCAAAGGGCCTGAGCAAATGGCAGGTGTGACACTGGCTGACATCGAAGTTACACAGGGGAGTACTCCTGTCCGCTTGGATTATCAACAAATCGTTTATTGCCTCTGTTCGTACAGTCGGTCCAACATATGGAGGGTGGAATTTCAACGGATGGAAACGGTGCATATCAGCCTATGTTGGGGGATGCCGTTCTGCCGCTGCAGCTCAAGTGTACGAGAGGCTGAACTGCATGCAAAGTTTTCTGGCCATTTTTAGGATGTCTTGCAGATGGGTGGAAGACTTCAGGAACAGCTTGACAACCAGATTGAACACGTGTGCCACGCAGGGCCTCCTTGATGCAGCGCCTACACCATCTTCTTCCCGTTGTTGGTCACCATAGTTCTGATTTTGAGTTGTCGCGGAGAAAGCCAGGATTTGATATCTTGATGAAGGACACAGAGCAGTTCCTCCCCTGTGTGACTCCATTCGCCCAGGCAAATCAGGTGCAGAGAGGCGTGACACCGCCGTGCCCTGCACACGTGGTATGCTGGAGGGGGCACTGTGCATCTCTACTATAACTGAGACATCACTTATTACATCTTCATAATCTGTAATCGATTTCGCTGGTGGAACGCATATCCAGGCTTCTTTTGCTCGCATGACGTTTCAGTGGAACGCGTACTTGCGTCCCGGATGTCACGTGAGGCCCGATCACATGACTGGAACTACATCCGGCCCATACACTATAGATAGCGGCACGCACACGCCAACGCTGCACATCCAGCGCCCTGCCATCTGGTCCACATGCCTGATAGGTATCTAACTTTCCTTTTTTTTCAGGATTATACCCCTTCTTTATGTAATGTTTTTTACATTATGAACTACTGAAGGGTCATTTACTTATGTATTGTATATCCTGCGTATTACTATAGTCCACCGGAGATTACAGTCTACAACTACCTTCAATCATATGTATTATTACCACCCTTAATCATGTATATCAGTGTTTCCCAACCAGTGTGCCTCCAGCTGTTGCAAAACTACAACTCCCAGCATGCCCGGACAGCCAAAGGCTGTCCAAGCATGCTGGGAGTTGTAGTTTTACAACAGCTGGAGGCACGCTGGTTGGGAAACACTGATGTATATTATTGTCTACAATCTGTACCACCTGATACTTACCACCTTACCTTCTCGTGTACTGTATGGCTAGATGCTTCATTTATTTTTTTCTTATTTTTTTCTTGGTCTTTTTTCCCTTTTCCTTCTTTCACGAGTTCTCATACTGGTTGACAATGACGATATGTCCTATGTACCCGGCATTTGCAGATAAAATTTGACCGCTGAGGAAGCTCCATAGAGACAGAAATGCTCGGTCATTGTCCTTTATTTAAGTTTGATGTGAAAATTTTAGGCAACTGGATTATGAAACCAATGTATCAATAAAAAACCTTTTCTGAAATGCAAAGCTGAATGATCTGAGTGCCTCAATCTCTACTACATCTAACGTGGCTAATCCAGCCCTCGAGGGCACCAGAAAACCCTTAGGCCTCTTACACATGGGCGCGAGTGCAAAACATTGTAATGCGTTTTGCACGCGCGTGAGAAAAATCACGCATGTTTGGTACCCAAACCCGAACTTCTTCACAGAAGTTCGGGCTTGGGATCGGTGTTCTGTAGATTGTATTATTTCCCCTTATAACATGGTTATAAGGGAAAATAATAGCATTCTGAATACAGAATGCATAGTAAAACAGCGCTGGAGGGGTTAATTTTTTATTTTTATTATTTAACTCACCTTAGTCCACTTGATCGCGAAGCCCGGCTTCTCCTTCTGTCTTGATCTTAGCTGTGTGCAGTAACAGGACCTGTGGTGACGTCACTCCGGTCATCACATGATCCATCACATGATCTTTTACCATGGTGATGGATCATGTGATGACCGGAGTGATGTCACCACAGGTCCTGTTCCTCCACACAGCACAGAAGACAGACAGAAGAGATGCCCGTTGCGCGATCAAGTGGATTAAGGTGAGTTAAAAAATGTTTTCTTTTTTTTTAACCCCTCCAGCGCTATTGTACTATGCATTCTGTATTCAGAATGCTATTATTTTCCCTTATAAAACATGTTATAAGGGAAAATAATAATGATCGGGTCTCCATCCCGATCGTCTCCTAGCAACCGTACGTGAAAATCGCACCGCACCTGCTTGCGGATACTTGCGATTTTCACACCCCCATTCATTTCTATGGGGCCTGTGTTACGTGAAAAACACACAAAATAGAGCATGCTGCGATTTTCACACAACGCATAAGTGATGCGTGAAAATCACTGCTCATGTGAACAGCCCCATAGAAATGAATGGGTCGGGATTCAGTGCGGGTGCAATGTGTTTAACTCACGCATCGCATCCGCGTGGAATACTCTCCCGTGTGAAAGGGGCCTTAGAGTGCGGTCCTCCATTTCTCCACAAGTGCACATCAATGATGTCCTTCTCAACCGTCTCTGGGTCAGGAGCCTGACCGCTCGCAACACCAGCTCCCACGCCACTCTCCTCTTCAATACTTGCCCACCTAGTGGAGGAAGCAGCGAATGTCTCCTCAACATCTTGGCTGGCCAGTAGCTGCTGACTATCTTCTAGTAGCTCGTCCTAGCTGTATAGTGGAGCTGAGCGAACAGCATGTAATACTTCTCTGGCTGAGGGAACAGAAAAGGACAGAGTCAGGTTGAGGACAAGTGAGGGCATAGGGCATGCTCCCGGGCCATGCCAACTAAGGGTTGTGTCTGACAAACCCACCGACTCTTGGCTGTGGGTGTCTGATGTCACTTGGGACGAAGAGGATGACAGAGTCAGCCAGTCAAGAACTGCTGGGTTGCTGATCAAGACGCAACCACTAGCTGACACCAGGAGCTCAGGCCTCTCGCTGTGACCCCTGCTGCCACGGCCCCTTACAAGGGCAAATAAGACGTAGAAATATTTCCTTGTAATAAACCCTGTTAATGCCTGTATCACACAGCACTTGCACCCTAATAAGAACGGTTTGCTGGAATTACAGAGCTGTATAATGGTAATTTGGGTCCCCGGTCAGTGCAGCAAGGTGTAATAGGATTGTTCCTATTACCCAGGCTGTAACCTTCCCTACTGAACCCTGTTCTGCTTCAATACTGTGGAATGATTCCTCCCTATCCTTTCCCTACACCTTTAATAATCTTTCCCTGAACTTGTAAATAATTTTTTAGCACAATAAAGTCTTTCCTATCACTGTCCCTAGCGCCTGCTGACGTCTCTCCCTGCACTAAGTACACTGGAAAATGGCAGAATCCAAGATGACTGTGACATCACAGGGCTGGCTGGCTGCTGATTGGCTGCATGCATGGCCTTGTGGGTGATCCCACCTTCTCAGAGTTCCTTTCTTCATGTCCTGACACGTGCAGCAGCAATACCACGAAGCATGAGGAAATTAGAATTTGGTGCAAATCGAGTTTTTCCTGAAACTGGGATAGAATTTCACTTCATCAACTGCGATTCACTCATCTCTAGCTGTATGTCATTACTGGCGAGGTCACAATGCGATATTACAATCTTCGTGTTACACACCTAAGTTGCCATGTAGGCCTAACGTAAAATTAAGTGGTGGTGGAGATGAAAAAATGGCGCAAGCACAAGTTCCACATTTATGAGCTAGCTGCCATCTTTTGCATGTTTAAGGCTAGGGGTAAAAGGCGACTTGTGGGCGTGTGACTAGAAAATTTTTTAATGTCCCCCCCCCCCCTCAACAGCAGCTATTCAAGACTGCCAATGCTTGTCATAGATCCCCCCCACTCACTCAATAGTTATGTCACCTCTAGTGCCCCGTTCATAGTAGAATGTCCCCTTAGTACTCCCACACTTTAAAATTCCATGAATGCCCCCTTAAAGTAATCCTTGCCCACATAATAGAATGCCCTCTTAGTGTCCACACACACTAGGCATGTCCTTAGTGCCCACACACAGTAGTTATGTCCTCTTAGTGCCCACACACAGTAGTTATGTATTCTTAGTGCCAACACACAGTAGTTATGTCCTCTTAATGCCCACACAAAGTAGTTATGTCCTCACAGTGCCCACACACAGTAGTTATGCCTTCTTAGTGCCCACACACAGTAGTTATGTCCTCTTAGTGCCCACACACAGTAGTTATGCCTTCTTAGTGCCCACACACAGTAGTTATGTCCTCTTAGTGCCCACACACAGTAGTTGTGTCATCTTAGTGCCCACACACATTAGTTATGCCTTCTTAGTGCCCACACACATTAGTTATGCCTTCTTAGTGCCCACTCACAGTAGTTATGTCCTCTTAGTGCCCACACACAGTAGTTATGTCCGCTTAGTGCCCACACACAGTAGTTATGTCCTCTTAGTCCCCACACACAGTAGTTATGTCCTCTTAGTGCCCACACACAGTAGTTATGTCCTCTTAGTGCCCACACACAGTAGTTGTGTCCTCTTAGTGCCCACACACATTAGTTATGCCTTCTTAGTGCCCACTCACAGTAGTTATGTCCTCTTAGTGCCCACACACAGTAGTTATGTCCTCTTAGTGCCCACACACAGTAGTTATGTCCTCTTAGTGCCCACACACAGTAGTTTTGTCCTCTTAGTCCCCACACACAGTAGTTATGTCCTCTTAGTGCCCACACACAGTAGTTATGTCCTCTTAGTGCCCACACACAGTAGTTATGTCCTCTTAGTGCCCACACACAGTAGTTATGTCCTCTTAGTGCCCACACACATTAGTTATGCCTTCTTAGTGCCCACACACAGTAATTATGTCCTCTTAGTAACCATACCCAGTAATTATGTCCTCTAGTGCCCACACACTGTAATTATGCCCTCTTAGTGCCCATACCCATTAGTTATGCCTTCTTAGTGCCCACACACAGTTATGTTCTGTTGGCGCCCATACCCAGAAATTATGTCCTCTTAGTGCCAACACACAGTAGTTATGTCGGATTCCGCAGCAAACACGTACATTTTTTCCCATGCGTATTTCAAGTCGTATAAACATGTCCTTAGACTTCCTTCAGACATTATTTTCTCTGTGCACTTTTTGCAGTAATAAAATAATGTCTTGCAGTTTTTACCATATTTATATATTTTTTCTAATTTTTTTTAAGCATTTTTTGTTAACCGTATCCAGAGAATGGTCATTTTTCAGGAGATTGCTATGAGAAAGATGCCTGAAAGAAATGTTATATCTAGAGCATGCTGTGTTTAAAAAAATAAAAATAAAAAAAGCTAAAAACACCATGAAAAATACAGGATTTGTCGGTATCGAATTCTGTCATTCAGTATAAGCTTTAAAAGGGCCTTCTCTATGTTTTCAATATTGATGACCTATGGCCAGGATATCAGATCGGCGCTGCTGCCTCCTTGCAGCTTATCATGCACAGTGCCATCCACTGGATAGTGGCTGTTCTTGGTATTGCATCTCAGCCATAATCATTTGAATGAAACTAAAGGCTCATATTTACAAATCCAAGACACCTTGTAGCGCATCCTATAAAACATAGAGACATGTTTGCTGATGACACTCGCGGGCAGAGATAAAGAGAGGGACCTGGAGACATAAAGAGAGAGACAGAGAGACACAGTGAGATAAAGAGAGAGACAGAAAGCAAGAAAGAGACAGAGAGAGAGACAAAGAGAGAGATAGAGAGAAATATCAAGAGACAGAGAAAAAGAGAGATAAAGAGACAGGGTAAGGCCTCATGCACACAGACTTTTTTTTTGCGGTCTGCAAAAACGGTTTCCGTTGTTCCGTGATCCGTGTCAGTTTTTTCTTCCGTGGGTCTTCCATGATTTTTGGAGGATCCACGGACATGAAAAATAAATAAAAAATCTAACTCAAGTTTGCCTTTAAAATGATAGGAAAAAACGGACACGGATCACGGACACTGATCACGGACGCGGATGATAATATTGTGTGCATCCGTGATTTTTCACGGACCCTTTGACTTGAATGGGTCCGTGAACCGTTGTCCGTGAAAAAAATAGGACAGGTCCTATTTTTTTCACTGACTGGAAACACGGATCACGGACGCGGAAGCCAAACGGTGCATTTTACGATTTTTCCACGGACCCATTCAGCGGTCCGTGGGACCGCGACCTGGATTCCTGCTTAGAGCAGGAGCGCACGGCGTCATAGCAACCAATGACACAGTGCGCTCCTGCTCTCAGCAGGAATCCAGCCCGTGGTTCCACGGACCGCTCACGGCCGTGTGCATTCGGCCTAAGGGTCCATTCTCACGTCCGTAAGTGTTTTGCGGATCCACAAAACACGGACACCGGCAATGTGCGTTCCGCATTTTGCGGACCGCACATCGCCGGTACTTAATAGAAAATGCCTAATCTTGTCCGCAATTGCAGACAAGAATAGGACATGTTAAATTTTTTTCAGGTCCGCAATTCCGGATCTGAGCAGCACATCGTGCCCCATAGAATTGAATGGGTCCGCGATTCCGTTCCTCAAAATGCGGAACAGAATTGCGAACATGTGAATGGGGCCTAAGGCCTCTCTTTTTTTTTTCACTTTTTGCGGTCCTTTTTTCACGGATCCGTTGTTCCGTTTTTTTTGTTTCCATTGTGTTTCCGTTTCTGTTCTGTTTTTACGTATGGCATACAGTACAGGATACAGTAACTACATAGAAAAAATTGGGCTGGGCCTAAAATTTTCAATAGATGGTTCTGCAAAAACGGAACGGATACGGAAGACAGACGGATGCATTTCTGTACGTGTTCCTTTTTTTGTGGACTCATTGACGGAAATACGGAAACGGAATGCATACGGACTACATTACGTTTTTTTTTTTGCGGAACCATTGAAACGAATAGTTCCGTATACGGAACGCAAAAAACCGCCTGTAAACGGAAGAAAAAAACGGTTGTGTGAAATAGGCCTAACGTGTTTTTTTCCCATTCACATTCCGTTTTTTGCGTTCCGTATACGGAACCATTCATTTCAATGGATTCACACCAAAAAAAGGGAAGGAACTGCGTATGCCTTCCATTTCCGTATTTCCGTTAAGTTCTATCAGGGGCCGCATAACGGACAAAGATAGTACTGTTCTATAATGAACCAGCTGTTCCGTACTGCAAAAAAACGGAATGCACACGGATGTCATCCTTATTTTTAGCGGATCCATTTTTTGCGGTCCGCAATATACTGAAAAAGCCATACGGTCGTGTGCAAGAGGCCGAAGGCCTGTTTTGGTCCGCATCCGAGCCGCAGTTTTTGCGAGGGCCACAAAAGATGCGGACAGCGCTCCGTGTGCTGTCCGGATCCGTCGCTCCGTTCCGTAGTCCGCAAAAAAACTATAACCTGTCCTATTTTTGTCTGCGGACAAGAATAGGCAGTTAGGCCTCATGCACACGACCGTTGTTGTGTCCCGTGTCCGTTGTTCCGTTTTCCGTGATTTTCTGCGGACCCATTGACTTTCAATGGGTCCGTGGAAAACTCAGCTAATGCACCGTTTGTCATCCGCGTCCGTGATCCGTGTTTCCAGTCCGTGAAAAAAATATGACCTGTCCTATTATTTTCACGGACAATGGTTCGCGGACCCATTCAAGTCAATGGGTCCGTGAAAAAACACGGAGGCACACAAGATTGTCATCCGCGTCCGTTTTCTTCCTATCATTTGCATGGCAAACTTGACTTAGATTATTTTTTTTACTTTCCTTCATGTCTGGTGATCCTCCAAAAATAAAGGAAGACACACGGAAACAAAAACGGACACGGATCACGGAACAACGGAACCCCTTTTTGCGGACCGCAAAAAAAAATACTGTCGTGTGAGCGAGGCCTTATATTAATGGCTGTCAGCGCCGTTCTGCAAATTGCGGAATGCACGCGGACGCCGTCCGTGTTTTGCAGATCCGTAAAACACACAACTGTCGTGTGCATGTAGCCTAACTTACACGGCGAATAAAAAAATAAAAAAAGTAAAGTGCATATTTGTGCAGCTTTGCCTTTAAGGATCAGCAAAGGGTTAATCGTCAGCTGTAGCTTTGTAGCCTTTCCCTAGCTACAATGTGTCGAATTGTTACAAGCAATGAACACAAACAAAAGGGAGGCGGCGAGCAGGAATGGTGGCCTAATGGTGACATAATTTCATCGGATTTACGAATCGTCAGACAGGATGTGTAAGAAGCGCCCCGAGCTCCCTCACCGCTCTGTGGACATGTGCGCTCGATAGGCCCTTGATTGTTCCAGCCTAGAGGTTCATTTCCTGGTTGGGAGGGAGAACGCAGAAGAGACAGCTCCTTTCTCTCTTGCCTTAAAGGGAGACTAGCTTAAAGAGAGAGGAGGAAAAAAAAATAGCAAAAAAAGGCTTGAGGCATGCAAACACTCAGGGCTAGAGGTGGACGAGGGACCCTGGACGGGCACCGTACAGCCAGGCTTGTTTGACAGGGCTTAGCAGGGTTGCCAAAGCCTTTGCACAGGGGTACGTACAGATTTTGAAAGAAGCCCGCGTTGCAACAGTGTACGTAAAGGAGGGACGAGACACACAGTATCAATAAAGAGACAATAGGTGGTGTCTGTCACATCGATTTCCACCCCCCCCCCAACCAACCAACCAACCACCCAACAGCCTGGCATTGGGTGACACGGATTTAACTTGAAGATTGTTGGGGGGGGTGGGGGGCATATTGTAAAAAAAAATTCTTAAAAAAAATGGATAACCAGCAAGCAGCCGCTGGAGGAGAGGATTCTCCGGGAAAGAACTCTGAGGTTGGCGGCGGCGGCAGCAGGAATCCAAAAAGAAAACCCAACGATCAAGACGACAGCAAAAACAAACCAAAGCTGGTGAGTTGTGTTGGCCCGACCTGCCTCCGACGCGCGGTGGTGGGCATGGCCGTATTGTATTTCTCATGCTTGTCGCTGCGAGCCCCCCTTGTGTGAGGGACGCGAGCAGTATGGCAGTGCCTACTTCATGATGTGACTGCGTTGATTCCTGCTCTCTGTCCCCCCCCCCCCTCTGCCCCTCGGTCTTCTCTTCCTAGGTGATGCTGGGAGAGGGAGGAGATGTCTGCCCGACCACAGAAAGGAGGGGGGTTCGGGGGGAGCTCCTGCTGGAGGGTGGGAATGACATTGACAGACTGCATGGCTGTCACCTCTGTGCTCAGCACCTGCGCCGGTCTCCTGCATGCAGCACCCATGTCTCGGCTGGAAGATCGGGGGCATCTGGTGCAGCTGCGCTGAAGTCACCCTAGGAGGTGCGCAGGGTGACTGTGATGGGGGGGCCAGAGACGCCCCTCTAATGTCAGGAGGTTCAGATGCAGTTTTTTCTGTGTTGAATAATGCACCTGTCAGATGTTACATGTCAGTGAATGGAAATGCATATATACTCATTCATTCAATTGTGATGATGATTTGGTGTTTTATCAGAGATATTTTCATTGTGATTTTTTTATTTCAAAACACACAACGCTTTTTTTTTTTTGCCAACATTATGCAGTGGAAAATAATTAATCGTATATGTGAGAACCAGATATCCCTAAAGAGGGTGAGCCCAAAGTGAAACTTCCCTACACGCCAAAAAAACTGCTCATCTTTGTTCACGTTTGGGGATATATACTAATAATCTACATAAAAAACGGAGTCACGCTGTATATACATTACATTACTTATCCTGTACTGATCCTGAGTTACATCCTGTATTATACTCCAGAGCTGCACTCACTATTCTGCTGGTGCAGTCACTGTGTACATACATTACATTACTTATCCTGTACTGATCCTGAGTTACATCCTGTATTATACTCCAGAGCTGCACTCACTATTCTGCTGGTGCAGTCACCGTGTACATACATTACTTATCCTGTACTGATCCTGAGTTACATCCTGTATTATACTCCAGAGCTGCACTCACTATTCTGCTGGTGCAGTCACTGTGTACATACATTACTTATCCTGTACTGATCCTGAGTTACATCCTGTATTATACTCCAGAGCTGCACTCACTATTCTGCTGGTGCAGTCACTGTGTACATACATTACTTATCCTGTACTGATCCTGAGTTACATCCTGTATTATACTCCAGAGCTGCACTCACTATTCTGCTGGTGCAGTCACTGTGTACATACATTACTTATCCTGTACTGATCCTGAGTTACATCCTGTATTATACTCCAGAGCTGCACTCACTATTCTGCTGGTGGAGTCACTGTGTACATACATTACTTATCCTGTACTGATCCTGAGTTACATCCTGTATTATACTCCAGAGCTGCACTCACTATTCTGCTGGTGCAGTCACTGTGTACATACATTACTTATCCTGTACTGATCCTGAGTTACATCCTGTATTATACTCCAGAGCAGCACTCACTATTCTGCTGGTGCAGTCACTGTGTACATACATTACTTATCCTGTACTGATCCTGAGTTACATCCTGTATTATGCTCCAGAGCTGCACTCACTCTTCTGCTATGTATTATTGGAAACTGCTGGAATGCATGGTCTCCTGCACTGGAGCTCAGGTCATGTCCCTTGATCACAATGCGTCTCTTTTGCTGCTTGTGTTCAGCAGATGTGACATCAGTGAGGTATTCTGTGCCTCATGCTGCAGTGTTTATACTGGACTGGAAATGAGACGGTTAATTCCTCATTCTAGAGGTGGTTGGTTTGAAAATGCAGGATCTTAGTTGAACCCAGACAAACGGGAGTTAATAAGTAATCACGTCGGCGTGACTCCAGATCTGCCCGTTCACTGCACTCGTCGAGTCAATGGGGGCCATTCACTAAGGAGGCTGTGCCAGTTTTTGGTGTAAAAAAAAAAAATTGCAAGACCCCTTTTTGCAACTCTTTAACACCTGGGAGAGAATAGTTTGTTGCACGCAGAGTTTTTACACCATCCTCGCCATTTCAGGTTGGCAGGGGCATGGTGAGGGCGGGGGCTGGGGCTTGGCCACTGGCCCCAAAAAATGTTTTAACATTTATGCGTTAAAAAAAGATGTATAAGTGGCATGAAAATAACTCCAATTCACGGACTGCCGGAGGTGCGCCTAATTTATGATGATCAGAGACCAGAAGCCTCAGTTTCTGATAAATGACCCCCAAACACTCAGTCGTGTCCTGCTGGTTCAATGGCCTCTGCGCGCCGTCATTGATGGCGCCTCCACTCAGTTGTGTCCTGCTGGTTCAATGGCCTCTGCGCGCCGTCATTGATGGCGCCTCCACTCAGTTGTGTCCTGCTGGTTCAATGGCCTCTGCGCGCCGTCATTGATGGCGCCTCCACTCAGTGGTGTCCTGCTGGTTCAATGGCCTCTGCACGCCGTCATTGATGGCGCCTCCACTCAGTGGTGTCCTGCTGGTTCAATGGCCTCTGCGCGCCGTCATTGATGGCGCCTCCACTCAGTGGTGTCCTGCTGGTTCAATGGCCTCTGCGCGCCGTCATTGATGGCGCCTCCACTCAGTGGTGTCCTGCTGGTTCAATGGCCTCTGCGCGCCGTCATTGATGGCGCCTCCACTCAGTTGTGTCCTGCTGGTTCAATGGCCTCTGCGCGCCGTCATTGATGGCGCCTCCACTCAGTTGTGTCCTGCTGGTTCAATGGCCTCTGTGCGCCGTCATTGATGGCGCCTCCACTCAGTTGTGTCCTGCTGGTTCAATGGCCTCTGCGCGCCGTCATTGATGGCGCCTGTCTTCAGGCTGCGCTTACATATTAGACAACTGCTCGTATAGCAATTCCTGGAGATATTTCCTTGATGTAAATGGCATTTTCTGAAGGGGAGCGCGCGCCGTGCTCGCAGTCAAGGTGAAACTCTAAGGTTATAGACTTCCTGACGGTCAGGGAAAAAAGTAAAAACCTTAAGGCCTCTTTCACACGAGCGAGTTTTCCACCCGGGTGCAATGCGTGAAGTGAATCCCGACCCATTCATTTCAATAGGTCTGTGCACATGAGCATCAGTTCTGCGTTGCGTGAAAATCGCAGCATGTTCTGTATTCTGCGTTCTTCACGCAGCCCTGGCCCCATAGAAGTGAATGAGGCTTCAGTGAAAAACGCATTGTATCCGGAAGCAAGTGCGTTTCCGATGCGTTTCTCACTGATGGTTGCTAAGAGACGTTGTTTGTAAACCTTCCGTTTTTTATCACGTGCGTGAAAAACGCATCAAAACGCATTGCACCCGCGCGGAAAAAACTGAACAACTGAACGCAATCGCAGACAAAACTGACTGAACCTGCTTGCAAAATGGTGCGAGATTCACTGAACGCATCCTGAGCCAATTCGTATCGTTCGTGTGAATGAGGCCCAAGACTAAATGTACACGTTGCGAATTCTTGTATAGAAGAAACACAGTGTAAGGCCTCATGCACACGATCGCTGTTTTGGTCCACATCTGAGCCGCACTTCAATGGGGCTGCAAAAGATGCAGACAGTACTCCGTGTGCTGTCCGCATCCGTTACTCCGTTACCTGGCCCCGGAAAAAAATAAAAATAAAGAACATGTCTTATTCTTCTCCGTTTTGCTTCACAAACTTAGCCCTTGCCTTTAAGGCCCCTTTCAGACGAGCGAGTTCCACGTATCGGACTCGCAACATGTATGCAGCAGCTCCCAGCATTATATTGATTTATGATCCTATGTAACCCTTAGGCCCCTAGCAGACGAGCGATACGGATTAGGTCCCGATGCGTTTAGTTAAAAATGCGCAATTTCGCAAGCAAGTTCAGTCAGTTTTGCCTGCGATTGCATTCAGTTTTTATCGCGCGGGAAATGCGCATTGATGAGTTTTTCACGAGTGTGATAACATCTCTTAGTAACATCCGTAAAAAAACACATTTTTCCGTTATGGTCCCTGGTAGCGGAATCCATAACGGAGTTCTTGGATCTTCTGAACCCGAACTTTGTACGCCGAACGTGAAACACAAGTTCGCTCAACACTAATCATGGACCCATTCAAGCAGAATGGGTCTGCATCTGCAACGGGCGACTCCCCCCTAGAGCCCTCTATATAAAAACCGCGTCCCAGATGTAGGAATGCCGAGTGGTATAGTGCGGCCTAAAATGTCCCCTCAAGTGTGTCACGGTGCTCCTACCTGGATACAGCTGGACCCCAGGCTTTAGTTTCAAAGCAAGAAATAGGGGGAATAATTGAGGGATTTAAAAGAAAGACTGAGTCCGGACCTTGATTGTAGTTGAACAGCAGCTTTACTTGAATAAACGTTCTCCAAAATAGTTTACAGACTCTGTATTGGTCCCAGCAGGCTTTAGCATGAAACTGTCAGGCAAACTCCACTCTGCTCCATCTGTTTATCTCTGGCTCTGCTGTACTGACAGGCTGATTGTTTGTTTGACTTTGCTTCTTGTAAGCTGCACTTCTCTTTGTATGGTCTGTCTCTAGATTAGGCCAGGGAACTTTCCTCCTGGCTCCTGAGGCTCTAATCTTTGGCCTCCATGGCCAGCAGAGCTGAGGGTGCTCTTGCTGGCTTGGGCACTTCCAGCAGAGACATGCCTTGCACACCTAGACTGACTAGAACTTCTGCCCCACCCTTCCTGCAGGAAGTAGGACTCGCCCACCTCTCTCCAGAAAGGGGGGGGGGGGGGTAGAATGGAATGGAAGGTTCCATTCTCTCTAAGGATAGCTCTGCCGTGTTTGCTGCCACCTGCTGGTGAACAAGGCACATTACATTTGAACATAACAGTTGCACAACCAAATAGGAATGCACATTGCAGAGGACCTGGAATAAATGCATAAGGTGACATTCAGGTTAGACCAATAAAGACAGTAGCAAGGTGAAGGAGGAGTGGTAACACCACTCTGGGGTGTTACACATCCATCAGCACCGGCCACACACACGGTGCACGTGCATTGGGGACCTAAATTTGTGGTCCCCAATGCATGGCACGGGTGGCATACGTTTGTGTGCATGTGCCCTTATGGAGAGGGATGGGACTGTTCTATCATGGGCCAGAAGTTCCATTCCGCAAAATACGTAGGGTGGCCGCCCCAGAAAGCCGGACCTCACCGGCCTGGCCCCCAAACCGATAAACCACGCCCACCTCAGTGAAGCCACGCCCCCGATTGCTGGCCGAGAAAAAAACGGGGGAAGGAGAGGGAAGAAGTTTCTGAATGGAAGGTGATCTAGGGGCATCTGGGGTGCTTCTCACCCTGTCGGTCACTAGAGCCGCAGACATGGCTGACTGAGGGGGAGAGAAGCACCCCAGATGCCCCTAGATCACCTTCCATTCAGAAACTTCTTCCCTCTCCTCCCCCCGTTCTGAGCATGAGCTTCCCCCTGTTCTGAGCATGAGCTACTGCAAGGGTGGACATCCCTGTGTCCGTCCAGGCCTTGCGCCGGAGCCAGAAAACCGGACTGTCCGGACATGTTTTGCCGATCTGCAATTTGTGAGCCGCAAAACAGGCTATGGTGGTGTGCATGAGCCCTAACTGGGTAAGTGACGTGAGGGGGGTTCACATACTTTCCCATATAAAACAAAAGGCGCTCCAACACACTGGGGATCACTTACTAACACCAGTTTGGCATGCAGTCCACACGACTTGGGAGTGGCGGGGACACAGCGTGGGCCGGGACAGGGGTTGGCGCTCCTAAAGGTGGAGTAAAAACGACTCCAGTCGGAGGTCAGAGCAGATTTCCCTCCAGGTGCACCAAATAGCAAAAGGGGGTCTTTTTTTTTTACATCAAAAACTGGTATAAAAGATGTTCGGGAATGACCCCTATTGAGTCATCATGTTTCACCTGGAAAAAACTGCAGTTGTGTTTAAATTTTTTTATTGTTATTTGATACTTTTATTCAGCATTTTTTGCTTTTATAAAAAGCAACATGTAAACCCAACCTTAATACACTACGTGCAGAATTATTAGGCAAATGAGTATTTTGACCACATCATCCTCTTTCTGCATGTTGTCTTACTCCAAGCTGTATAGGCTCGAAAGCCTACTACCAATTAAGCATATTAGGTGATGTGCATCTCTGTAATGAGAAGGGGTGTGGTCTAATGACATCAACACCCTATATCAGGTGTGCATAATTATTAGGCAACTTCCTTTTCTTTGGCAAAATGGGTCAAAAGAAGGACTTGACAGGCTCAGAAAAGTCAAAAATAGTGAGATATCTTGCAGAGGGATGCAGCACTCTTAAAATTGCAAAGCTTCTGAAGCGTGATCATCGAGCAATCAAGCGTTTCATTCAAAATAGTCAACAGGGTCGCAAGAAGCGTGTGGAAAAACCAAGGCGCAAAATAACTGCCCATGAACTGAGAAAAGTCAAGTGTGCAGCTGCCAAGATGCCACTTGGCACCAGTTTGGCCATATTTCAGAGCTGCAAAATCACTGGAGTGCCCAAAAGCACAAGGTGTGCAATACTCAGAGACATGGCCAAGGTAAGAAAGGCTGAAAGACGACCACCACTGAACAAGACACACAAGCTGAAACGTCAAGACTGGGCCAAGAAATATCTCAAGACTGATTTTTCTAAGGTTTTATGGACTGATGAAATGAGAGTGAGTCTTGATGGGCCAGATGGATGGGCCCGTGGCTGGATTGGTAAAGGGCAGAGAGCTCCAGTCCGACTCAGGCGCCAGCAAGGTGGAGGTGGAGTACTGGTTTGGGCTGGTATCATCAAAGATGAGCTTGTGGGGCCTTTTTGGGTTGAGGATGGAGTCAAGCTCAACTCCCAGTCCTACTGCCAGTTTCTGGAAGACACCTTCTTCAAGCAGTGGTACAGGAAGAAGTCTGCAAGGTAAGAAAAACATGATTTTCATGCAGGACAATGCTCCATCACACGCGTCCAAGTACTCCACAACGTGGCTGGCAAGAAAGGGTATAAAAGAAGAAAATCTAATGACATGGCCTCCTTGTTCACCTGATCTGAACCCCATTGAGAACCTGTGGTCCATCATCAAATGTGAGATTTACAAGGAGGGAAAACAGTCCACCTCCCTGAACAGTGTCTGGGAGGCTGTGGTTGCTGCTGCACGCAATGTTGATGGTGAACAGATCAAAACACTGACAGAATCCATGGATGGCAGGCTTTTGAGTGTCCTTGCAAAGAAAGGTGGCTATATTGGTCACTGATTTGTTTTTGTTTTGTTTTTGAATGTCAGAAATGTATATTTGTGAATGTTGAGATGTTATATTGGTTTCACTGGTAAAAATAAATAATTGAAATGGGTATATATTTGTTTTTTGTTAAGTTGCCTAATAATTATGCACAGTAATAGTCACCTGCACACACAGATATCCCCCTAAAATAGCTAAAACTAAAAGCAAACTAAAAACTACTTCCAAAAATATTCAGCTTTGATATTAATGAGTTTTTTGGGTTCATTGAGAACATGGTTGTTGTTCAATAATAAAATTAATCCTCAAAAATACAACTTGCCTAATAATTCTGCACTCCCTGTAGGTTCCTCGGAGGCGGGCACAAAACTGTTCTATCGTTGATTTCTAATGAGACGCTGTGATGCAAATCCGAGGCCGCTGATGCCGAGTCATGTACAGGATGATGGGGGTTGTA
This sequence comes from Bufo gargarizans, assembly GCF_014858855.1. Classification (NCBI taxonomy): domain Eukaryota; kingdom Metazoa; phylum Chordata; class Amphibia; order Anura; family Bufonidae; genus Bufo; species Bufo gargarizans. Next base: position 58,423,759 of record NC_058088.1, on the reverse strand, counting down.
ATGTGCGACCCAGACTTTTTCAGGAATGTCCCTCTGCGGAGATCTTAAGGCTGGGTTCAGACCTGAGCGATTTACAGCGCGTTCCTACACGCTGTAAAACGCTCAACAGGCAAGAACCAATGATTCCCTATTGGAATGGTTCTCACCTGAGCGTTTTACAGCGCGTACGATCGCGCTGTAAAACGCCCGACGCCCCAAGAAGTACAGGAGCTTCTTTGGGGCGTCTTGTCGCGCGTTCCCGTACATAGACTTCAGCGGGAACGCGCGACAATGGGCGTTCGCTTGTCTCTGTATGCACGATTGCAAACGCCCGTACAATCGCGCATACAGAGCGTACGTTCAAGTACGCTCAGGTCTGAACCCAGCGTCAGGTAGCAGTGTTGGACGTGATGCCTCAGGCTTCTTGATGATTTTTGCAGGACCCTATACCTATATATCCGTTAGCATGGTGGGGGTTGGATCCGGTGGAGGGCTCTCTCCTATGAGGATGATGAGACTCCAGCTTACATGCACTTAGTAGTAGCACATCATCTTCATCCTACATTCCCCTATTGGCATCTGCTAATCACCTGTGTGGAGTAGAGGTGCTCACAATCTGCTGCTCTGCTCCTCGGGGCCCTTTTAATTTGGGGCTGGGTTCAGCAGAAATGAACTCTCTGGGGCCCAAGGCTGTTGATCTGTGCAGGAGATTCCCACTGTAGTCGCCCAGCAGAGCTCACCTGCATCACAGGAGGCGAAGGAGCGCCAGCCGCGAGCATGGTGAGTCTGCCGTCCTCTCTCTACACAGCCATGAAAGGAGCACCAGCAGCACAGAGTATTTCAGGAGAAGAGTGAGGCGGAGGACAGGGCTGCATGACATAAGGAATGAAAAGACTTGCTCACAGTTCCACAAGGAAGGAGCAAGGTTCCCAGCAGCACAGAGTATTTTAGGGGCAGAGTGTGTTGATATGGGAGGCATATGATTGTGTTAGTGAGGACAGGGTGACATGATCTGGGCGATGACTGACTGAGAGTTAAATGGGGGAGGAGCAGGAACCCCAGCAGCACAGAGTATTTCAGGGGAGGGATGTGCTGGCCACATGGAAGGTCATAAACTTGGTTACATAAAAGCAGCGGGGGCCACGGAAGGAATATATGTGATTGGTAACCTCTATTATTAGATATTTTTGGAGTTTTAACCCCTTATGGTGTCCTGTAGATATATACGGATGTGGGGACCGCTAAAAGCCAAGGATCTCCCCCGCCCTCCCTCCGTATTTCCCTCATATTCAGGACCCTGGGTCTCAGAACAGGAGGCGGTGAGATACGTTTTTATTCTCAGGTGTTTCATTGTAAACATCAAGAAAAACTGCTGCTCGAAATGAATATAAATACGGCAAAATCAACCATGCGAACACAGCCCTAGGTATGACATTCGCCAAAATCAACAGATGATGTGCAGCATGTGATACATTTGGCAGAAAGTACAACAACGAAGACGAGCAAAACAGACGGAGGGAGATTTATCAAAACTGGTGTGAAAGAAACAGACTTCGCTGCCCAATCAGATTCCACCTTTCATTTTTCACACCTCCTTTTAAATATGAAAGGTGAAATCTGATTGGTTGCTACGGGCAACTAAGCCAGTTCTACTTTACACCAGTTTTGATAAATCTCCCCCACTGACAATCACTAAGAAGCTGTCAAGATCTTACACTGCAGGAATCTGCGCCTCACAAGTCACAATATCATAGAATTCAGTGATCATTAGTCGTGCAGCAGGCGAAACAGCGAAGATCTCTGCCTGACCAAGCCTAATGTACTTCTATTCCTGTACATAGGAGCAGTATTATAGTAGTTATATTCTTGTACATAGGAGCAGTATTATAGTAGTTATATTCCTGTACATAGGAGCAGTATTATAGTAGTTATATTCTTGTACATAGGAGCAGTATTATAGTAGTTATATTCTTGTACATAGTAGGCAGTATTATAGTAGTTATATTCTTGTACATAGGAGCAGTATTATAGCAGTTATATTCTTGTACATAGGAGGCAGTATTATAGTAGTTATATTCTTGTACATAGGAGCAGTATTATAGTAGTTATATTCTTGTATATAGGAGCAGTATTATAGTAGTTATATTCTTGTACATAGAAGACAGTATTATAGTAGTTATATTCTTGTACATAGGAGCAGTATTATAGTAGTTATATTCTTGTACATAGGAGCAGTATTATAGTAGTTATATTCTTGTATATAGGAGCAGTATTATAGTAGTTATATTCTTGTACATAGGAGCAGTATTATAGTAGTTATATTCTTGTATATAGGAGCAGTATTATACTTTGTGACACATCACATGGCTCCACAAAAATACTTTCTTTTTCTGACCTTCTATATGACATTTTGGGGTGGGATCTCATTTCTTGAGTTGTCTATTTGTAGAACTAAAAACAACCAGTGTTTGACAGTGAATGTGAAAATATTTTTTGTATTGGAATAATTTCATGGGTTTTACTTTGTTTACTTTTTATTTAAAATTGCTGCATTTTTCATTTTTTGGATAAAGTTATTTTTCTATTTGTTCCCTCCTTGTCACAACTCATGTTCTCGGCGATTGAATTTATACTAATAAAATCCCGTAGATTGGTGGTTTCGACTTTCGTACGCACGCAAGGACTGCGCATGAATAATTGCAGCCGACGCGTCAGACTGGGGATGTTGGCAATTGACTCCACTCTGATAGATTACAGCTATAAAATAAAGGAAGCCTCTGTGAATGCAGCACAATCTCTCCATGGGGACAGTAGGTTCGGTTTTCCCTCTCTAGGCAACTGGAGTTTGAAAATTACTGTTTATCTCAGGACCCAGTGGAAATAAGGGAACTGGTTGCGAATAACCCCTTAATACCCTGAGTAGAGATGAGCGAATTTCATACTTCGTTTGGTGGTAAAATCAGAATTTCGTTATGGATTCCGTTACCACTGTCCATAACGCAATTTCTATGACGGAATGCCTTTAGAGGCATAATAGAAGTCTATGGCCTGCATAACGAATCCGCCCCATTTCCCTTATGCAGGAGAGGACTCCCCTGCCTCTAAAGGCATTCCGTTATGGTCCGTGGTAACGGAATCCATAGCGCTATTCTGCTTTTACCACTAAATGAATCACAAACGAATTTCATAAGTGGACATTTGCTCATCTCTAACCCTGAGCTGTGCTCCTCATATCAGATCAGTGACCTGTACCATGATGCCCCCTGACATTTAAAACTTTTATATTCACAATTTTTTATATTTATTAATAATACATTTTATTTTACCATTGACTTTTCTTTGCAAAAATAATTAGTCTTGTTTGAACTGCCTGATATTCATACTTTACTGTAGGAACAAGGAAAGACTTTATCTGAGGCCAAATTCTCATCATGATGAGCCACAAAAAAAAAAGCTGAAAAAAGAATGATTTTGATTTTTTTATAATAATTTTTTATTATTATTAGATACGAACAAATACATTCTGAAATTTTGTAATTTCCACCTAAAATTGAAGGGAACATGTCCAGGGAAATTCACTGTTACACCAGCCTCCATGTGTTGTTGGAAGATATCAGCTGAATGTTTCTTGATTCTTTAATACAGAATGCATAGTACAATAGGGCTGGAGGGGTTAAAAAATAAAATAAAATTTAACTCCCCTTATTCCTTTCGCTTGCACAGCCGGCATCTCTTCTGTCTTCTTCTTTGCTGTGCAGGAGGAAAAGGACCCGTGGTGACGTCACTGCTCTCATCACCTGGTCTGTCACATGATCCATCACCATGGTGATGGATCATGTGATGGGCCATGTGATGAACGCAGTGATGTCATCAAAGGTCCTTTACCTTTACCTGAATGTTTCTTGATTCTTTCATTCACTGATTGGTTGCTTCATTTTGGAGAAAAATTACAATTAACCAATATATAGGTGAGCAGTTAAGTGCACTGAAGGCGGGCCCAAGTCACTGTGTGCACCTTTGCTCCTCCTGCTTTCTCTTCTTGATTGACAGGGCCATGTCCATGCATAGTCTCGTCATCTGGCCCTGTTAGTCAAAAACATGGAGGGAGCACAGAGTGATTGGGTCTGCTCTTGAGGTGCTTAACTGTTCCTTAAAAGAGTATTCCGGTTATAACCAGTGATGAGCGGCAGGGGCAATATTCGAATTCGCAATATTTTGTGAACATTTGCGCGAATATTCATCATATATTTGCGAATTCAAGAATTCATGATCTCGTCATTATTTTCTTAAATTGTGAAAATCGGCAATAGGAAAATTCGTGATACGAAAATTTGCGATCAACACTACTCCTATAGGCAACTAGGGATGTTGCTAAGTGCTGATATTCGCGATTAGAATATTCGTGAATACGAATATATAGCACTATATTCTAAATATTCGCAAATTCTCGAAGTGGCAATATTCGAAATTAAAATTCGCAATTCGAATATTCGCGCTCAACGCTATGTATAACCAGTTATCCACTATCTACATAATAGGGAGCAACTATCAGATCCATGGGGTACTACTGTTGGGACCCCCACAATGAGAAAAATAGGGGCGCCGTATCCTGAGGAGCCACCCCTGAAATGGACAGAACGGCTGTTGGACATGCGCGCGCCGCCACTAATTTCACTACTGTGGGAGCATTGGAGATATCCAAGCGCTGTACTCGGCTATCTCCAGCTCTCCCATGGAAATGAATGGCGCGGCGGTGGGCTTTTCTGAAAAGGGCTAGGGTACAGTGGAGGGCCTTGTTATAACCAGAATATCCCTAAAACATGTGGATTAAAAGTTCTCCAGAATAGGAACAGACTGCTGGAATTCACTGCATCCGGCTTACATGACGGCTTTCGGGTGGACTATAAACACTACACGCAGCATTTTCTGTCCAGCTGAAACCCGACACATATGGCATGAAGTGGTTTGATCTCATTACAGTGAATGGGGATCCTGCGGCGCGCGGTGGTATCCGGCTCTGCCAGATACAGTGAAGTCCAGCAGTCTATTTCTTTGCAGATGTGAACCCAGCCTAAGTGAAAGGCATCAATCCATTCAGCGGAGCTAGCCCTACAAGACATGGTACCTCTCCGGCAGCCAGTTCTGCTGAGAATGGCCGGAATATGCCGGACATCATGCAGCGGTATCTTTGCAGCCTATTCCTGGCATATTTGCCAGATTATAGTTAATGGGACCAGTAGGCATTGCATTTTCTTCCAGCAGTACCGGATCCCGAGAATCCCGGCAGTCGGTTCTCTGCCGGAGATGTGAAATTAGCCTAAACCTACTCCCTATCTGCAGGACAGGTGATAAACATCTGATAAGTGGGAATCCTGCTCCTGGGACTACAAGTATTGCGCTTGTTCTTGTGATGGGTGGGGGTCCCAATGGTCCTCCCCCAGTTATCAGACATTTTTCCCATCCTGTGAATGGGAACAAGTCTAAATCTTGGGACAAACCCTTTAACTGGGTTGTTGCACCTAGACCAGGGATCAGCAACCTCCAGCACTTCAATTGTGATGAAACTACAACTCCCAGCAGTTTTCAGGGCTTCCTTAGAAGTGTACTGTAGTGACAGAGGCTGCTGACCCCAGATCTAGTCCACCTCTTTCCATATACCCTGGTAAGTACCTATGGGCACATGGTTAGCCTTATGTTAGACGATGATGATGCACATTTTGTTGTAGTCCCTCTATGTGCAATGCACCTGCACGGTCATGCCCTAGAGCAGTGGTGGCCAGTTCGCCGTGTTCGCCGGCTAACACACATGCGGGCTGCCATCTTAACTCACAAGTCCGACGATGCACAGGTAAGCCCTTACCTGTGCCGGGAGCCGGTCTGAAACACATGCGGTCACCGGGAGCAGGCAGTTCTGAGAACAGCCGCCGGGGGCCTTCATCGGGCTGTTCTCGGAACTGCCTGCTCCCGGCGACCGCATTTGTTTGAGACCGGGTCGCGGCACAGGCACAGGTAAGGGCTTACCTGTGCATCGCCGGACTTGTGAGTTAAGATGGCAGCCCGCATGTGTTCGCAGGCGAACTGGCCATCACTGCTGGTGGCTAACCTCGGGCGCTCCAGCTGTTGTGAAACTACGACTCCCAGCATGCTCCATTCATTTCTATGGAGTTCTGAGAACAGCCAAGCAAGCGTACATCTTGGGAGCTTTGGTTTTACCACAGCCGGAGGTTAGCCATCACAGCTGTAGAGTATGGTACCCAAATAACGGTGCCACAAGGCTTGAGCTAGTGGATGCCCCCCCTTATCAGCTCTCCGTGCAGAGAGGTCCTCTCCATGTGCCCAGTCAACATGGAGAGGAGCCACTGGAGAAAATTACACAGCCATGTATGACATAGGCACTAGACTAGTCAAGAAGGTGGATCTATGATGGCTTCAGACTTAGGCATTGTCCAGATGAGACGCCTCTAGAGGAGCTCTCTGGGACTCTAGTGCAGGGATGGCCAACCTGCGGCTCTCCGGCTGTTGTAAAACGACAACTCCCACCATGCCCTGCTGTAGGCAGTCTAGGGATGCTGGGAGTTGTAGTTTTGCCACAGCTGGAGGGCCTCAGGTTGGCCATCCCTGCTCTAACGTCTCATCATGGACAAGATCTTGGTTTGGGTTAAGGCTTCAGTTTCATGGTCTTATGATCTGTAGAAAACCTTGATAGTTGTGGGAGGTCACCATTTTTAGACTCCTCTTGGTCTGTGCATGGGATAAACGTGGAGCAGTTCCACCTCCCTGGACCATTACCCACCTATGAGGAGACCAGCGCAGCAGCTGAGGGACGCAGAAAAGTGCATAATACAAGAACTTTGCTAATAACGCTATTCCTCAACATATTAGAGGGACTCCAAACGCTTCATCGTAACTCCATCTCGTTCATCTCATATACGCAGATCTTAAAGGAGCCTCTGGGATTGCACAGAGACCCTATGATGACACAGAATTGCAGAATTCCTGCCAAGTACTGTGATCCAAGATGTTGTATCCTCGCTATCAAAACTCACATTATTGTTTCCTTCCTTGTAATTTCCCTTTAAGATAATGCTCTGTATTCGCCAAATGGTCATTCTGCGTTGAGAACAGTAAGTAATGTCTTCTATACGAGCCATCGAAAAGCCGTCACCGAGCCAAAGGGAAGCGGTGCCAGATTCCTACATGAGAATAGAGACATTTACACACAGAGATCAGCAGTAGCCGGATTAGTGAGAAGTACATGCAGTATGCCTGGTGCAATACAAGTAGCAGCAAGCAGTATTCTGAATGCAGCTCTGGGTGTGACTGGAGTATAAAGCATGAGGCAGCTCAGCACAATCCGTAGTTTTGGATGTGTCTGGACTAGAGTCAAAAACTTTATTCACTTCAAGACGCGTGAAGGTTTCATAGACATCAGCAGAATTATAAATGCAGCTCTTGATTTGACTGAAGTACCAGATGTAAAACAGTTTAGGATTTGTAAAAGATCCTGACATGGCAGCAGAATTCTAACTGCAGCTCTGGGTGTGAATGAAATGTAAGACATGATCTAGCTCAACATAAGCCAGCAGAATTTTGAATGCAGCTCTGGTAGTGATTGGAGTAAAAAACATGATATAACTATTCCATGTGTGTGAAAAATCCATGCATGCCAGCAGAATTCTGAATGCAGCTCTGAGTGTGAGTGGGTGTATTGCCATGCTGAAGCTCGGAAGGGATGGGCCCCTGAAATCCTGGCAATTCATGACTACTAGAAATGAGCGAATATTTCAAGAATTTTTCAAAAAGTTGCTCCAATTGCCCTAGAAATTGGTATAGAACCCCACCCCCCAGTCTTCTAAGGGTCCATTCACACGTCCATGTGTGTTTTGCGGATCCGCAAAACACGGACATTGGCGATGTGCGTTCCGCATTTTGCGGACCGCACATCGCCGGCACTTAATAGAAAATGCCTATTCTTGTCCGCAATTTAGGACAAGAACAGGACATGTTCTATTTTTTTCAGGAACGGAATTGCGGACCCGGAAGTGCTGCCCTATAGAAATGAATGGGTCCGCAATTCCTTTCCGCAAAATGCGGAAAAAAATTGCAGACGTGTGAATGGACCCTAAAACACAGATTTTTTTTTTTTTTATGTAAAGCTTCTATCTCGTTTCTTATTTTTTATTTTTGCAATTTTTTTCATTTTCCCTCGCCCGTCCCCTCTGTCTGACAAAGCGTCAGGTATAGCTACTTTTATCGTTGCTGCCGCAAACTGCGGTTATTGCTTAATCGTAACTGACTGTGATTACCTCCTGCCTGGTGGCGACCTGGTGGGCGCCGTTTTTTACAAGATTCGTCCAAATCGAACCAGAAAAGTACATGAGATCTGTAAAGGATCAGCAGAATTCTGAATGCAGCTCTGGATGCGATTGGAGCATTAGACATTCCGTAACTGTAGTTATGTAAAGCAGCTACAAAGTTAGAGTGGAGAGTTAATGGGTCGTCTTTCTGCTTCAGTAATGGCGACCCGACCCTTCTATGCACAGACCCAGGTACAGACGCTTCGCTGAGCGCAGCTGAGGGTGAAATCTGTGATTTGTGAAGATTAGAAGTAACCCAGCCGTGCTCCTCCTGAGCAGATGATGAGGTGTTCGCCACCTAGGATTTCCTGTTCTACTTCGGCTTTCAGATTCAATTTGGCTCTGCTGGCACGGTACGCGCCCGCGGATTGAGTCGTAGGGCAGCACAGAGGACGTGGTTTTGATTTGACAATGCATTTATGCTGTTTTTGAAGACGGGACAAATTTTAGAGATTGGATGTACACGGATAGTCCGCAGAACTGCATCCAGCCTGGTCGAAAAGCAACTGAAAAAAAAATAATTCTTAGGCCCCTTTCACACGGGCGAGATTTCCGCGCGGGTGCAATGCGTGAGGTGAACGCATTGCACCCGCACTGAATCCGGACCCATTCATTTCTATGGGGCTGTGCACATGAGCGGTGATTTTCACGCATCACTTGTGCGTTGCGTGAAAATCACAGCATGTTCTATTTTGTGCGTTTTTCACGCAACGCAGGCCCCATAGAAGTGAATGGGGCTGCGTAAAAAAAATCGCAAGCAAGTGCGGACGCGGTGCGATTTTCACGCACGGTTGCTAGGAGACGATCGGGATGGGGACCCGATCATTATTATTTTCCCTTATAACATGGTTATAAGGGAAAATAATAGCATTCTTAATACAGAATGCTTAGTACAATAGCACTGGAGGGGTTAAAAAAAAAAAAATATATTTTTAACTCCCCTTAATTCGTTTGCTCGCGCAGCCGGCATCTCTTCTGTCTTCTTCATTGCTGTGGTGACGTCACTGCTCTCATCACATGGTCCGTCACATTATCTATCACCATGGTAAAAGATCATGTAATGAACCATGTGATGAGCGCAGTGATGTCATCAAAGGTCCTGAAGAAGGAAGAGAACCCGGGCTGCGCAAACAAGTGGATTAAGGTGAGTTAAATTATTATTATTTTTTTAACCCCTCCAGCGCTATTGTACTATGCATTCTGTAGTCAGAATGCTATTATTTTCCCTTATAACCATGTTATAAGGGAAAATAATACAATCTACACAACCCCGATCCCAAACCCGAACTTCTGTGAAGAAGTTCGGGTTTGGGTACCAAACATGCCGATTTTTCTCACGCGCGTGCAAAACGCATTAAAATCGTGCATTTTCCCGCAACGCACCCGCATCTTATCCGGCCCAAATCCATGACGCCCGTGTGAAAAGGGCCTTACATTTATTGATAAAATGATTTTTTACAAAATGCTAGTTTTCAGCTATATAACAATGTGACTGTATGATACTGTGCGCTGCAGCTGCATCCAGAGCAATAGAGATGCGCAAAGTCCTCAAAAGTCCGATGCGGTTGCTTTGCCGAATCTCACAAAGAATTTCTTCATCGTGAAGCGCATTTCTTTTTGAGTAGCGGTGCGCAAAGACGGGGAACGTCAATTGCGCTGCCTTCCGTCGTTGAACCCCTTTCATGGCTGATTGCGGCATCTGAGATGAGGTCTGTCAGGGGTTAATCTGTTAAAAAAAAAATATATAAAACACTCACTTTATCCATTTGATTCTGCCGCAGCCATCTTTATTGAAGATCCCGCGGTGTGTGATGTCATCGCGCTGGCCGGTGTGGTGATGTCATACATCGCCACACTAGACATTATTTGCAGGATCTTCAATCAAGATGGCCGCAGCGGACTCATAAAGTGACTGATTTTTATTTTATTTAATTTTTTTTACCACCATTTTACCGCACTACGGAATTTGGCTTCAATCAGACTTCAATTCGCTCAACACTACAGGGCCGCACTCAAAATTCTGCCGCGTTGTACTGATCTTGAGATATAGCCTGTGTTGCACGCCAGTCCCTTTTAGAGCTGCCACCATGCTTTATACTACTATCACATCCTGAGCTGCATCCTGCTGTTGACCTGCTACAGGGCCCAGTGCGCTGAGAATGTTACGGGCCCAACTACGAAGCGTCTGACAACTGGGTGGAGATCCGTATCTTTTTGCATACCGCCCCACACTTTGTAATTCTTTTGCACCCTCCCTGTTTTTTCAATTTGACACTTTTTATCTTTCTTTATATATTTTTTTTCTATTGTTATCGCAAGAAAGAATTTGCAACGTTGTATAATTGCCTATAATAAAACAATCATCAAATCTGTCCAATGCAGGGGGAAAATAATGAGTGTGAAGGGTTATGGCAGGTGATTTAGCGGATGATTTGTGGGCAATCTGGCGGTGATTGGCATTTTCCACCACGGGATCTCTCAAGGGACATTAGAACAAGATATCAAATGCAATTTTTTTTTTATTCCCCCCCCCCCCCCACCCGTCAATATTTTCAGCCGTGTGAATATTTTTTTTTCTTTCTTGAAATATTGCAGGATAGCAGAGTTATATATTCTCTCTTTCCGCCATGCCGCCTTGGACAGCGGGAGTGATTTGTAAAGCATTTGTGATGGGTATCGCTCCCCAGTGATCTCGCAGACATCTGACAGATAGCGGCCCTTATCTGCCTCCGCCGCGGTCGCCTCGCTCCGCTCTACCTGCGACGCACTGAATCATTTTTTTTTATTGGGTGATCTGTCTAAATTTTCTCCCGGCCTATGGTAGATCAAATCGGTGCCAAATCCATCTCGTCTGCGTCCGCCCCTCTCCAGCCTGTTATTGCTTCGCTGAGATGGCTGATTTCCAAGACGCGATTTTTTTTCTTGTCTTTTGTGTAAAGTTTGCAGCTCGCTGACACCGATTTCTCTCGTCTCTCCGTGTCCTTGGCACCGAAAGCCTGAGCGGCTTGCAAATTTTTCTCCAACTTTTTGCTGGATTTTGGAAATGTTCCTCGCTGACCTGTCGCCGCTTATTTAGAACTACGGCGACTCTGCTCGCATTCAGAAGATGCTTTTGACCTGTGGCGGTCAATGTGCGAAAACACAACATAAAAAAATAAAATAAAATAAAATAAGTGAAAAAAATAATTAAAAGAAACTAAAATAATGATATAAAAGCATTAACCCTCAATGGAGAATATTTTGCTTTTACACGGTTGAAAAATGTATTTTTTTGAGTTTCGCATCTGTCAAAAATATATACGCATATGCCTCTGTTTGGGATACAATCCATTAATTGTACTTTCTTTCCACTCTTTACTTAACGCTACTGATGACCGTTCGATCCAAATTTCCAGATGAATTTTATTCGCCGCGAATACGAAATTCCTCGTGCTTCGCAGTAGAGAATCGATTTGACCTGAAATGGTGTAAAAAAACGAAAACAAAAAATACTTACCTCCTCCATTAGCTCACGATGGACCAGCCGCCTCCATCTTTGCTTGAAGCTCTCGGACGAAATCCCATGCACGATGACGTACCGCGTCACACCACTAGCCAGTGTGATGGCGTTATCACAGGCCGGACCTTCGAGCAAGATGGCGGCGGCCGGCGCATGTGTCTATCTGAGACACTGACTGCTGTATCTAAGCCTATTCCAAATTATACATCCTACTGAAATACACATTAGATTTCCTTTTATGAAATAGATTTTAATATGTTTTTATTATGATTATTATTATTTATTATTACTTTGTACATTATATTTCATAACGCACTAAAAATATAAAAAATATGCAGATCTGTTACAAGATGACCCCCAAGTCAACCGATACTATGATCTCCAGGCAAAAGAGGAGAATGTCCTCGGCCTCTACTCAGGACCTGTTACCTGAGCTCTGTATAGGAAGTATATGGCGGTATTATTATAATAATTTTGGCACTGTGTCACTCCTCAGTGTTGCCCTGATAACTAAAAGCTGCCTAGCTGGCTTCTTCATTCAAATTAAAAAGGTTGTAATATTGTTAGGATTAACATATGTAGAGCCCAAGAGCTTGCAATCAATGGGCCAAAGATCTTCTTCAATATGATGTAGATTTCAGTAGCACAAATCCCCTTCTTCGTTTGCTTAGAAGATCCAGGATGACATTGTATTTGCTAACCTCACTATAAGTCGTTAGACAGGAAGCCTCATTACTTCTGTTTTCCTGTTCAGCCAATTTCCTTAACAGTCGAACAATGATCGAGCAGAAACAAATGTCTGACTGCGTCTCTCCTTCCTGCTCTCCGCACAGGAGCCGCGAAAATCCTGTGATCGGGGAGGAATTCCTTGGTTAATGGGAGCAATTATGGCTCGAGGTTTCCAGAAATGTAGATCTCCGAAGTCATTACTGTTCTCTGGTCTTATAAGTCACTGCAAACACAACGATGTAAAACTGTACGTAGTTAAAATATTACCGTACTGTAATACTACAAGAATATATATCATGTGTATGCACTAGCAGAGTGACCTTCACATATTTAATGTTTGTGTACGTGGTTAAAAAGTTATCTATAGTGTCCTCTGCAACAGTCCTGCCCCCTTAACAGTGACCTCCACAGGACCCCATCCCCTTAACAGTAATCGCCACAGTGCCCCCTCTTAACAATGACCTCCACAGCACCCCACCACATCTACTGTAACTTCCACACCACTCTGCCCCCTTAACAGTGAACTCCACAGCAAACAGACCCCTTCACATTGAACTCCACTGCGCCTTGCTCCTGTAAGGCAAGGGTCACATGTCAACACCTGTCGTGGCCAGGATTGCTAAATAGCAGTGATCCAATATCACGTCTGGATTTCTTGCGACTGCCACGGAGGTCCCATTCATTTCTATGGGATCACTGCTACTCAGCGATCCTGGCTGCTCCTATGTACAAGAATATAACTGCTATAATACTGCTCCTATGTACAAGAATATAACTACTATAATACTGCTCCTATGTACAAGAATATAACTACTATAATACTGCTCCTATGTATAAGAATATAACTACTATAATACTGCTCCTATGTACAAGAATATAACTACTATAATACTGCTCCTATGTACAAGAATATAACTACTATAATACTGCTCCTATGTACAGGAATATAACTACTATAATACTGCTCCTATGTACAAGAATATAACTGCTATAATACTGCTCCTATGTATAAGAATATAACTACTATAATACTGCTCCTATGTGCAAGAATATAACTACTATAATACTGCTCCTATGTGCAAGAATATAACTACTATAATACTGCTCCTATGTGCAAGAATATAACTACTATAATACTGCTCCTATGTACAGGAATATAACTACTATAATACTGCTCCTATGTACAAGAATATAACTACTATAATACTGCTCCTATGTACAAGAATATAACTACTATAATACTGCTCCTATGTACAAGAAGAATATAACTACTATAATACTGCCTCCTATGTACAAGAATATAACTACTATAATACTGTCTTCTATGTACAGGAATATAACTACTATAAGGCTACTTTCACACTAGCGTTCGGGTTTCCGTTCGTGAGCTCCGTTTGAAGGAGCTCACGAGCGGACCCGAACGCAGCCGTCCAGCCCTGATGCAGTCTGAATGGAGGCGGATCCGCTCAGACTGCATCAGTCTGGCGGCGTTCAGCCTCCGCTCCGCTCGCCTCCGCACGGACAGGCGGACAGCTGAACGCTGCTTGCAGCGTTCGGGTGTCCGCCTGGCCGTTCGGAGGCGTGCGGATCCGTCCAGACTTTCAATGTAAGTCAATGGGGACGGATCCGTTTGAAGATGCCACAATGTGGCTCAATCTTCAAGCGGATCCGTCCCCCATTGACTTTACATTGAAAGTCTGAACGGATCCGCGCAGGCTACTTTCGCACTTGCGCACTTGCGAATTTTTTTAAAGTTATTAATGCAGACGGATCCGTACTGAACGGAGCCTCCGTCTGCATTAATATGAGCGGATCCGTTCAGAACGGATCCGCCCGAACGCTAGTGTGAAAGTAGCCTAATACTGTTCCCTATAAAGGAGTATATACAGTAACTACTCTGATAACATTATGTTTAGCTGATACAGTGTTACCTATGTTGTATTTTGTGATTATTTCGCTCATTGATATTCAGCTAAATCTCTTTTTGACGACCACCCAGAGTTGCTCAGATGATGGTCAGGAAAGTGTTGAGAACGAATAGGCTTGGATAATATATGGTGGAACTGAAAGGAGTGGTCCTTTTGGGAGGTTTCCTTCTATTGATTGATGTTTTGAAGCATTTTTCGTTTTTTTTCGGACTCCCAATTAGACGGAGCCGCCATGATTCCTCTCTAGACCTCACAACAAATAATGTGACTAGAGGGAACACGTTCTACGGCATTTCTGTGGATCTCTGACATAAACAGTTTTTCTCTTTGAAGCTACTTAAATATACAAAGGAACTTCTTTATGAGCAACGTCCTGATCGATTACCCTAATAGGTCACTTTATAATGGGGGGGCTATTCTGGCCGTGGAGAAGGGAGATCATATTTCATTGGGTTCTACTTCGAAGGATGCAGATGTTGAATATCATGTGTTTACATTGCATATACAACTGTTAAAGGGGTGCTCCAACTGTAAAATGCAGATGATTAATGTTAAATCTGGGGGAGTCCTGTCACTGGGACTTATGTGACAGCGGGACCATGAGATTTCCTCTGATCATTACTTTTGCACGACTGCTTCTGCCCCTTAGGTAGAACATACATGACCATACGCCCAGAGGATCCACGGCCCCTGATTGTTAACAGTTAATCGCACAACTTTTCTAGCATTGTGTAACAGGATATTCTGGGAGGATTGTGAAATAATTTGTGATGTGGCACACTGAGGTAATGCGCTGTGAATAGATTGAAGGGGGTTAGCTTCACTCCGGGGCTCCGCATTCTAATATCTTCAGGAAGGGAAAACTGCTGTAGGAAAATGTCTCATCATCCAACGACCACCAGTTTGGAAACTGTGCACTAGATGGGGAGATATCGCTGGATTACTAAGCAGATTTGCCAGTTTGGAGTACAGATTAAAAAACATGGCTCCTTTTCTCCAAAAACAGCACCACACCCAGTAAGTGGTCGTGCCTGGTACTGCAGCTTCATTGAAGTGGTTGGGGTTGAGTTGCAATACCACATGCAAACTGTGGGCATGAGGGCACTGTTTTCGAAAGAAAGCAGACATGTTTTTTTTTTATCTCGGACAAGCCCTTTAAGGGTACGCAGCATCTGACCCAGTGACTTTAGGGGGGTAATGTCTCAAGTCTTTTTATCCAATAATACAGAAAAGTCATTTTTCATTGGTACCCAATCTCATTAGGGAGATCTGACTGCTGATCATTAGGGAGATCTAACTGGGGAGCAGTGGTCCTTGGGAAAAGTATGCAAATTAGCTCTCCTTTAGGAGGAAGAAAATTCTCTAGTGCCACCTATAGGCTGCTTCTATGTAAGTCAGTGTTCAACGTGTTGAAGAGCCTTGAAGTATGACACTCAAGAAACGCCATAGAATGCCACCTCTGCCAGTCCTTGGCTGAGAGGAGCCACCTCTGTGTCAAGGGATTGGCTGAGAAGAGTCACTGCTATGTCCAGTGACTGGCTGAATCATGGCATTTCCTGGCATTTCTTGTGTGTTTCGAGACAGGACCAGTAGAGATCAGTGGAAACCCAGTAAGCATCACAATGGGGGTGAGGGGTGTATTACTTGTTTTATTTTTTCAGCCCACTCTGAACCTTTTGAGAAATAATTGTTCCCGCTGGCCAACCCTTAAGGGGAATGTCCAGATTTTTTGTTAAGATTCCCCCTCCCAGGTACCTCTGGAGGAACCCATACTTAAGTGCTTTTGGGCTCTTCACTGGGCTTCCTGTTCCTCTCTGTCAACTTCCACATGGACAGGGTCTCATGTACTGCTGCACCCAGTGACCTCAACGGTGCTGTGTCCCCAAATGGTCCATTACTGCTGGGTCTTGTGTCGCTTTGGGACACGTCATTGCTGAGGCCAGTCATTGGTTGTAGTGGCCCACAAAACGCCTTTCATGTGGAAGTTGACAAATGGGGACCAGAAATTCAGTGAAGAGATCCTGAAAGTCACAGAACTGGAACTGAGAAGTGGGAGCAAGCAAGTATGGATTTCTAAATACTGCTGCCTGGGGGTTGAATAAAAAATAAATAAAATACTTCCCCTTTTAATCTTCATTTTGGTTGTTTTGACTTCAGTTGGGTGGTTTGTCGTGGTCTGGTCACATGTTCACTTGATTGATCTCTTTGCCATCTACACCAGCTGCCAAATTTGAGGGTCATCTAAACATTTTTGACTTTGGACAATTAGTTTTTTGTTATTTGTTAGATGAAAGATCAATACATTTCAGTGGAAAATCATCTGTTGGTGGAGTGTCTCCTGCTTCCTTCATCTAAAACGTTCCCTTGGGTGTGGACTCTATGCTGAATATTTCCCAATGGGGATCTAGTATAACAGTGTGTGGGGTGAACCATGGTGGATACTGCTGCTTCTATGCATTTTATTAAATGTGTTTTCGAAACAATATCTTGCCACTCCTAAAACCGCGTGGGAAGGGGGGGGGGGGGCGTTGGGCAAGAATAGATAATTATGGAAACAATAGGGCATGTCAAATTGCATAACATTAAAGCCTTGTTCTAATTAAACCAGGTGAATCAGAGACTTGACTCCATTCATCTCACTAAACAAAGCTCCGGCAGACACATGATGGGGTGGCACACAAGGCTTGCCTGGAAGATCTACCTGTTTAGTCAATGTTCTATACATGTTGAAAGATGCTTTCTGATGATAGAACCACCACTGACCTTGAGGGAAATAGAAAGAAATGAGAGATCGTAAAGTCTCAAAGTATTTCAGGAGAGGAGTGTGCTGAGCAGTCAACAATCTCTCATCAAGAGACACACTACCCAAAAGTGGCCTCTGAGAGCCTTTTTATAGCACAACAGGGGAAGCACTTGTATGCCCTCTTGTGGCCCAGTGTCTAATCAGACCACATCTGTAATCATTTACATATCTGCCTATCTGGATGAGTATATATAGCTATTAGATTATCTGTTTGGTCACTGTGATATGTAGACACTATATGGTGTATTTTATTTTTTTTAACTTAGACATTGTGGCATGGTCACTGTGCATTATACAGATTTGCAGTGTATGGTGGTGAACGTTGTAGAGCACTGTATGGAAGTCTTTTGTGGCCAAAATATGGAACTGTTATCTGGGCACCATACATTATGGGGCTTACTATTATGCTGTATGACAATGCAACAGAAGGTACCACTCAGGTCTTTTATGAATAGTGGAAAACATATATACCAGGCAAACATCTGCATATTTGTATCCCCTGATCTCATCAGTATACACCTGTCATGTGTCCTAGTAAACACCTGACCTGTTCGCTTTGGTGTCTTCTTGGTATAATATTGTGCAGCCAATCATACTTTAAAGTATTTTGGGGGCTTCTAAGGCTCCTCAGTTTAGGTCTTTTAAATCTGACCAGAGAAGGTCCAACACGCCGCACCCCAGTCGATCAGCTGTTCTCAATCTGTGTCAAAGTAAGCCAATTAATAGTTGAGTCAGAGAAAAGCGTCTATCTCTGCACCAGATGTATTATCCGGCCTAAGCCCATGTGAGAAATCTGGTGCAGGTTTAGGTTTAAGCCATCTACGGAATTAGTAAAGCTGGTCAACTGTGTTATCCAAATGCTGAGAGTAAGAGGGTTGGTGGTAGAGCATGACACGGAGTGGGTGGTAATGGAGCATGACACGGAGTGGGTGGTAATGGAGCATGACACGGAGTGGGTGGTAATGGAGCATGACACGGAGTGGGTGGTAATGGAGCATGACACGGAGTAATGGAGCGTGACACTGAGGAGGGTGGTGATGGAACATAACACCAAGGGTGGTGGTGGTAGAGCATGACAATGAGGCTGGTAGAGCATGGCACTGAGGAGGGTGGTGGCGGCGCATGACACTGAGGAGGGTGGTGATGTATCATGACACTGAGAGGGGTGGTGGTGCCGCATGATACTGAGGAGGGTGGTGATGGAGCATGACACAGAGGGGGTAATCATGGAGCATGACACCAATGGTGGTGGTGGGGCATGACACTGAGGAGGGTGGTGGTGGAGCATGACACTGAAAGGAGTGATGTGGAGCATGACATTGATAGGAGTGGTGATGGAGCATGGCACTGAGAGGAGTGGTGATGGAGCATAGCACTGAGAGGAGTGGTGATGGAGCATAGCACTGAGAGGAGTGGTGATGGAGCATGGCACTGAGGGGGTTGGTGATGGAGCATGCAGAGGGTGGGGATAGAGCACTACACTGAGGTGGATGGCGGTAGAGCATGACATTGAGGGGGGTGTTAATGGAGCATTGCACTGAGGAGGGTGGTAGAGCATGACACTGAGTGGGTGGTAATGGAGCATGATATCGAGGGTGGTGGTGGAGCGTGACACTGAGTGGGTGGTAATGGAGCATGATATCGAGGGTGGTGGTGATGGAGCATGACACTGAGGAGGGTGGTGATGAAGCATGAAACTGAGAGGTTGGTGATGAAGCATGACCCAGAGGGTGGTGGTGGTAGAGCATGATATCGAGGGTGGTAGAGCATGGCACTGAGGAGGGTGGTCATACACTGAGAGGGGTGGTGGAGTAGCATGACACGGAGGGAGGTGGTTGTGGAGCATGACACCGAGAGGATAATCATGGAGCATGGCACTGAGAGGAGTGGTGGTGGAGCATGGCACTGAGAGGAGTGGTGGTGGAGCATGGCACTGAGAGGAGTGGTGGTGGAGCATGGCACTGAGAGGAGTGGTGGTGGAGCATGGCACTGAGAGGAGTGGTGATGGAGCATGGCACAGAGGGGGGGGTGATGGAGCATGCGAAGGGTGGGTATGGAGCACTGCACTGAGGTGGGTGGTGGAAGAGCATGACATTGAGGGGGGTGTAATGGAGCATTGCACTGAGGAGTGTGGTGGTGGAGCATGACACTGAGAGGGTGGGGGTTGAGTATTGCAGTGAGGGCGGGTGGAGCATGACACTGAAGAAGGTAGTGGTGGATCCTTGCACTGAAGGGAGGTTGAGCATGACACCGGGGTTGGTGGTGGAGCATTACACTGAGGGGTAGGGGTGGGGTGAAGCATGACGCAAACAACATAAGAACCCCTGTGTCGTGCTCCACCCACTCAGGCTGCGTTATGCATAACACAATGTATCTGTTTTTCTGAGTGTTGTTTTTAGAATGTACAAGCAATGCCTTCCCCAAATTCTTCTTCTGCTGTACGTACAAATAAATGTCCCTAAACTGTGCTCTGTAGCCTCGGTACTATAATTAGGCCGGGTCCAGACGGTATTTTGCCCTTTGTTATTTTCCTTCTTCTCTCTATGAACATTTCCAGTCTGCGGCCTCTTGTTTTGCTTGGATTAGTGCTGTATTTTGTGTGCATTACGTGATGTTCTGGGAGCGCATTCCAAACGGTACTTGAAGCCGGCGTAGAAATTTACTTTCCAATAAGCTGTGGATGAGAGATTACTTATGTGGCTTAAGACATGAAGTGGAAGAATTCAAGTAGGGACAGAGCGTTCCCGGACAGCGAGTGGAAGTTGCTTTTATTTAGCACAGCATTAAATTATTACAAATGATATTACTTCTTTATCTGCTATAATTGACAAAGACAAGGCGTCTAATCACATTCTCCCTTAATTATCGAGCCTCCTGAATTTCCAGCAGCAGTTGAATTGAAATAATCTGCTGACCTCTGGAGGAGATGCCAACTTTTACGTAATGTTTTTTGCTTTTCTGCACTTTGCCTGAGATTTAAACTTTTTTTTTTTTTTTTTTAAAGGCACATATTGCATTTTCTGATATAATCCAGAACCGGTTAATTATGACTATATGATGTGTGTTTATACCGCACCAGCTATCATATGCACTATAGTTGGAAAATCTCATACAATTTTCTTTTTTTTGGGCCAATTTTTTTTAAATATTTTTTACTATTGCTTATATAAAACCAACGTATTCCACAACCTTGTACAAACAGTATGAGCTGCTGTCCCCAGTCACATCCTAATCTCCCTGTGACTCATGCACACATATTAGGGATCATTTCTTCGAATTCCCAAAAAATCTATTTATTTATTTATTATTATTTGGAAGGAAACCAATATTTTCCACATGACTGTGTTACACTTGGTTGGTTTTGAAAAAAAACAACTCGCTACTGCCACTGCACTGCCTGGTATAGAAAAGTAGAAGACATTGGAAGGAAGTGCGAATTTAAGCATTGAGAAATAACTTTATATTTCCTCATAGAGTTTATTTTTTTATCGAAGCGGGCAAAAATGTTTTCAAGCCTTTACACTGAGAATTTTGCTCCTCTAGTGCACTCAGTCAGTGAAGTACCTGCATTGATAAGGAGTGCACTAGAGAAGAAGCATCACAAGCCAAGTGCTGCTTCCATCGAGCCTGCCAAAAGCCAACGGTGGAAATTTGGCTAAAAAAGCCAAACCAAAAGGTAGCTATGAAGCATATGAATGTTTTGAAATAATTTGAGGTACTTCATGGTGGTGTGTTGGGGGAGCAGTTAGCAGGAGTGGTCTCCATCGAACCAAAACATTTACTAAAATCAGAAAATGCTGCAATATCTGACATCAATTTACATTGGTTTGTAGTTTTCATGTGTTTTTTTTGTTTTTTTTACTGGTCCAAATTTATTACGAGGTGTGCACCTTTAAATGTGGGCCATTTTACTCCAGCAAACTTTAGTTTAACCCCTTCTTGCACCACCATGTAAACATACATTGAGAAGAGGGCTAGTTTCTGACACCTCGATGGATGGCACGGGATCAGCAGTTGTGTCCAAACCATTTGGCTGCAGGCACTGGATGTAATAATACCTCTGGGCTCCTACTTCGATAGCTGGTGCTAATCCCGGTTGTTGCAGTCAATAGCGATCGTGGCATCTAAGTGGTTAGAGGGAGGGCGCTCCCTCTGTCTTTCTACCACCCTGCTCAAAATGTGATCGCGAGGTGCCAAGAGGAATTATCAATCGCCCTTAAGCCTGCCAAGTACAGACTCTATTAGTCCCTTGTACAGCTACGTCGATGTGACATAAAAAAGTTATTGATGATGGAATGAGACTTGTCCTAACGACCCGAAATAAGCTGGCCCTGAAGGGATTAAGACTAGAGTATGAAATACCAGAATTTTTTAAAATGTTACCATTGCCTTCAAAATAGCAGCACCTATTCCATACTTATAATAGGCCCACAAAATACACCAACTGTTAAGAGAAGAGTAAAAACCCAGGTAGAGACCCTTCAGTCCATTCTCTGGGCTCTGGTCCAAAACCTTCTACAGATGGTGGCCTCATTCAGCGTAGACCTTAGTTTAATAACGGATCTGCAGCTGACGTAAGGTAAGAATCTGTTTCTTCCTCATTCCAGTCATTCCAATTCTACGCGTGGGACAGAAGACCTGCCAAGTAGAATGGCTTCCCATTGTTCTCTTTACACCTCACAATGCCAAAAATTAGACAAAGTAGAAAATGAATTCCTCCCACTTTTATCGATCTCTATGGACTTTTATAGAAATTCCCTGTTTTATCCCCAGCAACCCTTATTGTGCAAGTCCTGTTGTCTGTACCGCCTACCCTGGAGGTCTGGACCATGACTTACACGTATGTTGTATTAACGCTCTCTGTCCTGATGGCACTATAACTATGAAATATGACCGTACAAGACAAGTTCAGAAACCCTCTCCCGGGCACCTTTGTATAGACTTTAAGGGGTTGTCTGGTTAAGAAAACCATGGTTTAAGTTCTCTGTTAAGAATTATTCTCATCTGAGACATTGGGGGCATATCGCTAGGGTATGCCCCCAATGTCTGATAGGCGCAGGTCCCACCTCTGGGTGCGGCTCGGCTATTTTTGGCGCTCCCATAGGAATAAATGGAGGACGGCGCAGGTCCCACCTCTGGGTGTTGCTCAGCTATTTTTGGCTCTCCCCTAGGAATAAATGGAGGACTGCACGGGTCCCACCTCTGAGTGCCGCTTGGCGATTTTTGGTGCTCACATAGGAATAAATGGAGGACGGTGCAGGTCCTTCTGTCCAGGGGACCCAACATAATTGTGTGGACAGCCCAACTTGTAATGCTTTGTGTCTCCTGTGGTGGAGCTGCAAAACATTTTAATACTGGTTTCTCGACTGTTGATGTCGGAATTCACAGACCAATCTGAAATCCCTAATACAGGGTCTAATGCAGCCTGCAACACTCCAGCCATTACAACTCTGCAACTCCCAGCATGGTCTGTTCACATTTATGTGAGCTCCAGGAACAGCAGGGCAAGTGTGCATGCTGGAAGTTGTAGTTTTACAACAGCTGGGGTGATAGAGGTTGCTAAACCTTGCTATAATATATGGTTGGCTTAAAAAGTTGCCTTTCTTGCTTTCTGATCCTAGACGCCAAGACCCATAATAGAACATAGAGCAGGGATGCCTAACCTGCTGTCCTCCAGCTGTTGCAAAATTTCAACTTCTATCATGCCTAGACAGCCTACAGCTATCAGGGCATGCTGGGAGCTGTAGTTTTGCAACAGCTGAAAGGCTGCAGATTGGGTATCCCCGACAGAGCAAATCTCATTCCAGTGCAACTACAAATGTATCTGTTTTAAACCCTGAACCAGTGGTGGGGAACCTGTGTGATCATTTCATGTGGCCCCCAGCCCCCTGCCAGAACATATTGTGAAAATGATAATGACCACTTCCCTTATGGAAGCGGTCATTAGTAGTGATGAGCGAGCACCAAAGTATTCGGGTGTTTGGCCCGAACACATTGCTATATTCGTGTGCTCGGCCGAGCACCCGAGTATAATGGAAGTCAATGGGAGACAACCAGGAACGCCCTGCTCTGAAGAGAAGAGTTGTATGCCAAAAGCCATGCAATGTGTAAGCCATCAATCTATCCATGAGACAGATGACCGGCTTAGTCAGCATATCTTCCAATAGCAATAGAGGGCGCTGTTCATAACTCAATACCACCCTCTATTGGTTTCATAGTCTTCTGACAAGAATATTTGACTTGCCATAAGACTGTGAAACCAATAGAGGGCGCTGTTCATAACTCAATAGAGTCATCTGTTGGTTTTCATAGTTTTGACAGATGAAAAGCAAGGCAGATTCTGCTTATTTGCATGTTTTCCCCAATATACCCATGTTTATGCAAATTAGTTTTTACATGACAAAACTGAATAGATAGTTTATTGAATATTATGTTAGGACAATCGGAAAACTTTTTGTCTCCCTAATGATATTGATCTAGGTGCGCAGGTCCACCCAAGCCATCCAACAGATGCAAAATAACTTTGAGGTTTACTGGTTCTCAGTCAGATGAGAGCTGGTTTGAAATATCTCATAGTGCACAAGGCTGCCATTGTAAGGTATGCTGGCTGTTATCCGTCTCATGGATAGATTGATGGCTTGTACATACTTGGCTTTTGGCATATAGCCTTTGTGTGGTTGTCTATTAGATAATAGTAGTCTAAGACTCATCCAGCTATCCTCTTAATGCTGTTGCCAAGCCTTTTTGATGGGGTTTCCGTCAATTTCTAACCTTTTTTTATGAACCAGACACTCTCTTCTCTTCCAAGCAGGGGGTGTCTGGAGTTCGAGCACCCAAATTATTTGGCCGAGCACTCTGATTTGCCTAGCATAGCGATGCTCAAACCGAACAGCTTTTTGGCCGAGCATGCTCGCTCATCACTAGTCATTAGTATACGGCAGCCACAGGAAGATGAGAACAGCGCTGCACTGGCTGTCCTCACCTTCCCTGGTCTTCAGACATGCACTATGAGCTGGCGCTATGCGCTGTCAGGTCACAGTACAGCGCAGGAGGGTCTAATGGGGGTCTGATCTGAGGTTGAGAGGTCTGATGGGGGTGTGATCTGAGGTTGAGAGGTCTGATGGGGGTCTGATCTGAGGCTGAGAGGTCTGATGGGGGTCTGATCTGAGGCTGAGAGGTCTGATTGGGGTGTGATCTGAGGTTGAGAGGTCTGATGGGGGTCTGATCTGAGGTTGAGAAGTCTGATGGGGGTCTGATCTGAGGTTGAGAGGTCTGATGGGGGTCTGATATGAGGTTGAGAGGTCTGATGGGGGTCTGATATGAGGTTGAGAGGTCTGATGGGGGTCTGATCTGAGGTTGAGAGGTCTGATGGGGGTCTGATCTGAGGTTGAGAGGTCTGGTGGGGGTCTGATCTGAGGTTGAGAGGTCTGGTGGGGGTCTGATCTGAGGTTGAGAGGTCTGGTGGGGGTCTGATCTGAGGTTGAGAGGTCTGATGGGGGTCTGATCTGAGGTTGAGAGGTCTGTTGGGGGTGTGATCTGAGGCTGGGAGGTCTGTTGGGGGTGTGATCTGAGGCTGGGAGGTCTGATCTGAGGCTGGGAGGTCTGATCTGAGGCTGAAGGAAGTGAGGGGCAGATCTGAGGCTGTGAAAGGGACAAAGGCAGGGAGAGTGAAAGCTTGTTGAACCCCTCTGGGTTTAGCTTGTCTGTCATTAATGCCAAATAAAGAACTAAATATATAACATTCTCAGCTTAAAAATTAGACTGCTATATGTGGTCAAAATGGAGCCTGTACTATTTGTAATATATAGCGCAGGCGCCATTTTGTGCTGCGAGAATACAGCGCTCTAGATTTTTTTTTTATTGAAGCGCAATTTCTGTAATTTACCCCTAAGTCACTTATATGTTTGACCAAATATAGCAGTCACATTTTTAGGTTGAGAATTTTGTATGGCCCCCGAACAATGTTACAAATATCCAAATGGCCCTCGGCAGCTAAAAGGTTCCCCACCTCTGCCCTAAACTGTGAGAGCTATCAGGCCTCTATGGGGATTGACAAGTTGGAACATAAATGATTGTTTATAGTCACTTGCAGATTGTAGAGATCTTGAAAAATTGGAGGAAACGAGGCACAATACAATACGAGCTTCATATACATAAAATGAATCTTTAATTCTATAGTACAGCCCAAGATATTCTGTAGCACTGTACTATCACAGGGTACGTGTACAGACTGTGCCAGACATAGCTCCTCAACAGTTCATGCCATAGGAATGGGGGTTCTGCTCAGAGGAGCTTACAATCTATGAGGAAATAGGGGTGACCCATGAAAGTACACAGAGTATATGCACTGGTATAGTGACTGTGTGGTGACATTGGTGCACTGAACGGTACATGGTGATGCCATTGGTGCAGTGACTGGCATATGGTGGAGGCATCAGTGTGGGCAGATAGATGAGCCTGACTGCTGTGTTCAGTATATACTGGACAGGGGACAGTTTATTGAAGTTTTAAAGTTACCACTAGGAATGAGCGAACCCGTGGAAGATCAGGTTTGGTCAAAGTTTGGGACCCAAACTTGACCCCAAACCCTATTTAGGTCAATGAAGACCCGAACTTCACTTTATTATTTTTCGTTCTAACATGGTTATATCGGAAAATAATAGAATTCTTAAGACAGAATGCAAAAGAATATTACCATTTAGGGGTTAAAAACAACAACTCACCTCATCCACTTGATCGCGCTGCAGATGTCTCATTCAGCAGGACCTGCCAAAGAACCTGCGATGACGTCACCTCGCTTTCCCACGTGGTGAGCGCGGTGACATCATCATGCACATTGCAGGTCCTGCTGAATGAAGATAGAAGAAGCTGCTGCAGCGTGATCAAAGGAATGAGTTGAGTTGTTTTTTTTAACCCCTAAATGGTCATATTCTTTTGCATTCTGTCTTATGAATGCTAGCATTTTCCAGTATAACCATGTTAGAATGGAAAAAGATAAAATCACCAGAACACCGAACCCGGACTTCAGCAAAAAAAAAAAAAAGTCCGGGTTCAGGTACCTGAACTTGCAAAGTTCAGTACGAACCCAGACTTTGCAGTTTGGGTTCGCTCATCCCTAGTTACTACAGTAAGAGAAGCATAGATTCTGGAAATGTTTTTGGGGTGTAGGTGGTATGAGCGGGCAAGTGATTGAACCTAGAGGGTAAAGGAAAGATCTGAGTTGCACATAACCACAAGACAGTGAGTGTTCTGGAAATACCTACATGACAACTTTTCTCTGCCGTGTAATTTAGGTTATATCTATGGTGACTGGTAACATCCAAAGTCAAGCGAGGAATGGGCCTTGTCACGTACAATAACTACACCTTCTGTGCAGTCATGACTATCCATGGTGGATCTTTTATGACCCACAGTTCTCAGTTCTATGGGTAATATGACTAAAGCATGAGTAGGGTGACTCTAGGTAAAAGCCTCATGGCATGACTTGAAACGTGCGGCTACTTGACACCGATTATTGCTTTTTTCTCACTTTACCTTTTGTCAAATAAATGTTGTAGAACTAAACTTCCTTACCCATAGAGCATGAATTTTGAGCATTTGCCAGTAGACATGTTTTCTATGTACATCATGTTGTTCATGCCGATAGCGGGCAAAAGACTTGGCATCGGATCCAAGAATCCAGAAAACATTTCTGCTCATAAACACTTAGAAGCATTTCACACTTTATCCTATTAACTTCTATCGTCATAGCCAAAGGGTTAACCTGGTCTTCCCATGTGAGGTTTCATTTTTACGAGGCAGCCATGAAGTTATCAGAGAAAGTCGGTTCTCATGCCCGCTGCACTTGGCACTGGGGACCCCTCGATCTGCGTAGATTTATAGAACTTCCTACAGAGATTAGAAACTTTTTATCCATAATTGGCCTCTTTGAACATCAAACACGTCTCTGAGAATACTTTTGGGTCGTAACCAAATGCATCTGTTTATGCCTCTCGA
Organism: Bufo gargarizans; assembly: GCF_014858855.1. Classification (NCBI taxonomy): domain Eukaryota; kingdom Metazoa; phylum Chordata; class Amphibia; order Anura; family Bufonidae; genus Bufo; species Bufo gargarizans. Next base: position 58,396,468 of record NC_058088.1, on the reverse strand, counting down.
AAACTAAAAGCGATTGCTGAGCACAACGCGAATAAAAATTCTGACTCTAATGTAATTTATCTTTTAATTTAGAAACTGATCTGGATTTTTAGTTCTTGGGTAGATATGGAGGAAGTTTGTCCTATGCAGCACCTGTTGCTCCTTCCTGTTACACTACACTTATAAAAAATCTAAGTCGGAAGTCACATCTATAACCCATTGGCAAAAGTGTCGTCTTTCCGATGGGAACATGTGCATGGTTGGCCAAGCCTAGTTTGCATGTGTAGGGGGATGGGGTGCCTGGGAGGAATAGCTGTTAACCAATTTAAATTGGTGAAAAAATTAAATACTTTGGAGAAACCTCTTCCCATATACTTTGTTGGCAATATGGCCATAATGTCAAAACTGCTTGTTTGGGACTCTGTTTCTCTCCTATCTGTTGCTCTCCCCCCTTCTCTCCTCTCCCTCTCCCCTGTCTCCCCTCTCATCCCTTCTCTTCTTCTCTACCCCTCTAGTGTCTCTTCTCTCTCCCCCTCTCTTTCCCCCTCTCTCTCTCTCTCCTCCCTATCTCTCTCCGTCTTTCCCTCTTTCTCTCTCCCTTCTGTCTCTGCGTAAACTCTCTCCTCTTTCCCCCTCAGTACTTTTGATTTGGGCAGAATAGATTCATATGCAAATGAAATTTCTTTGCCGATTTGGATGAAATAGAACTGAGGGATTTGCTCATTCTTAGTTAGGACCTTTCTGTATTAGCCAGAGATGAAGTCAGTACCAAAACCCTGGAGAACCACAGGCATCAATGGATTATGGTTACAGATGAGCGAAGTTTTTTTAAAAGTTCGCTTTAGCAGATTTACTAAAGTTTACCCAAAAATTTGATTAGTTCCTAATTAATTAATCACAAATTGTTATAAATCAGGTATACCCAGGCCACTCTGCCTTAGGGTATAGCCACATACAGCGGCCATGCTGTGAGCGGGTTGTAGCCATGTTGCGGAGAAGAACCTTCATGACCAATTCATTTAATAATAAAGACCGCACTGTATAGTCCTTTTTCATTGTTAATGGCCGCGCAGCAACTTTTAACTGGAGCTGTTGTTGGTATGGGGGTTGGCTGGTTAGGTCGGGGGAACAATATGAAGATAATTGTTGTTCTGGCCTGCAATCTCCTCCAGGCTATTTGTTAGTAAACACAGAATATTAATCGGCTCTGACATACCCACTTCTCCAACTCCAGCGCTCTCCTGCCCTACAGGTGGGAGCCCTTCTTCTGCCATCTGCTTTTCTTCCTTTTCCACATTATCTAATATCGATGAGAATATGTTATCAGGAACATCCAGCTCCTTCTCACTGCATCTTGCAGACTTTTCTAGGACATGGAGACCTTGAAGTATGCTTTGGAAGAAGTAAAGTTACCAATGGTCACCAATAAGACCTGGCCCCCCTAAGGTGTGCAGACTGGATGATATTGATTGGCATGATATGGAATGGAATAATAAGGGCTTACATCTTACTGGTATTGCATTACATTTGCAGATGATGTAGGAATAAGTAAGTGTAGGAATAAATAAAACTGACTCAGAATAAGTCTCCCTGCACTCTCCCTACACTCTCCCTGCACTCTCCCTGCACTCTCCCTCTCCAATATTCTTCTATTAATCATTTTCAGTAACACTGTCCCTAGCGCATGAGCCTGCCACATCTCTCTATGCTTGAGACAATGGCGAAGACCGCGTGGGATGAGTGTTTCTTAGGGCTGTGACATCCCAGGGGGCGGCTATCTGTGAATTTGCTGGCTGCACGCTATTATGGGTGATCTTGCAGTCCTGGGCTTCTTACTTTCACTTTGTAACACATAGAGTCGCCATTTTGGGAAAAACTAAATTGTTACCACAAAGCGCTAGGAAATTCAGATTAATTGCAAATCAAAGTGTCCCTAAGCTTCAGACCAAATGCCACCTCGAATGCTTCACTTTGCTCAACACTAATTAGGGTCTTCATGTAAGGATTTATATTCCTAGCAGCATGAACACCATATCCCCTAGTCACCCCGATCAGGTCAATGGAAAGAGTACGTTCAGTGATAAATAGGAACCTCCATAATTAATATCTGTAATAATACTGGTCAACCACAGTTCACTCCTAGCCTACAAATATTGGATATTGGAATTGTGATCATTGAGAATGAACAGCTTATTAAGATAACATGCAGGGTATGTCTATAAATCTTGAAGATCCAATGTACTATAGCCAAGAGGGCAAGCTTGTCTCTCATCTTCTTACTTTGAGTTATTTTTCCACCAGAATAAATCTGTTACCTCCACAGGATATTGGCAGACGGCCACCGACTCCCGAGTTACTGAAATATGCAGAACTGCTGTATCTCACATTTCAATAGCCGTTGTTCTCTCATGCATTTGCACACTTGTCCCCGGGCCTGGGATAACAGCACACATTCTGTGGTTGTTATAAGAGCAAGGAAAAATACATTAGTGCAGGTGGATGTATGACATTATTTGCACCATTGATTAAATTACTCACTGAGAGGTCAGTCGGAATAGGAGTTCTGCTGGTTCCATCCCGAGGACACATGTTCTTCGATGAGGAAGAGATGTATGAAGAAGACAGAGGCTTATATCAAGTACATGACTATGTAAACAAACAGCCATGAAGGGATGACCATATATTGGCCACATCTACCCAGTCCATTGCCTGTCTTCTATTCAACCAATACAATATATCCTTTTCCACTGGAAACTAATTTGACCATCCAAATGCTTACAGAGAGGGCATCTTGGCTATGGAGCTTCCCCTCACCACATACAGGAGTTGGTACTTGTTTGACCTCAGTCTCCTTCCAATTATCATTGGGCTTATTCTCCACCCTTGATTTCTAGAGGCAAAGGGCTCAGAGTAAGTTAAAAAAATAAAAGAAGTTATATTTCCCTCAATGATCCCCAACCGCTCCCATTACCACACTTGCCGGGTTGGTTTCTGATCTCTCTAACCAGGTCCTGATTTGAAACACAGGAAATGCATGCCCAGCCAATCACTGACTACAGCCATGGCCCACCTAGGCCAGTAATTGCGGACATTGCCTGGTCTTTCCTGTGTGGTTAGGAAGTAGAGACCAGTAAGTTTCGGAATGACCGGTATCACCTCTTTTCTTTTTTGAGCTCACACAGAGCCCTTTGCCCACAATTTCTCCCTGCTAGACATCCCCTTTAAATAAGTGATTTGGCAAGCCAGAGCCCTACAACTTTTGTCTCCATAGTAGGGTGCAATGTTTCTGCCTGTGGTAAGTATACTCCAAGGGATGCATGCCATGGAGAGCACTGCACCGTGCATAGGCAGTTACAGTCTATGACTTGCTTTGGGTGCACTTTGATGTTATTTTTGAGTATAGAGCTCTGGGCCTATGAACTTTGAGAAACACTCCAACAAACCCTATATAAGTCAGCACTGACTCTGAGAAGCAAAGGGTCTACAACTGTTGTAACAGTGACCTATAGCCCATACGGAAACATCCAATAATCCTTTTGGGAATGTTCAGCTATAAAAGTTGAGTTCTTCTTTAGTTCTTTGAAAAAATGAAAACCACAACTTTTTGTATCCCATAATTGTGTTTGTCACCTCCCCCCCATACTAATCATCTGGGGATGCCTCTGCCATAGCTTAGAAATAATAGAGCCAGCAACATTCATACAATATGATCCTCACCAAGTGATTGTGTGAGACCTGAGGTGATCTCCTCTCACAAGCTTCTTGGGTACATTCCTTCAGCGCTCTGTAATTTGGGAACTGCTTGTGCTTCAGTTTACACACCCACTCCCAATAAACAAGTATTTCCTGTTATAGTGAAGGAATTACTTTTTTTCAGATCCTGTAGGTCTAGTTCATGAATTGCATTCACTCAGCTTGGCGGAGTCGCTGATGGCAGTGGAGAAAACTAATTCCGGAGAAATAATAGAATTTTGATATTTTTGTGTAAATTGTTTAAAAAATTGATTAGGTTTCTAAGCTGTTTTTGGGGATTACAGTGGTTGTTTGCTTTTCGGCTCTTGAAATACATGAAGACATTGGAGAATGCAAAAAATAAAAGCTATGCATATATCGGTGCAGCCTTGAGCATACCTATCATATTATGGGACTTTTCAGGATAACCTGTCAGTCATGTATGTACATGAGTAATAATGCTACATCTGACCTTGATATGACTTGTGTTTGGATTTTTTTTTTTTGCGGTTTACATTCTGCAAACTTCATTTTAAAGGGGTTCTCCACCTGTTAACTTCTACCATGGATAGAGGGTCAGCACAGCCAATGACTGGCCACAAGCATTGACTTGTCCCCCAAGCAGTTTGTCACTGGGTCATGTGCCGTTTGGGGGGCATTACACAGCTGTGGCAAGTCATTGGCTGAAGCTGCCCATGTGACCCATTCCATTGGGTATCGGGACACTGCATAGGGAAAACAACAGAACCGAGCTTCAAGGAGCAGGTATTTCTGCTTCCCTCCACAGGTCCAGTGGGAAGGGGTTGGGGGCACTAAAATTAGCTCAAAAGGTCAAAACACCTTGAATTATTACATCTCCCTAAGGGTACTTTCACACTAGTTTTCCAGTATTGAGTTCCATCCTAGGGGCTCATTACCGGAGCAAAACTTATACGTTTTATCCCAATGCATTCTGAATGGAGAGCATTCCATTTCGTATGCATCAGTTAGTCCCTCTTACGTTTTTTGCCGGAGAAAAGACAGCAGCATGCTGCGGTATTTTCTCCATTCAGATTTTTAAATTCAACACTTGCCAGAATGCCGTACTCAGCATTATTTTACATTGAAATGCATTACTGCCGGATCCGGTATCAAGTGTTACGGTAAAACGATCCGGATTTCCAGTCTGCGAATGCGCAGACCTTTTAAAAATGTGAAAAAAATACCTGATCCGTTTTTCTGGGTGACACCTGAAGGACGGATCAGGAATTTCATTGGATCCTGATCAGTCTTCAAATGACATGCGTTTGCATACAGTTTTCCTGATCAGGCAGGCAGTTCAGGCAACGCAACTGCCTGCCGGAATCCAACAACGCAAGTGTGAAAGTACCCTTAGCCAATGGGTGGCGACTATCGGTTAAGATGTCTAACATACACAGCACACAGAAAGAAGAGGAGATGCTGCTTCTTTCTCACTGCCTTCCAAATACAAAGAAGCAGAAGAGCATGGAAGACATTTAAAGAGAAGTGTAACAATGTCAGCTGCCAGCGCGCAGCACATCCTGCTATGTACCTCAGTCAAACTTCACACAAGGCTCCTCCCCTCCGCTGCAGGCTCAGGATCCACTTTCCTGCACAGCTTCAGTTGCACCTTGTAGGAGCCGCACGCGTCCTGTTTCTTTAAGGGTTTGTGCACACCCCTGATTCCGACTTCTCTCCAATCCCGGCCAGGCACCACCTTTATAAGGGTGGTTCCCCCTTCCTGTGATGCCTGAGCAATATTGTAGTTTTCTACAGCGAAGGTTCCAGCTTGTTGTTCCTGTGTTCCGACCTTAGCCTGTATCCTGACCTCGTCTCTGCCTGATCCTCCTGTACCTCGCTGCTCTAAAGTGTATGATTCAGATTGCCGACCACGCCTCTGTCTGCTGTTCAGCTTGTGACACCTGCTGCACCTGAGCTATTTAGCTCTGCTGTTCTAACAGCTCTGCTAAATCACTAACTCAGCTCTGCTTCATCTGACTCTGCTTCCATCCAGTGTCAGCTCGCTCCACCTGCCTGTATTCCCAGTGCTTGCACTGGGGTGTTCTGGCCTGCTCGGCCAGCTGCCACTTAACGGGGACCACTCTTGCGGTAGCGGCCTGGTATCTCCCCTGGAGCTAAGACCAGCTTCCGCATCTTGGAGCGGGATAAAGGGTGAAAACCAGGGGAACACTTAGATTCCGCTCCTAAGTTTGGCCCAAAGCCGAACCGGTAAGTGGCACAGCGGGTCCACACCCGTTGGAGCGTTACAAGAAGTTCTGAGCAGTGTAGCTGTGAATCCAGTTGTTGTGAGGCAGTGAAACACCATTGGCTGCTGAAGCATGACTGTCTCTTACTGCAGCTCACTTCTCATTTCATCCTTCTAGTAAATTTTAATTTAGGTAGGGGGGTAGGGAAAGGGCCTGATAAGTGGAGAAAGAAGCATTTCTCTCTGGGATTTATTATATTCTATTAACCTGTACTATTAATTTATTCGAAGTTATGTGAAAAGTTAGTGACTACCGGTATTTAAAGGGAGTCTGTCACCACTTTTTTGCATGTTAGACCATTAAAATAGGGTTATTTGATCCAGCCAGAACATAAAAACGGTACCTTTGTGGTAGAAAACGGACTTTTCAATTTGCAGAAAACGAACTTATAAGATTATTTTCGGAGCCCTCTCAAGTGCCCAGGGCGGTCTCTCAATCCTCGGAGCCCCTGGCTGGCACCTCCTAAACGGCTGATAACTCCGCCCTCCGTGCGCCTCTGCCCGCCCGTTTACTCCCCTCCCCTGTCCCTTTCCACTGCGGCTGTGCGGTCCAAATCGTAGCGGGCGCATGCGCAATGCGATGCCCGCTCCTGGCAGGGCATCGCAATACCTATTGCGCATGCGCCCGCTACGATTTGGACCGCACAGCCGCAGTGGAAAGGGACAGGGGAGGGGAGTAAACGGGCGGGCAGAGGCGCACGGAGGGCGGAGTTATCAGCCGTTTAGGAGGTGCCTGCCTGGGGCTCCGAGGATTGAGAGACCGCCCTGGGCACTTGAGAGGGCTCAGAAGATAATCTTATAAGTTCGTTTTCTGCAAATTGAAAAGTCAGTTTTCTACCACAAAGGTACCGTTTTTATGTTCTGGCTGGATCAAATAACCCTATTTTAATGGTCTAACATGCAAAAAAGTGGTGACAGACTCCCTTTAACGTTAACATTTATTACATTGGGCTGATTCCCAGGGTTTATTCCAAAATTGCAGCATTTAGTCATTGTTATTATTGCTGTTTTTGTTGTTATTGTTATTTTCTTGTTATTTTGTTGATATTGTTTTACACAACAACCTGAAAGGTAAATCCCCGTATCGGGAATACATTTGGAAGCAATTGCTTTTATTATGCCCTCTGATTGGGATCCAATACATTTCTGCGTTCAGACCTAAAAGTCACCTCATGCATGGCTCTCTGCTCTGGAGCACTCTTTCTTGTAACGACTAGTGTTGAGCGCGAATATTCGAATAGCAATTTTTTTTATCAAATATCGGCACTTCGCTAATTCGCGAATATTTCGAATATAGCACTATAAATTCGCTATTTCAAATATTATTTTTTGCTTTTTTTATATTGTTTTATTTTTTTCTTTCCACTTCCCAAAAGTAGTTCTTACCTGTCCTGAGGATTCCTGGCTTCCTGGCTGCTCCAGTCAGTGCCCGTTGCCGCTTCTGCCAACTTCCGTGCTCATGGAGCGTCCCCATACTAGAATGTACTGTCGGATGTGAGAATTAAGTTGAAATCGCAATTCGATTAATATTACTTGAATTAATCGAATTGCGATTTCAATTTAGCACTGCTATATTCCATATTCGTTAACTTCGTTAATTCTAGCAAGCAGACCCATTAGAAACACAGCTCTAAGTTGAAATCGCAATTCAATTAATTCAAGTTATATTAATCGAATTGCGAATTCAACTTAGAGCTGGTTTACTATGGTTGGCTCGGTAGAATTAGTGAATATGACGGTTGACGAATATGACGAATGTATTCGTTATATTACTCAAAACGAAGATAATGAAGTATTTTCCATCTTCGTTTTAGCTCCATATTCGTCAACTTCGCTAATTCTAGCAATCAAATAGGACAGTTGACTATAGAGACAGCTACGTTTTTAATTCGCTATCCGATAATATTACTTTGCTTTTTTTAAATAAATAAAATAATTATAATACTTGATAATTATTATAATTCTATTTATTTTAAAAAAAGCAAAGTAATATAATCGCATAGCGAATTAAACACAGCTGTCTCTGGAGAATTCTTCGTTATCTTCGTTTTGAGGAATATGACGAATACATTCGTCATATTCGTCATCTTCGCTAATTCTAGATATCAAACCAATAGGAAAGTTGCCTTAAGTTAAAATCGCAATACTCGATTATTTAAATCGCATATTAATTGCGATAACTAGAATAATGACGAATATTCGATTTCGACGAATATTCGCGAATTTCGTCGAAATCGAATATGGCACCTCCCGCTCATCACTAGTAACGACCATTATTCCTACTCATTCTTGTAACTATATCTTTCATGCCAAGTTCCTTGTGTTGAAGGGAACCTTATGAAACAGTTCATGTTGTGGGAGCTGTACCTTAGAGTAAGGATGAGCGAACCAGTTCGGATTGAACCTCGTTCAGTCCAAACTTTGCTATTTTTCGGATGGTAGACGAACCCAAATCTTTTCAGATACATTTCGGACAAATCCACTAAAACAGTACCTGGTGACATTTTAGTGCACATGTATATGGGAAAAAACCGCTAGGGAGGAAGAAGAAGGGATCTCACATAACCGTGAGAGGAAGTGGGAGGGAGGGCTTGCTCTCATTGGCTGCCAAATGTATCAAGAAACATGTGCCTGAGTTGCCCGTGTATCTGTACTAATAGCAGGAGAATTAGTAAATACCATTTTATAAAAAAATTGGGATATATTTCCCATCTTTGGCATGAGCTCCTTTGTTGTCCAATTATAATATAATTTCATGGTCGTTCTCGTGTCTATTTTTACGTTCCCAGATACAGCTCTTATATCTAGTGAGAAGCAGCTGCTAACAGACCACCTCCGTATAATATGCCTAAACCCATAAGAGGCTCATGTACAGAGAATGCACCTGGTCTTATCTTTGCAGCACTGAAAATACAAAAGTGGCTGAAATACAGGTGTCTGATGAAGCTCGTGAAAGTTGCTCACATGTCACCGCACAGCAGGATGTAGGCTTCTTGACAGAAGAAGTCTTTACAAACCAGTTTTCCTCTGTTAGATATAATATTTGTGTAATGGCATACATCTGCTGGCATCCTGTAGATATAGAAATTTGTTTGCATGCATTAACCTATCTTCGATTCATACTCTATATCATGAGAACCCCTCAGATGCACTGCTTTACATCCAGACTCTATGGAATGAAATGTTAGACTCAGAAATACCTAACTCTGGCATTGTTTTGCTGGTTTATCTTTGACTTGTCTTCTGTATCTATCTTATGGGGTTTTATTTGGGGCTTAGAACGTCTGAATGTACCGTACTAAAGAGTGCAACTGTACTTAGTGGTTCATCTGTGAAAATATAAAAAGTTTTGTATCTGGGCTTTACATAAGGTAGATCTGTTTTCCCCTCTCCTAGCAGGAAGTCACAGCAAATCACAAGCTAAGCTACTTAGAGCAAAATAACAGGCAGGTTAAAGATAGCTAGCCCTTATCTATGCCCCTCTTCGTGACTTGCGTCAGCCATATTCTACCATATAAGATTGGACTGGAATGTGAAGCTTTTGGCTAAGCTGATGTCATAAAGGAATAATTAATATCTAAAAACCTTTAAACCCCAACGACAGGTAACTGAATGAAGTAATTCTCTCTTCCTCTCTCCTAGCAGGAAGTCTCAGCAGATCTCATGCTGTCAAATGATGCCACAGAAGAGATATTTTCCTAGTTTTACATTCTAATATTATTCACCAACTAATAATAATAAACTTTTGGAACCAAACCCGAGTTTGGCAAAAGTTGTTTTTTTTTACAGTAGAAATTCATTTCTGAAGTTATTACTCAAAGTCTTGCGAGTCTTCGCAAAGTAATAACTAACTTTGGCTCATCGGAGCCAATACTTTTCTAATACTGTATGGAGCGCTCACTCCGTACAGTATTCTAAGTTTTATGCAAATCGACTTCGGATGTTTCATCTGAAATCGATTTGCTCATCACTAGTCACCACAGAGATAAAACTTCTACATAGGTAGGTAACATATTGTCAGTTTACTGCTGTTATGATGGAGAAGACATTTGTTAGTAAAATAGTATATTAGTAGAATTAGGACAACGGAGCAACAGCTCTATTGTTCTCTTCATATGCCTGGAAACAGAAGACCATTGTACTTATCGGTGAAATGTGTGATGCTCTAATTTAGTCACTCACCGCCTTTTTCTCTCTGGTTGGGCTGAATGGTCTGACTGAAAAAGTCAAGCAAGACTGTCTTCCTGCTATAATCTAAAGAAAGAGGAAGTTAAAGAGACAGAACAGGAAGTGGAATACTTGGAGTGACTTTAAAAAAATTATTTTCAGAATACCATATGAAAAATAGAATTTTCACATATAGGCTGTTTATTTGTTGATGGTAGTGTCCCTTTAAATTTATAATAATGTTGACAAATGCTAGGCCTCCATTTTTGACAATATATTTATATTATTTTTTAATTGGATTGTGTAAAATTCACTGGCCACATCTCTGATTAAACATTTACCACCTGTCTCACATCAGCCTAGAAAATTATAAACCAAGCCCAGAAATGTATATGGTATTCCCCTTGAAGTAAGCGTACTGCCTGGGATGGTGTATACACGAGCCTCTGCAACCTTTACATTACATGTTCTGTGTATCTAGCCTGCATTTGTTGTTTATACATTCTTCTATGTCTCTGCCGTCTGACTAATTCATCGTTGGCCTGTCTTATAAAATATAAAGCCGCATAATTATCTTCTATTCCCTGAGCAGGCTCTGAAGATGGCACCACCACCTGAGCCCTATCACTATAGGGAGAGCTTCCAGCCATTGTACAGAGGGGGAATATTTCACAGCTGACAAAGTGTCTCCGGCCTGAAGTTCTCCCTGGTTTTGTCTATTTCTGGAAACATTTTATTCTTCTTGTCAAAGTAAAGCGAGCCAAGTTTTTCTTTTCGCGGTTGGTGTGGAGAATAAAAAAACAAATCTCATATAATTACTTGTGAGCAAATATAAATTGTGCTCTTAACTTTCATGCGGACGTTTATTTACCAAGTAGAAGTTACAGCTATGGATTTGCTAAGCTTAGCCCTATCATAACATGGAGTTCATTTATGGTCCTATGGCCTATAAACCTGCTGTAGTGATGGCATCGGCTTCCTTCCACAATGCAAGAACATGCTAGAGCTATGCTAGAGCAGAGGTCAGCAACCTACGACAAACCAGCTGAGCATTCTCTATTCAGCTGAGCAAGTGTACATGCTGAGAGTCGTAGTTTCACAACACCTCGCCTGCCGAAGATTTAATCCTCACCCCTGTTCTAGAGGGATAGACAATGGCATGCTGTTACTTCTCTACCAAATTGTGCCATCCATCTGTTGGTTTGAGGTAACCCTCCCAAAGGACCATGCTGAAATGGCCAATCTTTTCTGGGTCCCAACCCCCTAATCTAAAATGAACTAACCCTGGCATATGGATTTTCTATGTGCAATGAGTTTTGGATTCAGTCTCCGCTGATTGTTGGCTTTGTCCCTAATGTCTTGTAGTTTGGTGTCTTTGGTTTGGTTTGGAGTCAGTCACCAGGAAATTACACCAGGACTAGGTTCCTGCATAGACATCTAGCCTCGCCCTACTTTGGTTTGTCTCCTGTGAATGGGAAGCTTTTTGCAATCAGCCAGGAAGTGGAGGAGCAAATTAATAGATTAAGAAAACGAGGGATTAGCAATGTACAAGGAGATAGAGGGCAATTCAATTAATTGTTCACCTGACTGCTACGATGCTGAACCTCAGGAACAAGATAGTTTGTCTCACCCTTGAGTGTCTTCACATCCGCATAAGGGTCTATTGTGATGCCACCCCTACATGGTAGCATCTACACCAGCATCCTAGGCAAACAGAAGCTACAGGGGCAGATTGGCCTTAGACCTTACAGGGAACTTTACCAGTGGGCCGATGCCGGGCCACCCAAGCCCTCCTCTCTGCCACCAGTCGGTACATAATAAGCTCTCAGTGGTAATGTTTTGAGAATCAGATCTCATGTACTCTGCTAGAGACTGCACATGCTCTCCTGAATTCATCCGCTGTGGCCCGCACCTCACCTCCTAAGCACACTGCTCCATATCTTAATCGGAGATAACAGGAGGAGGAGAGCAGAAAATGGCAGCTATTGATGACCACCACAGAGGGCCATCTTTTAGGGCAGTATATCCTGCTGCTCTGTGGTATATGGTTCTGATGGGATGGTATTTTGCGCTATGGTATTGCTGATGCCACCTACTTGTGTTGCCCCAACTTCTGTCAATTGGGACTCCCTGCCCCTACAACATGGGGCCCTTTCTAAGTTTTTTTCCAGGGCCACTTTAAGTTCCCAGTCTTCCCCTGTAGGCAACTACCTCTTGTGCCTTCTTCCTCTGGTCCTTGACAATGCTGTTTTTCTAGAACATTGCAAATACTTTATTCCAACCCATGAAATAATATCTATAAGTAGCCTTTCCAAACGGCTGTGAAAAATCAGAACATTCTGAAAACAGCGGAGTAGAAATTGTATCATCAAAGGTCAGCATTCAGCATGACGAGAATAGCCATGGTAGCCGCGTATGTTTCCTTTCATCCTAATTATCTGTTGTTAATGCAGAATTTTCTTCTACCATATTCGGTCAGTACACGATAAATGGTTTCCATTTTGACAATTTCGGAGATAAAAGCAGGCGGCGCTGACGTTTCATGCCGGGATGTTTAACGCTGACATGTTCTTAACTGTCCACTGCCCAGATAGCTGAAAATAGTATGTTTAATTTCAGCTTCAGAAAATGTAAAAAAAAAATAATAATCTCTATTTTTTTAGGAGAAAATTCTGTCATTTTTCTGTTTTTTGTCTGTGGAGGTTTCAGATGCCTCACTGTTCACTATGAAAAATGCTGCACTATTCCTTGAATGCACTAGTAAAGGAACCCAAAGGCTACAAACTGTCAAACTGACAAAGAGAAGTGATTAAAATGTCACCCTTCAAGCAAGGAACATGCAAAAGTATGGGGGGAGGGCATGCAAAACTAAGATTGGGACCCCTTCAAGAAGTAGTCCTCTGATCATCCTCACCAACGCAACAAAACTTATGGAAAACAGGAATTCCAAAACCCATGCCCCACCCAAGAGTCAGTTTCCAGCTCTTTATACTTTTAAAAACCCTGAATTTTAGCTACATTGCATTTGTGAGCAAGAGAGGCCTTTGGCTCTGAAATGCTCCACCCCCGAAGTTCTAAGAAACACCCAAACCCAAATCTTACCATGTTTAAAGGGAACCTAATACCCGCTGCAACCTCCCACATCCAAAATCCAGTTCTGCTTATACTTCTCATTATCTAGTTGATGAACCCCATATAGCCCTTTTATGATGCCCCCTTAATGTGTAATTTATTGCTCATGGAGGGGGAGGCAGGAGAGTAGAGGACTATACTGCCCAGGAGCAACATTACTGATTAGATGTGCACGTGTGAGATTGCAAAGAGCGGGCAATTAAGAACTTAGGGCATGACTATGCAGGACAATCGTTAGCACGCTGGAATCTCAGGTCATTTTCATATAGTGCGGGAAAATTTCCGTAATGAATTACGCACAAAGTGGGCATCTGGGAAGGGAAATTTTGCAGTATGAGCAGAATTAGGTTTTGGTGGTGTGGGAGGTTAAAACGGGTGACAGGTTCTCTTTACGTTCTACGGAATAACGATTAGCCAAATTTCCTAAATTTTTAAAGGGCCATTATACATTGGCAGAGCTATCCATGTACAAATATCCTAACCTCTCATAGTAAAAAGCCATTGAAATAACAATACACAGTTTGGGTGGTTTATAGGGCTCCATGTGTATACCCCAATCATAGTACCTCCAATGTAGAAGATATGGGGTAAAAACACCACTGTTCTTTATGAAGGGTTCCTATGTGGCTATTAATATGTAAATTAATGGAAAAAACAATGCAAAACATAAAAAAGTGATCGTACTGCGTGTGAAGGTAATTTTCCCAACACAAAGGTGTAACATCCTGAAATAATTGGATCCGGGATTCACTGACGCCATTGCTCGAACGTCGTCTTGAGAGACTCAGCGTTATCGTGCTGTTTTTTGTTAATTTTTGCTTTATTGAGAAAATTAAACCTTAATTCTCATTTACTAATGATATTTGCATTGTAATTAGCTCCTGTCTTATTGAGGTTAGCTCTAAATTGCACCAGTTCTTGGGGACCTTGGGTCGTTTTTTGCACATCAGAGCGAGATGATGGTTAATGCAACCGAGATTACATCAAATTCTGAGGTTTTAAATGAATAATTAATTTATAGTAACGGCTTTAGAGTAGAGAATTTCAGAGATACTTCTTACACTGACCCAAATACCCTGGTCTGGAAAATACTGAAAAAGAGAGATCATATTAATTAAAGGAAACTTACAGTCAGTGTCTAAACAGAAAGGGTAATTTTTTAATCCAATACACAAGTATTTAGGGAACTATCTAGCTCAGGCATGCTCAACCTGCGGCCCTCCAGCTGTTGTAAAACTACATCTCCCACAATGCCCTGCTGTAGGCTGATAGTTGTAGGCTGTTCGGGCATGCTGGGAGTTGTAGTTTTGCAACAGCTAGAGGGCCGCAGGTTGAGCATGCCTGATCTAGCTGAAGACATATTTTGTTACTTAGGAATATATAAGGTATATACAAGTCATATATGGTATATTCTTTGACATAGGAGGCAGTATTATAGTAGTTCTATTCTTGTACATAGGAGCAGTATTATAATAGTTATATTCTTGTACATAGGAGGCAGTTTTATAGTAGTTATATTCTTGTACATAGGAGCAGTATTATAGTAGTTATATTCTTGTACATAGGAGCAGTATTATAGTAGTTATATTCTTGTACATAGGAGGCAGTATTATAGTAGTTATATTCTTGTACATAGGAGGCAGTATTATAGTAGTTATATTCTTGTACAGAGGAGCAGTATTATAGTAGTTACATTCTTGTACATAGGAGCAGTATTATAGTAGTTATATTCTTGTACATAGGAGTAGTATTATAGTAGTTATATTCTTGTACATAAGAGCAGTATTATAGTAGTTATATTCTTGTACATAGGAGCAGTATTATAGTAGTTATATTCTTGTACATAGGAGCAGTATTATAGTAGTTATATTCTTATACATAGGAGCAGTATTATAGTAGTTATATTCTTGTATATAAGAGCAGTATTATAGTAGTTATATTCTTGTACATAGGAGCAGTATTATAGTAGTTATATTCTTGTACATAGGAGCAGCATTATAGTAGTTATATTATTGTACATAGGAGCAGTATTATAGTAGTTATATTCTTGTACATAGGAGCAGTATTATAGTAGTTATATTCTTGTACATAGGAGCAGTATTATAGTAGTTATATTCTTGTACATAGGAGCAGTATTATAGTAGTTATATTCTTGTACATAGGAGCAGTATTATAGTAGTTATATTATTGTACATAGGAGCAGTATTATAGTAGTTATATTCTTGTACATAGGAGCAGTATTATAGTAGTTATATTCTTGTACATAGGAGCAGTATTATAGTAGTTATATTCTTGTACATAGGGGAAATATTATTGTAGATATATTCTTGTACATAGGAGACAGTATTATAGTATTTATATTCTTGTACATAGGAGGCAGTATTATAGTAGTTATAAAAACAATCAGACTGGCTCACAGTATTTTTGCATTTATTACACTTAATAAAATTACAATTAGTTACAATAACAGTTATAAAATAAATTGCCCACTAAGTATTAGACATATCCTAATAGCATATCAACTCAATAGCATAAATGAATAGGTATTTTAAATGCGGAGCTCACGCATATACCAAAACAACAGGAGTACTCCAAAAAGATAATAGGACCACTTGGTTATATTGCGTGGTGTCTGTCAATAGCTCATTAGATTTGAACTTAGTCAATGCTCTGATACTTAAAACTAGCTTGCCAATGCTCTACATACAAGTCGCTGAAAAGATATCCACCCTGCGGTCACCGGTATGTGGTTCTAGCGTCCAGAAGAATACTTTGTACTTTCTTTTGTATCGGTATTAGCTGCCTACCTCCTGCCACGAGGTAGTATCGCAGCTTCTCCTTCTTGGCGTCTCACGTGACCTGACCTGGAGATGGTTCGCTGGTCGGTGATGTCATCCACCTGTGCCGATTATAGTAGTTATAGTCTTGAACATAGGAGCAGTATTATATCAGTTATATGCTTGTACATAGGCAGTATTATAGTAGTTATATTCTTGTACATAGTAGCAGTATTATAGTAGTTATATTCTTGAACATAGGAGCAGTATTATATCAGTTATATTCTTGTACATAGGGGAAATATTATTGTAGTTATATTCTTGAACATAGGAGACAGTATTATAGTATTTATATTCTTGTACATAGGAGGCAGTATTATAGTAGTTATAGTCTTGAACATAGGAGCAGTATTATATCAGTTATAGTCTTGTACATAGGAGGCAGTATTATAGTAGTTATATTATTGTACATAGGAACAGTATTATAGTAGTTATAGTCTTGAACATAGGAGCAGTATTATATCAGTTATATTCTTGTACATAGGAGGCAGTATTATAGTAGCTGTAATATTTTACATAGGAGGCAGTATTATAGTAGCTGTAATATTTTACATAGGAGGCAGTATTATAGTAGTTATATTCTTGTACATAGGAGGCAGTATTATAGTAGTTATATTATTGTACATAGGAACAGTATTATAGTAGTTATAGTCTTGAACATAGGAGCAGTATTATATCAGTTATATTCTTGTACATAGGAGGCAGTATTATAGTAGCTGTAATATTTTACATAGGAGGCAGTATTATAGTAGCTGTAATATTTTACATAGGAGCAGTATTATAGTAGTTATATTCTTGTACATAGGAGCAGTATTATAGTAGTTATATTCTTGTACATAGGAGACAGTATTATAGTAGTTATAGTCTTGAACATAGGAGCAGTATTATATCAGTTATAGTCTTGTACATAGGAGGCAGTATTATAGTAGTTATATTATTGTACATAGGAACAGTATTATAGTAGTTATAGTCTTGAACATAGGAGCAGTATTATATCAGTTATATTCTTGTACATAGGAGGCAGTATTATAGTAGCTGTAATATTTTACATAGGAGGCAGTATTATAGTAGCTGTAATATTTTACATAGGAGGCAGTATTATAGTAGTTATATTCTTGTACATAGGAGCAGTATTATATCAGTTATATTCTTGTACATGTGTGCAGTATTATAGTAGCTGTAATATTTTACATAGGAGGCAGTTTTATATGCTATTTTGTTTTTCCGCACCCATATACTGAAGTGCACAGATCGTGCCCTTTCCTTTCTCTACAGGGGCAACACTTAGCTCAGAGATCAGAATAAGACATAGATTGTAATTTTATTTTTTTATTTTACATTGATTTCCTCATTTTCTTTATGGATATTGTCCTACTTCTACTAATGTCAATCCAACTAGGTTTTGAGTAAGCCAATAACTAGTTGGTATAAAGTATCAAGCCAAGCACAAAAATCATCCAGCCTAAGCCTCTATGGTGCATCTAGTGCAGGTGTAGACGGCCTATCTAGGTTTATACTGTCTCCAGTTGTAGACAATCTGCCCCTTTGTCTGTTCCGGGACTATAGACAGTGAATGTATTGATCTTTATTATACTAGTTTGTCTTTTATCTGTGTCTAGAATTTCTTTTTATGATAAATGAGTTTTATTCTTTCTTTATTTTTATTTGAATGGCTAAAACCAAGGTCAGATTTGTGACACTGCTAAAAATTAGACTTTCAAATCAGGCACTTTAGATAATTGACAGAACATCTTGAAGCTTTGATAACGAGTGGTTGGCTGATACTTTGTAGCCATCAGAACTTGTCCTGTTATTAAAACAATCAGTGGCAATTTTCTGGTTATGAGAAGCATTGTTGCCACCATTACACCGGTGCGCTCTCTGGAGTAAGGTCACGCTCCACATGTACCCACCATTAAAGATTTCCTTTTATTACTCTCTCAAAATGTCAAATCCTCTGCTCCAGTCTGACCTGCTCTGTGCTTAGGGCCCCGGATTTGTATGCTTTGTTCCTGTATGAACTGTACGGGCAAGAATCTGTATTTTTGGATGAATTAATATGTATAATTGAAATGAAAAGGTGATACGGGTTACAGTATATACCAGAAGCAAGGCCTATGTTTATAAACCCCCTGACTAACTCTCTATCAGGATATGTAGAGGTAATGGACGTCTACCTATTGGGGCCCCTCTCTAAGAGCCAGAGCAATTAGCCTTTGCAAAATGTGTCTTTCTTTCTGAAGGACTTACAGACTCCATGCATTATATTTAGAGATGAGCGAATTTTTCGTTTGGTGTTAAAAGCAGAATTGCGTTATGGATTCCGTTACAACAGACCATAAAGCAATTCTATGACGGAATGTATAACAGAATGCCTTTAGAGGCGTTCCGTTATTCATTCCGTCATAATAGAAGTCTATGGCCTGCATAACGGATCCGCCCCGTTTCCGTTATGTAGGAGAGGACTCCCCTGCCTCTAAACGCATTCCGTTATGCATTCCATCACAGAATTGCATTATGGTCCGTGGTAACGGAATCCATAACTCAATTCTGCTTTTACCACCAAACGAAGCGTGAACGAATTTCAAAATATGAAATTCGCTCATCTCTAATTATATTAACACTTTTGACTTATAGCTATTAGGGATCGACCGATATTGATTTTTTTAGAGCCGATACTGATAATCTGTAAACTTTCAGGCCGATAGCCAATAATTTATACCGATATTTTATATCTCATAATATATATTATATTAGTTGGTAGTCACTGAGGTGGTGGAAATTTGCATATGGCACTAGTCTATTATAAATGTAAATTATAAATTAATAAAGCCCTTAGTTGGTAGTCAATTTATAATTTATATTTATAATACACTAGTGCCAAATGCCAATTTCCACACCATCCCCCCTCACTGACTTTATTAACCCCTATCAGACCTTTATTAACCCCTATCAGACCTCAGATCAGACCATTATTAACCCCTATCAGACCTCAGATCAGACTTTTATTAACCCCTATCGGACCACAGATGACTAAAATATAAAACTCATCACCTCTCCTGCGCCGCGGCTCCTCTTCATCTCTGGGTCCAGCATCTCGCTCCCCTGTGTTCTCCAGCCCACGCTGCACTGTCACCTGACAGTCCTGATGCTACAGGCCCCATCAAAGAAGACCAGGGAGGGTGAGTATCGGAAGCGCTTTCTGCGCTTCTTCCCTGCTCATGGCACCCGATGCATACTAGTGCGCGCTTCCATAATGAAAGCGCTCACTAGTATTCGCTTTATATGCATTTTTGGTATATTGGCAAGGTTAGATGCTGATAATGTACAAAATCCTGAATATCGGCCGATTATATCGGTACTTCCGATAATCGGTCGATCCCTAATTGTCATGCAATGCTTTATTTGACTTCACCCTACTATTGACTGGGTCAAGGGCTTTCTCAAGCAAGGTCCACTGCTTAGGATGATCCCTGCTATCTAATGAAATCCTTTGCTCTCAATGAGTCGTGGGCGTGAGAAAGTTCATCATCACTGGGGACAACAGCTAATAGCAGATGGCCCTATTAAAGGAATATCACCTTTATTATCAGCTTTACTCCAGTGGAATCATCTTAGAAGTCCAAAAAATTCCTTTCCATTTCCTTCCATTTCATACTGGTACCAGATCTTTAGGTTCCGAGGACTTGCCAATCAAATTTCTTATTATGAAATTGTATTTGCCCCATATTAGTTTATCTTTTCTGCTCTATGACCCTTTAAATAGAAAGAAACTGCAGCTGCATCCCCCTCCTCTCTCACTTTACTGTTTTACACTAAAAGGATATTGTAAAAAGGTGACTGAAGTTGCCTCTGAACATTTACTTAGATCTGCAGATAGGAGAAGGGGAAATACAGGCTGTTTGAAGGTTAGGAAGGAATCACTTCCTCTAATATATATTACAAAGGCTTCTATATGCATATGAAAATATTCATAATGATAGTTACACTCTAAATATGGATTCCTATTTTAACCTTCCTTGTCTCAAATGCCGAACATATGGTTCCGTCAGAGTAATAAAGTGAAATTTGCATTTAGGTGAGTGAACGAACTGCAAAATTATCTCAAACGAGCAAAACAGTAAAGAAAAGAACGCAAAAAAAAGTACAAAAATGCAGCAATCTAGTAAACTTATCAATCTGAACTGAAAATTTTCACAGTGATGAATGACATTACGGCCGCACTACGGAAAAAAATAAGCTCTTTTTCCATTTTTCTTTATTTGGTTGTACACAAGGTTTGGTCTTGTACTTTAATGCTAATTGTTTAATATAGTTCTGTATGATTAAAATATAATTTAATGTTGTGTGAAATTACAAAAATGAATTTATTGCGGCATAATTAAGAAAGAGTCTATTAACAGCGATTGTTGAGCGGATCGACTTTCGCTACTTATCAAATTATGCTCTATATTTTAAGTAATATGACTATTTTACTAGCCGAAGATGATTTAGGAGAGTCTCATTTAAATTAATTGTAAGTGCTATCAAATTATCCGATAACATCCCAGTAGCAGATTCCCATTTGTGCATCTGAGATAAATGCCACCTGTGGGTTTAGTCGAGTCTCTGATCTGCTTAATCAGTCGAAATATTGTTTTATTATCTCCTCCTTTTATCTCTAATTTCTGTCTTTATTGGGCTTTGTTAAAGTCTTTTTGACTTTTGATGAAGAAACTTGTAAACTATTGACAACTATTTCCAGCAAGTGTGCAGAGCGCCAATCTGAAAGATTGAATTCTTTCCTTAGGTCACCCTAATGGATCAGCCATGGGAAAGCAAGAATTGGAAAAAAAATAATTTGATTTCAATAATCAACATAATAAAGTTGTTTTTTTCCCCAGTAAATCAGTATATCAACCTTTACCTGTATCTCTGCTCTGTGGAAAGGCAACCTTATCTTTGAGATAGAAGTTGGCACATGTGCTATAGGCTCCAGGATCACCATCTAACAAGTGGTACAGATCAGTTTCTCGATGTTTCTAAACCATCAATCCCTCACTCCAACAGATTACATCACCGAAACCATAGCCCTATTCACTGCTGCCTAATAAATACCAGCATTATCATAGTCTGAATCGTAGACACATGGCATGCACCCCAGGGTCTATAGCAACCCTTAGTTATATCTCCTCTTTGGGTATTTTGCCCAAAACCATCTTAGCGACTTTATCCTGAATGTTCCTCTACTGCTTAAAGCCAAGAGGCAGCAGCTTTGGAGGACCACAGGGATCACATATTTTTATGCTTCTACATGGCTGATCCACCTCTCTTGACTATTGAAGGTTCCAAGAGTGGCCTTACCATAGCAGATTTTGGGCATACTGGAGCTGGACCAAAAATTTGTAGACGAGCTGTTTATACAATGCTACAGTTTCTTAACCAGGTTATAGGGGGATATAGTCCTCTGATTGGAACTCCTCTTTACTGACCAGAAAGAGCATATCACTGTCTGGGAGACCTTGATGTCACACTACTTGGGTACCATATTACCCTGTGCCACCAATCTAGGCCCATGCCTATTTAATTCAACATAGATTTTTATCGTTTTGGTTCTCTTGTCACCAGACCATGCTCTCCTATTTATGGGCAGCATATTACAGAAAGAGGTCTGCGTCGGAGCCCAAGAGCTTACAGCTATGGCTAAAATACAGTATTGTATTATGTTACAATGTATCAAACTATTTACATAAATATGCAGGATGATGATACTGTATCTCCATAGAAACACGTGCCATGTCCCAGATGTCTGGTTAACTATGTTGGCTCATATATAAATATGCAATGACTAATGTATGATTTTTTATCTTTACCCTTTCATCTGTACAATGCATTAATGAGTCAGACTTGTGTATGGTAACAGTAACTCTTTCTTCTATTTTTATATTAAAGGGGTTCTGCAGATTTTTCTTACCGATAATCTATCCTGTGGATAGATCCTCAGTATCTGATCGGAGGGGGTCCGACACACAGGACCTCCACCGATCAGTTGTTTGAGAAAGCAGCGGGGCTGACAGTAGTACCCCGGCCTTCTCACTATTTCCCACAGGCCCAGTGACATCACGACTAGTATCACTGGCCTGAGCGCAGCTAAGCCCCGTTCACTTCAATGGGGCTTAGCCGTTCCCAGGCCAGTGATATCAGTCGTCTCTGGGCCTGCGGGAAATGGTGAGAAGCCTGTGGCGCTACTGCCAGCACCGCTGCCTTCTTAAACAGATGATTGGCGGGGGTCCTGGGTGTCAGACCCCAACGAGCAGATGCTGATGAATCTATCCAGGGTACAGAACCCCTTTAAGGCTAGGTATACACTGCAACATTTTTCGCGCAACATTTTGCCGCACCAATGTCGTGTGACAATTTTTATAATGGCAGTCTATGGCCTCGCACTGCAACATGCGACATGCTGCGACTGCGACGCAACAGTCGCAGAAAAATCCATCTCGAATGGATTTTCTGCAATTGTTTTTTGCAGTCACAGCATGTTGCATGTTGCAGTGCGACACCATAGGCTGCCATTATAAAAAATGTCGCGCGACAAATGTCGTCGTGTAGACCTAGCCTAAAGGGGTTGCCCAGGATTAGAAAATATGGCTGCTTCCTTAAAGAAACAGCACCATACTTGCCCATGGGTTGTATTTAGCTTTACTGTTCAGCTTCACTGAAGCAAATTAAGCTGAGCTGCAATACCACATGCAATCTATAAGTGGTGCTTTTTTTGGAAGTAAGCAGATATATTCTTCTGATCCTGCATAGCCCCTTTAATGCGGAGGGGTCTTCTGTGCAGGATAGAGCTTGTTCTGGAGGACCCAACATGTTCATACTTCACACAGATTGACATGCAATTCTTTATGTCTCCTGCGGTGGCGCTGCAGGGGAATTAAAGACTTACTGCTGGATTCACCCATAGATTACAGTTAAACGGAGTTGGTGTTGATATCTACAAAAGACCCTAAACCAAGGCACAGGATGCTAAAATAAACTAAATCCCAATCTTTTACCACTACTAATTACTATTATGAGTTCATTTAATTATAAATTAAATTAGAATTTGCCAAAAATATGTGATCACGGAGGACCCTTAGCAGAACCGAGTGGTGGCTCGTGTGCCTGCGTGCACCAATGGTCTGCTGTAATGGGGATTGACACCAGGGCTGAGGGGCCCGATTGTTGAGCTCCAACGCCCAAGTTCACACAATAAAGGGGTATGACACATTGCTAGGTTATACCAGATAGGTGTCTACTATCCACCTCTGGGACCTGCTCCTATCTGTAGAACAGGGACCATGGAAGTGAATGGAGAGCCTCCGAGCATGCATGGCCAACCTCTGTTCACCACTATAAGAGTTCCAGCAGTCCCATAGCTGTGAATGGGTAGCACACCGCGCATGCACAGTCTGCTCTCCTTCTCTTCGGAGACAGGACCTGTACCTATTTGATTTTGATGACAAAACTTCTTTAAAGACCTGTCTAGGTAGATCTATAAGTAGGACGGCACTACTCCGGCTCTCCTCCACAGACATCAAAGGAACGGAACCTATAGTGGTGACACGGCGGCTTGCAACAAACCTCGGTGGTGCTCCGTCTCAATTAGGTCTAACGAGTATACACATATCAAGATGAAAGACGGCACTCACCGGGAATAGTCCAATTCTTACTTTATTGCTCCACATCAGCATAAAAACAGATAAGCAGACGGTAGGGGGTGCAGGACGCCACACGTAATTCACACTTCCTCGGGCCTCCAAGCGTGAATTACGCCAAACGGCCGTCGCCTCATGGTGCCTGTGTGGCGTCCTGCACCCATACCGTCTGCTTATCTGTTTTTATGCTGATGTGGAGCAATAAAGTAAGAATTGGACTATTCCCGGTGAGTGCCATTTTGATATGTGTATTTCCCCTTTATATATGTGTCCAGCCCCGATATATGAAGCTGAACTCCTGTTTGTTTTGCTGTTACTTTGATTTTTATGTTTTTCTTATATAGATTTTTTTCTCTTTCCTCTTTCATTGGCTTTTATAGAACATTCATATAAAAACGTTGGCAGACGATATGGTAAGATGACGGTGAGCGGGGACAGACATTGCATGCTCCTTTACTAAACCTTCACCACCAATGATATAACGACGCATGCGCATGACTCGTTGATGATTTTGCTCATAATCAGCGCTGTCCATTTGTCTGTTAACGCTTCGTGCTTTTGGGATGTTGATCAGAATAATTTAACCTATAAAAAATCCTGCAGCTCCTAATTTCATATGATTGCCTTTAAATGCATGCACTGATTTTCTTGGCTAATTTTCTTCCTGACATTCTGTGATATTATAAATGTTTTCTGCTTTTTTTAAATTTATTTTTTGTATGAATTCATAGTCGGCATTACTAATGCAGCTTCTAATATCAAATCATTTCGATCCGACCATTTGTGATGTTTATACCATATTTCTGTTCTTGTTTGAATTGCTAATAATGGTTACATTTGTATTTGAGAAGATGTTATAAACTGTTCAAGGGCATCTGTCAGCAGATTGGTAATGGAATGCTTGGTCCCATGTTCATATGGAGAAAAATGCAGATGAGCCTCAAGGAGCAACGGGGGCGTCGCCTTTACACCTAGAGGCTCTGCTCTCTCTGCAACTGCCGCGCCGCCTGCACTATGATTGACAGGACCTGGCAGTGAAAATGGCATAATGCCTGACCCTGTCAATCAAAGAGGGCACGGCAGTTGCAGAGAAAGTTGTGCCTCTTGGAGTAATGGTAACGCCCCCGTTGCTCCTAGAGGCTCACCTGCATCAATGAAAACATCCTTTTTCTCAGCAATGGGGGCACATATGAACATGGGACCAACACAGACGCCTTCAGCTGCCAACCGCACATGCCAAAGGTCAGCCAGGGTCATAGGTAAAAATCTGCCGACCGATGCCCTTTAACCCCCAGCGTTACACATTTAATCATGCAGGGCTGCCCTGGGGTGATGTCTGCCAGGACATACCTCTGCTATAGAAGGGCTACAATGAATTGGAAAACAGAGGCGTTTATATAAACCCTAATAAAAGACCTATAAAGAGTTATAATGTCTGCTGAACAAAGTAAAAAAAAAAAAAAACAAGAATGGACCAATGTGATTTTTTTTTTTTTTTGGGCATATCGACTAAGTAGTGCTACATTAAACCTACTGCTAAATGATGCCATAAAAATACATGAAGATATTGCACATTGTGAGATTAATTTCACTTCAACAAATCAATTAAAAAGTTGAGTCTTAAAAAATTGGGGTAGGTATAAAAAAATAAATAAAACTAAAATAAAAAATAACACCGAATAATAAGCCGAACTTGGCCTCATCTTAAGTGGTTAAAGGGACATTAGGGCAGTCCTATAGAGATGAATGGAGAGCTGGTGTGCGTGCTTCAGCAACATCCCATTCACGTACTCCTGATCGCTGGGGTCCCCGTGCTCAGATCCACCCCCCCTCCCCCCAGATCGACCAGTTATCCGCTATCCAGTGAACATGTTTAACTTTTTATTAGTGGAACACCCCAAGAAAGTCTGTAGTGCAGAAATTTAGTCCTGGGCCTCTACTGAACCCCGAGAACGCAGCAACTCCTAGGCGCCCTCAGCATGGGAGAGCTGTTAGCATACCCATATGATGCCAGGGGTGCACCACCAATGAGACCAGGTGAAGCGATTGCCATAGGCAGCACCAGGTAGGTGCACAGTATGTGTCACTGTATTAAAGGGGTTATCCTATCTTAGACAATGGGGGCATATCACTAGGATATGCCCCTATTGTCTGATAGGTGTGGGTCCCACCTCTGGGACCCGTACCTACAAGGAGAACAGAGAGAAAAAAAGTTGAGGAGGGCGCACTGCGCATGCGCACCCGCCCTCCATTCATTTCTATGAAGCCGACGAAAATAGACGAACGCTGGCTCGGCTATTTTCGTCGGCCCCATAGAAATGAATGGGAGCGGTGGCCGCGCATGCGCGGTGCGCTCCGATTCACTTAAATGGGGGAGGCGGGGAGCTGCGCCTGGTGGTGGACGGTCACAACTCTCCCCGGCTCCGTTCTCCTTGTAGGTGCAAGTCCCAGAGGTGGGACCCGCACCTATCAGACAATGGGGGCATATTCTAGCGATATGCCCCCATTGTCTAAGATGGGATAACCCCTTTTAGCTCTGTATGTAATGTTTTCCAAGTATGTCTTTAACAGTAGGGCTGAAGGGAAGGGGTTAATGTAGCATAAACTGTGAATGTCTGGCATAATGTATAGAGGATACAAAAGTGAGCTAATAACTAAAAAGTTCCATCCAAACTGTGCCCGTAGCCAGCCCCGATCCCTCAGAACTATACATACACTTTATTTTACTGTGAAGGTGAAAAATAAAAGTTTGAGTATTTTAAAGTATCCTAATAGAACTAAAAAAAAAAGATAGAAAAATTACAATAAATGGAAAAAATAGTACAAATGACCTCTGACAGGCAACACTATGGCCGCTAAACAGGTGTGCGATCATTCAGGATCGAAATACTTGACTCGTTAAAGGACTAATAATGAGAAGTGTAGCAGCAGATGGCTCTGTGCCCCGTGTGCCGTCATGGAGGTCACCTCCAGTCCTCCTTGTCAGAATAATTTTCTCTGCCATGAAAAAAACAACTCATACCTGCTGTAAGGATGTAAATGTATCCGACGCGGATAAACTGCTTTATCTCATAATTAAATTCAAGGCTTGAAATTACAGAAAGAAGCCGGTAAATAATGGACCGGATTAAGATATAAGCAGCAAATGAGCCTAGAAACTGGGATTTAAGGGAGCCTTTAATTATAACAAACAGTAGATAGAAAAGTCTTATGTAAGCAGCAGGGACCCACAGCACACGCTAGAAGGAGCCCCTCTGAACGTCTGTATAAACCATAAGGCCCTCTCCGTAAGCAGGGGTCCACCTAGCCTTTCTGCTGCGGGGGGCAAAAATTGAAACAGCCCCGCCCCCCCCATACAAAATTCTCAACCTAACCCCTTCCCTCCTAACATTACATGTATCACTACAGAACCTACAGGGTAATACAGCCCCACATGCGCCTTACATCCAGTGACGTCTCCTCTGATGCAGATGTCCGTTTTCCTCATCTTCTCCGTCCAGACCAGACCGCCATGATGATTTCTTTCACCCATTTCTCGTCTCTGGCAAAAAAGCATCTTAGTTTCCTACTTTTCCATCATCCTCCCACCTTCTGGACAAATCATCCTGCCACCCCCCAATACTGTGCCCGCTGTGCTCCCCAATATTATACTGCAGAATCAGTCCCCCTGATAATACTAGCACCATGCAGATAATGCCCTTCAATGATTATTGGAACAAAGTGTCCTAAAATGATTGCGCCCAGCAAATAGTGTCCCTGACACCAATAGTGTAAATATAATGTCCCCCAAAAATAACTGTGCTAAGCTGATACTGTGCCAGGGTGCCCCCCACAGTAATAGTGCTCCCCAAAGTCTCAACTAATAATTCTCTGCCAGTTGGTGGTAATAGTGCCCCCAACAGTACTAATGTCCCCACTGTGCCCCAGAAGTAATAATGCTCCCATAGTGCCCATACTAGTAATCATGTCCCCCAGTAGTAATAAAGCCCATAATAATGCCCCACAGTAGTAATAAATCCCCTTATAAAGTGACAGTAGAAACATGCCCCTAAAAATGAGCATCAGAACAAAAATAATCTACCCTTATAATGTGTGTCAGTGCAAAAAATGTCCCCTAATAATGTGTACTAGTACAATAAATGCCCCTGTTCTGTGCCAGTACAAAAAAAATGTGCCAGTATAAAATACCCCTATATAGTACCCCCAGTAAAAGCCCCTATGGTGCTCCTCTCCCCCCTTCCTCATAGTGCCCCCATAATTTTTCAGTATATAGTGCCCAAGTAAATGCCCTCAGTGTCCCGCAGAATTTGTTAGTATAAAATACCCCTTCTTAGTGCCCCCATGGTGCTCCTCTCCCCCCATTATGTGTCCCAGTATAAAATGCCCCTATACAGAGCCCCCAGTAGACTCCCTCATAGTGCCCCCATAATGTGCTAGTTTATAATATCCTCTCAGTGCCCCCAAAAGATGCCCCCATAGTGCTCATCTCCCCCTTCTCCATATAAAATACTTCTTATTTCTGCCATTAGTGGAAGTCCCCATAGGGCCCCTTATGATGTGCCAATAAGTGCCCCTAGATGCCCCCATAGCGCTCCTTTCCTGCGTTGTGTTATATAAAAAAAACATAAACACATATATTTACCACCATCAGGCTGGCACTAGGCCTGCAGCCTATAAGAGGAACGGGGAAGAGAGACGCCTCTCCTCTGCCCACCGCACCATTCATCTGTATAGCTGTCCGGAGGACGGCGATAAAGATGAATATAGAGATGAGCGCTTCCACAACGGAAGCACTCAGCTCCACTCCTGCTGCCCTGCCATGCCACCTGAGGCGATTGCCTCACCTCGCCTAATTGTCAGTACGGCCCTGTCCGTAAGAGACACAGTACCCCCCCAAAAAATTCTCTATAAAGTGTAAAAAGAGTGTAAAAAGAGTGAATTTGACTGCGCAGCCGCAGTGGAAAAGGAGAGAGGAGGAGCGTAAACGGGCAGGCAGAGGCACACGGAGGGCGGGGTTATGAGCCGTTGGGGAGGTCCGGTCTTGGGCTCGAAAGATTGAGATGCCGCCCTGGGCACTTGAGAGGGCGCATTTACAGAATCTTCAAAGTTCATTTTTGGCTGAAAGAAGACTCCGGTATATGCAACAAAGGTACCGTTTTTAACTTCTGGGTGGCACATATAACGCTATTGGATCTATCTGTCTAATATGCTCAAATGTGGTGACAGACTCACTTTAAGCCTGTATTAGACCTAGCGATCATACAGTTATACTCTTGTACATAGGAGCAGTATTATAGTAGTCATATTCTTGTACATAGGAGGCAGTATTATAGTAGTTATATTCTTGTACATAGGAGCAGTATTATAGTAGTTATATTCTTGTACATAGGAGGCAGTATTATAGTAGTTATATTCTTGTACATAGAAGCAGTATTATAGTAATATCCTTGTACATAGGAGCAGTATTATAGTAGTTATATTCTTGTACATAGAAGCAGTATTATAGTAGTTATATTCTTGTACATAGGAGCAGTATTATAGTAGTTATATTCTTGTACATAGGAGCAGTATTATAGTAGTTATATTCTTGTACATAGGAGCAGTATTATAGTAGTTATATTCTTGTACATAGGAGGCAGTATTATAGTAGTTATATTCTTGTACATAGGAGACAGTATTATAGTAGTTATATTCTTGTACATAGGAGACAGTATTAGGGCTGTTTCACACGAGCGGATGCCGTGCGTGACATCCGCTCCGTGAAAGAGTGCCAAGACCCGATGCAGACTGCAGAGGCACGGAGCATTAACATGACTGATAATGCTCCGTGCCTATCTGTGATCTCTTTACTACGAAATCACAGTGACAAATCGCTCTTTCACGGAGCGGATGTCACGCACGGCATCCGCTCGTGTGAAACAGCCATTATAGTAGTTATATTTTTGTACATAGGAGGCAGTAGTATAGTAGTTATATTCTTGTACATAGGAACAGTATTATAGTAGTTATATCCTTGTACATAAGAAGGAGTATTATAGTAGTTATATTCTTGTACATAGGAACAGTATTATAGTAGTTATATTCTTGTATATAGGAGCAGTATTATAGTAGTTATATTCTTGTACATGGGAGCAGTATTATAGTAGTTATATACTTGTAGATAGGAGCAGTATTATAGTAGTTATATTATTGTACATAGGAGGCAGTATTATAGTAGTTATATTCTTGTACATAGGAGGCAGTATTATAGTAGTTATATTCTTGTACATAGGAACAGTATTATTGTAGTTATATTCTTGTACATAGGAGCAGTATTATAGTAGTTATATTCTTGTACATAGGAGGCAGTATTATAGTAGTTATATTCTTGTACATAGGAACAGTATTATAGTAGTTATAATCTTGTACATAGGAGCAGTATTATAGTAATATCCTTGTACATAGGAGCAGTATTATAGTAGTTATATTCTTGTACATAGGAGCAGTATTATAGTAGTTAAATTCATATAGAATATAAGCAGTAGCTATAGAGTCATACAGGCAATCGTTGGGAGGTAACAGTTCCTTCTCAGAAATTGTCTGCTCGCTAGTAAAGGACACAGCTGCTATAACATGCAGCAATCTCGATGCCATTGCTCCCCCCCCCCCATGCTGTCTAGTGGTTTGCTTGCAGCAAATCATGATAAGACAGTATGATCTTTCGCTGCCAAATAATAATCTTTCAGCATGCTGAAGATCACGACTGCCCGAAGAACGAGCATTTGCTCATTCATCGGACAATTGGCGGCAGTATTACATTGTGAGATCATCGCAGTATTACTACGAATGCTCTTTAGCGATCATATGGCAGAATGTAATACCAATGTAATACCGCCTTTAACGCCTTAAGGACCCTGCTATTTTTCACCTTAAGGACCAGGCCATTTTTAGCACTCTTCATGTGGTAAAAAATTTAAAACTCTTTTTACATATTTAGACTATTCTGAGATTGTTTTCTCCTCAAAACGGTGGTACTTCAAGACGATGGTAAAATTGTGTCAAAAAATGTAATTTTTATTTTAAAAAAATTACCAAATTTTTCAAAAAATTGCAAAAATTAGCAAATTTCAATTTCTGTAATTTTAATACCTCCAAAAATAGTAATTATGGTACTTTACATTTCCCATATGTCTACTTCATGTTTGGATCATTTTGAAAAGGACATTTTATTTTTTGGGGTCGTTAGAAGGCTTAGAAGTTTAGAAGCAAATCTTAAATTTTTTAGGAACCTCTCCAAACCCCAATTTTTTCATGATTAGTTCAGTTATGAAGTCACTTTCTGGGGACTTACATATTAGAAACCACCCATAAATCACCCCATTTTTGAAACTACACCCCTCAAGCTGTTCCAAACTGACTTTACTAACTTTGTTAACCCTTTAGGTGCCCCACGACAATTAAATGAAAATGGGAATGAAATTTAAAAATTTCCCTTTTTTTTTAGCAGATTAAAATTCTTTATAAATTTTTTTTTTCTGCAACACATCAAGGGTTAACAGCCAAACAAAGCTTAAAATCTATTACCCTGAATCTGGAGTTTACAGAAACAACCCATATGTGCTCAAAAACTGATGTATGGCTGCATGGCAGGCTTCAGAGAGGAAGGAGCACCGTATGGCTTTTGGAGAGTGGATTTAGCTGGAATAGTAATTGGGAGCTATGTCGCATATGATGACACCCTGAGGTGGCCCTAGAGTGGAAACCCCCAAAAAGTAACCCCATTCCAGAAACTACACCCCTCAAGGAATATTTCAAGGTGTGTAGCGAGCACTTAGACCTATCAGGCGTTTCACAGAATTAGGAAACGCTTAGCTGTGAAAATGTTTTTGCAGAAAAAAGTTGCTTTACACATATGGGGTGTTGGCGTATTCGGGGGGAATGGGGAACAAAATGTTGGGTGCAGGAAAGAAAGCACCCAACATTTTGTTCCCCATTCCCCCCGAATACGCCAACACCCCATATGTGCTCAAAAAATGATATATGGGCGCATGGCAGGGTTCAAAAGGGAAGTAGCGCCATAGGGCTTTTGGAGGACAGATTTTTGCAGGATTGGCTTTAGGGAGCTATGTCGCATATGAAGACACCCTGAGGTAAGTCTAAGAGTGGAAACCCCCCAAAAGTGACCCCAGTCTGGAAACTACACCCCTCAAGGAACATTTCAAGATGTGTAGTGAGAACTTTGTCCTCAAAGGTGAGTCATGGAATTGGCTGTGAAAATGAAAAACAAAAAAAAAATCCAGAAAAATTAACTTTAGGCCCAAATCTTTCACTTTCACAAGGGGGAATTGGAAAAAATGCACCCCCTAATTTATTACCCATTTTCTCCTGATTACGGCAATACCCCATATGTGCTTGTATACTGCTATATGGGCATGCCACAGGGGTCAGAGAGAAAGGAGCGCCAAATGGCTTCTGGAAGGCAGATTTCTCCGGAATAATTGATAGGCGCCATCTTGCAATTTAACACACCCTGAGGTGGCCCTAAAGTGGAAATCCCCAAAAAGTGACCCCATTCCAGAAACTACACCCCTCAAGGAATATTTCAAGGTGTGTAGTGAGCACTTTGACACATCAGGCGTTTCACAGAATTAGGAAACGCTTGGCTGTGAAAATGAAAAATTACAATTTTTCCCAGAAAAAGTTGCTTTACACCCACATTTTTCACTTTCACAAGGTAAAACAGGACAAAATGCACCCAACATTTTGTTCCTAATTTCCCCCCAAATACGCCAACACCCCATATGTGCTCAGAAATTCATGTATGGTCGCACGGCAGGGCTCTAGAGTCAAACAGCTAAAAATGGATTTTGCTGACCTGAATTGGCAGACATGGATTTTAGCTGCCATGTCGCATTAAATAAATTCCTGAGGTCCTTAGAAATGAAAAACCCTAAGAAGTCACCCCATTTCGGAAAGAGCACCCCCGTACTAACATTTTAAGTGGTGGAAAGTGGTTGCTACTTTTTAGCAAACAGGTGTCTGACAGAAGGCAGTATTACTTGAGAGGAGCATTTCAAAGCACACATTTGTAAAAATGAAAAATTACTAGCAGAACCCCAATTTTTCACTTTCACAAAGGGGTTAAAGGAGAAAATGCACCCCAGGATATGTTCCCCACTTCCTCCCCATTTTGCGAACACCGCATATGTGCTCTTAACCTGCTGCATTGGCGCACAGCAGGCTGCTACAGGCAAAGTGCAAAATATGGTTTTTGCAGGGCTGAATTGGCAGACTTGGATTTTAGCTGCCATGTCGCATTTCAAAAATTTCCTGAGGTCCCTAGAAATGAAAAACTCCAAGAAATGACCCCATTTTGGAAAGAGCACCCCCGTACGAACATTTTAAGTGGTGGAAAGGGTACTTTTTAGCAAACGGGTGTCTCACAGAAAAGAGTGTGTAGTGGTTGTTCAAGAGTGGATATGCAAGCGAGGTGGACTAAATCAGATATAAAGTGGAAATATTACAGGGAGCATAAAGGATGAAATTAAATTAATATTCCAGGGAAGAATGGTAGATTCTGAAGCAGTCTTGCATGCACAGGCCAGGTTTTTCAGGGCAGGTTTCACAGTGGTGAATGGTGTCTTTCCTTATCCCTCCTTTGTGACATACCCCTGCATCTTTTTTGGGTCCTTCCCTTCCTTACTGTCTGGGGGACTTGACCTGGAAAATGTTGCCCTGGTATGACACGGGCACCATGACTTCCAGAAGTACTGGGACCCTCCCCTGCCTGGGTTTGATAAATTAGGGCCTTGATAACCACCTCTCTGAACTGAAGAAAAGTTCCTCGGTGGCCTGAAGATTGAAATAGCACATACGCATTGTAGATTTCTATCTGTACAATGTGTACGGCCAGCTTTTTGTACCAC
Source organism: Bufo gargarizans (assembly GCF_014858855.1). Classification (NCBI taxonomy): domain Eukaryota; kingdom Metazoa; phylum Chordata; class Amphibia; order Anura; family Bufonidae; genus Bufo; species Bufo gargarizans. The sequence continues at coordinate 58,362,771 of NC_058088.1, read as the reverse complement.
ACTTTGGTTTTTCGTGTGGCACTGTAGGGCTTCATGAGTTGATTTGCAAGATCCACCCCGCCCATGTGCCTGTTGTAATCAAGGATGCAGTCTGGCTTGTTGACAGTGGTAGTGGTACCTTGTACAAGGGCAGGGGCGCTAGTGTGAATGGTGGTCAGTACAAGGACGTTCCTATCGTCCTTGTACTTAACCACCAGAATATTCTCACTGCGGAGAGCCCTGTTTTCACCCATTCTCAGTGGTTGCACTACCAGGGATCTAGGGAGTCCTCTCTGATTTTTGCATACTGTGCCGCAAGCCACAGTACCCCTGGCAGTTAGGGACCTGAATAGGGGGATACTGGTGTAATAGTTATACGCAAAGAGGTGGTAACCCTTATCCAGCAGTGGGTGCAGCAATTCCCACACAATCTTCCCACTAACTCTTAGGAGGGGGGGGGGGGGGGCATTCTGCGGGTTCTATCCTGGAATCTTTCTCTTCGTAAATGCGGAACTTGTGGGTGTACCCAGATCTACTCTCTCTATATTTTTATGCCAAACCTTGCCCGTTTGCTAGGCAGGTATTGGCGGAATCTAATCCTCCCTTTCAACAATAATAGGGACTCATCTACACTGACATGTTTCTCTGGGTTGTTGCTGAAGTGGTCAATGACAGGCCTAACCTTGAACAGTCGGTCAAATGTTGGGTCTTTTTGGGGTGGGCACTGTGAATTGTCATTGTAGTGTAGGAATTTTCAGATTGAATTAAATCGCTTCCAGGTCATGGTCTGACTGTAAATTGGAGTCTGGTAGAAAATGTCAGAACTCCGATATTGCCTAACGTTTATATAGAAATATAGAACTCTATATATATTTATATAAAGCCCTAACTACCAGTTCTTATTTTTTAACCCCAAAAAATATGAAAAATTGGCAAAAAAATCTTTATAAATAATCCCAGGTGCTGATCAGGCAGGTATGCACTGAAAAGCACTTGGCAGTCACAGCTCGCATGCAGAAAAAGTGATGCAGAGCTGGAAAATGGTTAAAAAAAATAAAAATAAAGTGCACGGACAAAATCGCATCTGTAAAAAAAGGATGGGGGGGCTGGGAAGGGACAGGAACAGCTGCCAATGAAAAAAAATATCTGTGCAGCTATTCCAGATGGAACTACAGAAGGACGGATCGGCACCATGCTGCCCTTACCTGGCAGGGCTGCCTGCTGGTTAGAGCAGCCATGGTGCTGCGATTCCACCCCGATCTTCCTCCAGAGCCCCGCAGACCTCATGAAGTACATGTACGTCATGGGTCCTTAAGGGGCTAAAGTACACTGCCTGTCCAAAAAAAAAGTCGCCACCTGGATTTAACTAAGCAAATAGTTCTGAGCCTCCTATTGGATAATTACTGCAGGGGCGATTATCTTTCAGCAACAAGTTATTTAACCCAAACTGGTGCAATGAGTTGCTTCTTATTTCTTAAACAACCATGTCGAAAGACACATCTCGTGGTCGTGGAAAAGATGTTAGTCTGTTTGAGAAGGGTCAAATCATTGGCATGCATCAAGCAGAGAAAACATCTAAGGAGATTGCAGAAACTGCTAAAATTGGGTTAAGAACTGTCCAATGCATTTTTAAAAACTCATATTCGAGGAAGAAATGTGGCAGGAAAAATCGGCGATTAGGTAAATCAAATCGAAGAAAAACAACAGTAGAACTCAGGGCTATGTTTAATAGTGAAAGTAAGAGCATTTCCACACACACAATGCGAAGAGAACTCAAGGGATCGGGACTGAAGAGCTGTGTAGCCGTAAGAAAACCACTAATCAGTGAGGAAAACCAGAAAAAAGGCCTCAATTTGCTCGGGAGCATAAAGATTGGACTCTGGAGCAATGGAAGAAGGTGATGTGGTCTGATGAGTCTATATTTACCCTGTTCCAGAGTGATGGGCGCATCAGGGTAAGAAGAGAGGCAGATGAAGTGATGCCCCCATCATGCCTAGTGCCTACTGTACAAGCCTGTGGGGGCAGTGCTATGATCTGGGTTTGCTGCAGTTGGTCAGGTCTATGTTCAGCATCAGTATGTGCTCCAAGAATGAGGTCGGCTGACTACCTGTACATACTGAATGACCAGGTTACTCCATCAATGGATTTGTTCTTCGCTGATGGCACGGGCACATTCCAAGATGACAATGCCAGGATTCAACGGGCACAAATTGTGAAAGAGTGGTTCAGGTAGCATGAGACCTCATTTTCACACATGGATTGGCCACCACAGAGTCCAGACCTTAACCCCATTGAGAATCTTCGGGATGTGCTGGAGAAGGCTTTGCGCAGTGGTCAGACTCTACCATCATCAATGCAAGATCTTGGTGAAAAATGAATGCAACACTGGATGGAAATAAATCTTGTGACATTGCAGATATAGAAACAATGCCACAGCGAATGCGTGCCGTGATCAAAGCTAAAGGCTTTTTTTTATTGGCAACTGTTTTTTTGGACAGGCAGTGAACATAGCAGTGAAGAGCGAGCTCAACATTGAAGTATACAGCATTCCTATTTCCCCGAATATGGCAGTTCAGCAGCGAGGCGTCTGTAATGAACCTCATTAAAGGGACGGCACGTTTCTTACAATTATGTTGTTTGATGTGTTTTTTCCTAAATGTAAAAAAAAGCTACAAAACTATGTATGAAGAGTAACCCATGAAGAAAGGAAAGCGTTTCTCCAGCTGTAATTTATCCATAAGTTTAAGACGTGAACGACGACGCAAATGGAATAAATGTTTAAAGAAGTAAGAGTCAACAGATCAAGGACGCACATCTCACCCACCGCCATCTCTGCTGCAGCACACGCTCGTGGATCGCTAGCTGTACTCTGACATGTTAATTATCTCATCATTAGCATGTCATGATGTGCAGCTCCTCCATACACTAATGAGCCTATTCTTTTCCCATTACTTTTAATGGGACGCTGTGTCTGTTTATAGCTACATTGGATTTCAGGGATATTTACAACGAGCTGAACCCGAGCAACTCTGAGCAAAATGACGTTACTTTATATCTCTGATTGTTCAATTTCCTCTGATTTCTCATTCTACATTTGTTCTCATTACCAAACACTTCTCTGTACTCTGTGACCTTTCACATTTTCTAGTCTGTAGGGATGGTATTATAGTAGTTATATTCTTGTACATAGGAGGCAGTATTATAGTAGTTATATTCTTGTACATAGGAGAAGTATTATAGTAGTTATAGTCTTGTACATAGGAGCAGTATTATAGTAGTTATATTCTTGTACATAGGAGCAGTATTATAGTAGTTATATTCTTGTACATAGGAGCAGTATTATAGTAGTTATATTCTTGTACATAGGAGCAGTATTATAGCAGTTATATTCTTGTACATAGGAGCAGTATTATAGTAGTTATATTCTTGTACATAGGAGCAGTATTATAGTAGTTATATTCTTGTACATGGGGCAGTATTATAGCAGTTATATTCTTGTACATAGGAGCAGTATTATAGTAGTTATATTATTGTACATAGGAGGCAGTATTATAGTAGTTAAATTCTTGTACATAGGAGCAGTATTATAGTAGTTATATTCTTGTACATAGGAGCAGTATTATGGTAGTTATATTATTGTACATAGGGGCAGTATTATAGTAGTTATATTCTTGTACATAAGAACAGTATTATAGTAGTTATATTCTTGTACATAGGAGGCAGTATTATAGTAGTTATATTCTTGTACATAGGAACAGTATTATAGTAGTTATATTCTTGTACATAGGAGAAGTATTATAGTAGTTATAGTCTTGTACATAGGAGCAGTATTATAGTAGTTATATTCTTGTACATAGGAGCAGTATTATAGTAGTTATATTCTTGTACATAGGAGCAGTATTATAGTAGTTATATTCTTGTACATAGGAGCAGTATTATAGCAGTTATATTCTTGTACATAGGAGCAGTATTATAGTAGTTATATTCTTGTACATAGGAGCAGTATTATAGTAGTTATATTCTTGTACATGGGGCAGTATTATAGCAGTTATATTCTTGTACATAGGAGCAGTATTATAGTAGTTATATTATTGTACATAGGAGGCAGTATTATAGTAGTTAAATTCTTGTACATAGGAGCAGTATTATAGTAGTTATATTCTTGTACATAGGAGCAGTATTATGGTAGTTATATTATTGTACATAGGGGCAGTATTATAGTAGTTATATTCTTGTACATAAGAACAGTATTATAGTAGTTATATTCTTGTACATAGGAGGCAGTATTATAGTAGTTATATTCTTGTACATAGGAACAGTATTATAGTAGTTATATTCTTGTACATAGGAGCAGTATTATAGTAGTTATATTCTTGTACATAGTAGCAGTATGATAGTAGTTATATTCTTGTACATAGGAGCAGTATTATAGTAGTTATATTCTTGTACATAGGAGCAGTATGATAGTAGTTATATTCTTGTACATAGGAGCAGTATTATAGTAGTTATATTCTTGTACATGGGAGGCAGTATTATAGCAGTTATATTCTTGTACATAGTAGCAGTATGATAGTAGTTATATTCTTGTACATAGGAGCAGTATTATAGTAGTTATATTCTTGTACATAGGAGCAGTATGATAGTAGTTATATTCTTGTACATAGGAGCAGTATTATTGTAGTTATATTATTGTACATAGGAGCAGTTATATTCTTGTACATAGGAACAGTATTATTGTAGTTATATTCTTGTACATAGGAGCAGTATTACAGTAGTTATATTCTTGTACATAGGAGCAGTATTATAGTAGTTATATTCTTGTACATAGGAGCAGTATTATAGTAGTTATATTCTTGTACATGGGAGGCAGTATTATAGCAGTTATATTCTTGTACATAGGAGGCAGTATTATAGTAGTTATATTCTTGTACATAGGAGCAGTATTATGGTAGTTATATTATTGTACATAGGGGCAGTATTATAGTAGTTATATTCTTGTACATACTAGCAGTATTATAGTAGTTATATTCTTGTTCATAGTAGCAGTATGATAGTAGTTATATTCTTGTACATAGGAGCAGTATTATAGTAGTTATATTCTTGTACATAGGAGCAGTATTATAGTAGTTATATTCTTGTACATAGAAGACAGTATTATAGTAGTTATATTCTTGTATATAGTAGCAGTATTATAGTAGTTATATTCTTGTACATAGGAGCAGTATTATAGTAGTTATATTCTTGTACATAGGAGCAGTATTATAGTAGTTTTATTCTTGCACATAGGAGGCAGTATCATAGTAGTTATATCCCTGTACATAGGAGGCAGTATTATAGTAGTAAAATTCTTGTACATAGGAGGCAGTATTATAGTAGTTATATTCTTGTACATGGGAGCAGTATTATAGTAGTTATATTCTTGTACATAGGAGCAGTATTATAGTAGTTATATTCTTGTACATAGGAGCAGTTTTATAGTAGTTATATTCTTGTACAAATAAGCAGTAGTATAGTAGTTATAGTCTTGTACATAGGAGGCAGTATTATGGTAGTTATATTATTGTACATAGGAGCAGTTATATTCTTGTACATAGGAACAGTATTATTGTAGTTATATTCTTGTACATAGTAGCAGTAGTATAGTAGTTATATTATTGTACATAGGAGGCAGTTATATAGTAGTTATATTCCTGTACATAGGAGCAGTATTTATAGTAGTTATATTCTTGTACATAGGAACAGTATTATAGTAATTATATTCTTGCACATAGTAGCATTATTATAGTAATTATATTCTTGTACATAGGAGCAGTATTATAGTAGTTATATTCTTGTACATAGGAGCAGTATTATAGCAGTTATATTCTTGTACATAGGAGCAGTATTATAGTAGTTCTTGTAGATAGGGTGCAGTATTGTAGTAGTAATAGTTTTGTATGTAGCGTCATCATTATACTCTAGTACTGTTGTTCATGGTTATAGAATCTTTGCCACTTTGTATTTTAATTACTGAATTCAGAAACTAAGCACTTTTGTTTTCTTTTTTATTTAATGTAGGTTAATTTCAATTTCTCCCAATTTTACAGATGATTAGAATATTCGTTATCCCTCTACAGGAATGAATAATGTCTTGGCAGGGCTGGTGCAAGGATTTTTGCCGCCCCCCAGACTCAGCCCATTGACCACGCCCTTTGACCCGCCCCTTTTTTGTCGGCCACCTATTTAATGATTGTTGCATGCAACATTTTACTTGACCAGCTAATTTTACATTCTTGGTGATCATCTGTGCCATTTTTGCCTCAAAACATTACATGACCCCCCCCCCCCCTACATTTTATTACATTATTGACAACTGTAAGTTTTTACCTTGACTGGGGGTGGCCTAGGTGTGTTTATCAGCAGGTCTGCTCCAGTCACTGTTATGGGGATCTGTGAATGGCACTGTTATGGGGGATCTTTGGATGACACTATTATGGGGGATCTGTGGATGACACTTATGGGGGGGATCTGTGGATGACACATGCCGTATATAGCATCTTATGCTATCTGTGTCATCCACAGATCCCCCTCCCCGCCACTCGCAGGAGTATACATTTATAAACTCTAATCCGTATCCTGTAGTAACCTAACTTTAAATCAGCGCTCATCTCTTTACTACTTTACACTCAGCTCCAGTAACAGGCAGTGCGGACGACAGCGCTCACTCACTGACATCACGCGCCTGCGCCACCTAGTGGGAGAAGCAGGCGCGTGACGTCAGTGAGTGAGCGCCGCCCGCACTGCCTGATACCGGTGTTAAGTAGTAACGAGATGAGCGCTGATTTAAATTTTACTGCAGGATACGGATTACAGTTTATAAATGTATACTCCTGTGAGCGGTGGGGCCGGTGTAGAGTAGCGCAGGAGATTCAGAGCGGAGAGCGCTGTGACTTCTATTGCAGCCAGAGCGGCGCCCCCAGGTAGAGTGCGCTCTACGCAGTGGCGTACCTTGCTTATGGGAGGCGTTGTGTATATGCAACAGATACTTTCCAACAGTTTTAACCCTTAATATTATTCCTTTTGCTTTTAGCGGGACCGACTTACAAGTTTCCGGAAATCAGGGGTGAAAAAAGAAAAGCCGCTCATTCAGCACCCTACAGATCCACAGGCCACCATAGCAGAATTCCCTGCTCCACAGCAACTTTTTGATGAGCGCTCATTGAACCTGTCTGAGAAGGAAATCATGGATCTATTTGAGAAAATGATGGTGAGTTTCTAAAAAGTTGTATTTTTCTTTAAAACTTTACAAAAATGACGTTGCTATAAGCTAGCATTCAGAATTTTGATCTTTAGTGCTGCATTCACTGTATTTTTTTCTATAAATTGCTGCCATTTACACCCTACTCCCTATGCCAGTTGTTCAGTGAGCAGTGTTTTTAACGAAGGCAGATTTTTTATTTGGGAGTTTGATTTGGAGATATTGGAGATGTGCTAGATTTTCGTGGGCCACTCTGTGTGTGTGTGTGTGTGTGTGTGTGTATATATATATAGTATATAGTATACACATTACTCACAAAAAGTTAGGGATATTTGATAGTGTTGAGCGAGCATGCTCAGCCGAATACCAGTCCGGCTCGAGCATCGCTATGCTCGGCACATGGCGGTACTCGCATGTGCTCGAGGGCAATGCTAGAATCTCCTCCCTGCACGTTTCGCTGCTGTTAAGCAGCCACTAAACGTGCAGGTAAGTACTGCCCTCACTGTAATACCAGTAGCTATGTTTGCTACTGGCATTACAGTGATTGGCTGGCCGGAACGCGTCATCGGGTGCTATATAGCGCCCGATGACGCGTGTTCTGCTCATTCTAAGTCAGGGAGAGCTGAGCATTGGAAGGGACAGAGAGTGTAGGGAGTGTAATTGAATTTTAATTTTTCTACAAAAACGTTTCGTAGACCCAAAAGTCCTTGTAAGGACTATTGTGTGTGACAGCAGCAATATATGTTTTTAGCGCAACCTGCACAAAATACTGTGTAATAGGCCACTGCGGAAAGTTAAAATATTGACGCCGCATCTCGTGTAAAGTGTGCGCATCCCTAAAATATCAGTGACAGCCAGTGCACTTTTTCTGTAGCCACTGCGAACTGTGACATTATCTGTCGTATCTCTCCTGTATAACGCTTCATCATCACAAATACCTTTGTACATTTTTTTGCGCATACACTTCCAAATCCTACGCTATTGTACGTGTGACATAATTTAAAGCATATATCACATTTAAAATGAAGAAGGTGAGCAGTAAGGGACGGGGAAGTGGCCGAGATGCTGATGGTGCATGTGGAGGCCGTGGCCCCGGGCGCGGAGAAACAGTGCTTGCTGCCAGAGCACAAGAAAAACAATCATCCAAGATATCTAGCTTCATGTCCCAGTTTGCAGGGTGGCACAGGACACCACTCTTGAAGTCAGACCATTGCGACCAGGTGGTCAGTTGGATAGCAGCAGATAATGCTTCCAGTCAGTTAAGCACCACCTTGTTATCCACCAAGTCCAGTCTCAGTAGCCAAGAGTCTGGTCAACACAATCCTCACCCTGATCCTCCTTCTTCCCACCATTTACAGTCTGGCCAAACAAGTGATCCCACATTTTGAGGATCTCTTTTCATCGCCATTACTTGATTTGGCCCTCTCGCCAAGCAGGCTTGAAGAGAGACATTAGATCTTGTGCCCTGATTCCCAAACTCTTGAATATACACAGTCACAAGAACATGACGATGGGGAACGGCAATTACTGTTTAATGAGGTGGATGATGATGAGACACTGTTGCCAATGAGTCAACCTCAATTACTGTCTTAGGAGGTTGATGAAGAGGATGAGACACAGTTGTCAATCACTGAGGTTGTGGTTAGGTCAACAAATCAGAAGGATTATCAGAGTGAGGGAGTGGAAGAGGAGGTGCTTGATGATGAGGTCACTGACCCAATCTGGGAAGGTGGAAAGCCGAGCGAGGACAGCAGTACAGAGGGGGAGGGATCTGCAGCACCGCAACAGGCTGGAAAAGGCAGTGGGGTGGCAAAAGGGAGAAGGTGGGCCACACCACACAGGCTGCAACTGTTCCACGGAGCAACCCCTTGCGGAAATCTCCCTTACCGAAGGGGTAGATGTTCCGCAGTATGACGCTTTTTCGAGGAAAGTGCGGACAACAAAAGAATAGTAGTTTGCAACCGGTGCCATACGAAAATGAGCCGGGGTGTGAACACTAGCAACCTCACCAACACCAGCATGATCCGCCACATGGCATCCAAGCACCGTAATGAGTGGGACAAACGCCTGGGTCCACAATCTGTGTCTGCGGGTCACACCACTGCCTCCTCTTCCCCTGTGTTACGTGCTTGCCAATCCTCTTTCGAAGGTACAGGCCCCCGCCCTGCACCTGGACCTTCGCAAGCACAATCAGCGACCACATCCACTTCCATGTCCCAACACAGCGTACAAATGTCCTTAGCTGCAGGACCACACTTAAAATCTTTTACAGGGTCAGCTCACCTGCAGGCCCGCAGCTAAAATCTTTTACAGGGTCAGCTCACCTGCAGTCCCTCACCTAATTATATCGAATAGGTAATTTCTCTGCATGCTGCCTTGCTTGGATGTGGTTGCCGTAGCTGTTTCTCAGGCTCCCTCTCTCCGGAATCGAACCATGATTCCCCTGTTGCCCATGGTCTACATGGTTTTGGCTGAAAATAACATCAAAGTTGATCGGCTAGACAGCCGAATGAATCGTCGCCGTCAAGGGACGTGCAATCGGCCTCAGGTTATTTAGAGCCACCAAAGCGGCAGCAGGCCCTTACCCATAATGTTTTAGATGGTTAGATCAGCAGCCCCTTGCTCCAAATGTTTTTGAGGGTCACCAGCAGGCCATCAATCATAATTTTTCAAGGCTGTGTATGATGCCCTCCTTTATGTGTAATAAAGAGTGTATTGGAGTGCCAGTTCCATGAAATTTTTGGCAGCCCTTTCACTTAGTGCATAGGCTTTATGAGTGCAGGAGTCCCACTACCTGAACAATTGTACCAAAATGGGAATGAGGCCCTCCTTTATGTGATATATATACAGGTTGTATCGGAGTGCCTCTTCCTTGTAATTTTTGGCAGCACTTACACTTTCTATACAAGTAAATATACAGGAAAGAATGTTTCCTAACAATTTTTCCTCTAAAATCGATTTTATCTTCGGTTTAGTGCGCATTATTGTCAGTCTGTAAAGGTTGCGTACTACTCGGACAGCATCCTTCCCAGCAGCGACCTGCGAGTACAATATGCATCCAGACATCCTTTCCATGCTGTTCCAGAACCATTTTGGTGATGTTTCCATCAATTTCTGACCTTTTCCTATGAACCAGACACCCTCCCCTCTTCAGAGCAGGGGGTGCCTGGTTTAATGCTCCCATTGAATTCCATTATACTCGACCGAGCAACTGAACATCCCGATGTGTTCGGCCCAAGCATCTTAGCACTACAGTGCTCGATCAACACCAATATTTGACTTTTGGGTGAAATTTATGGAAAATGCAAAAAGTTCATGCTAGTGTGATATTATATCATGAAAGTCATGCATTTGAGTAGAAGCAGCAATGGTGATTTCCTCATCTCAAACTATTTTTTGAGACAAAAGCCAACACCAATGGTGGGTACACCCCCAAAAAATGTCAATGTCTCAAGAACTTGTCATGTGGCCTTGAGCATCAATTACATCTTGACAACGACTTCTCCTGCTGTTCACAAGTGGACTTACTGTCTGCTGAGGCATGGCATCCCACTCGACCCTCAGGTCATTGAGGTTCTGGGATACAGAGTTACTAGCCTCTACACGGCGACTCAGCTGATCCCATAGGTTTTCAAAGGGATTCAGGTCTGGAGAAAGTGCAGGCTGCTCCATTTGAGGTCCCCCAGTCTCCACCAGTTGTTCGCTAATGATGCAACCTTGATGAGCTGGCGCATTGTTGTCCATGAAGATGAAATTAGACCTGTGTTGTTCGTCCAGAGGCACAATGACTGGATTAATTATGTTATTCAAGTAGTATGGTCTTGTCACTGGACCATTCACACAGTGTAGGGCAGTTATGTATTGACTAGACATACCTGCCCACACTGTAACACCACCACCACCACCAAAGGCTCGTCTGGTGACAACAGTGTCTGATGCATAGCGCTCTCCTTGACATCTCCAACATATTTGGCACCCATCATTTCTGCTCAGCGAGAATCAACTTTTATCAGTGAACAGTACTAAAGCCCACTGGTCCCTCCTAGAGAGTAGATGCTCCCACGCCCATGCAAGACGATGATGCCTGTGGTCAGATACCCTTGTAGGTCGTCTAGCACACAGACCATGCTGATGTAAACAGTTTTGAATGGTCTGACGAGGCACTTGGGTACCTCTCACCTCACTTAAATCCGCCTGGAGTTGTGTGGCATTCATCATCTGTTACTACAGGGCATTGTTCACAATGAAGCGATCATCAGTGTGGGATGTGCCCAAAGAACGTCCACTTCTCTGCTTTTATGTGACTCTTCTAGTCTCTCTGTATCTCTGATACAACTTGCTGATGACACTCTGTGATACTCTAAGCTCAGTGGCCACTTCCGTCTGAGAACATCCTGCTGGAAGCCTTGCAATGGCGAGCTACTGTTTATCAATTGTTAGGTGTCGTCTTGGTCTCATGATGTCAAAATGTGAACAGCATGATGAGAAGGACTGGTTAAATACCAGTTATAATTGAACCAGTAAATTTATTGGGAGATTGATGGATCAAACACCTGTTGTGAATTTTACTGTTAAGCTCCTTGTTAGAGAACAGCAAGTTGTGTAAAACATTGCATAGTTGGACATGTGCATTCAAAAGTTTAGAGAAGGTTGCATTAAGTTCACTTGCAAAGGTTACGGTACATTTTAGGTTCATCCGGAAATTTTACCCACAGGCCAAATATCCCTAAGTAGTAGTGTGTATACAGTTGCAAGAAAAAGTATGTGAACCCTTTGGAATGATATTAATTTCTGCACAAATTGGTCATAAAATGTGATCTGATCTTCATCTAAGTCACAACAATAGACAATCGCAGTCTGCTTAACCTAATAACACACAAAGAATTAAATGTTACCATTTTTTTTTAACACACCATGCAAACATTCACAGTGCAGGTATAAAAAGTATGTGAACCCTTGGATTTAATAACTGGTTGAACCTCCTTTGGCAGCAATAACTTCAACCAAATGTTTCCTGTAGTTGCAGATCAGACGTGCACAACGGCCAGGAGTAATTCTTGACCATTCCTCTTTACAGAACTGTTTCAGTTCAGCAATATTCTTGGGATGTCTGGTGTGAATCGCTTTCTTGAGGTCATGCCACAGCATCTCAATAGGGTTGAGGTAAGGACTCTGACTGGGCCACTCCAGAAGGCGTATTTTCTTCTGTTTAAGCCATTCTGTTGTTGATTTACTTCTATGCTTTAGGTCGTTGCCCTGTTGCAACACCCATCTTCTGTTGAGCTCCAGCTGGTGGACAGATGGCCTTAAGTTCTCCTGCAAAATGTCTTGATAAACTTGGGAATTAATTTTTCCTTCGATGATAGCAATCCTTCCAGGCCCTGACGCAGCAAAGCAGCCGCAAACCATGATGCCCCCACCACCCTACTTCACAGTTGGGATGAGCTTTTGATGTTGGTGTGCGGTGCCTCTCTTTCTCCACACATAGTGTTGTGTGTTTCTTCCAAACAACTCAACTTCATCTGTCCACAGAATATTTTGCCAGTACTGCTGTGGAACATCCAGGTGCTCTTGTGCAAACTGTAAACGTGCAGCAATGTTTTTTTGGACAGCAGTGGCTTCCTCTGTGGTATCCTCTCATGAAATCCATTCTTGTTTAGTGTTTTACGTATCGTAGATTCGCTAACAGGGATGTTAGCATATGCCAGAGACTTTTGTAAGTCTTTAGCTGACACTCTAGGATTCTTCTTCACCTCATTGAGCAGTCTGTGCTCTGCTCTTGCAGTCATCTTTACAGGACGGCCACTCCTAGAGAGAGTAGCAGCAGTGCTGGACTTTCTCCATTTATAGACAATTTGTCTTACCGAGGACTGATGAACAGCAAGGCTTTTGGAGATACTTTTATAATCATTTCCAGCTTTATGCAAGTCAACAATTCTTAATCGTGGGTCTTCTGAGAGCTCTTTTGTGCGAGGCATCATTCACATCAGGCAATGCTTCTTGTGAAAAGCAAACCCAGAACTGGTGTGTGCTTTTTATAGGGCAGGGCAGCTGTAACCAACACCTCCAATCTCATCTCATTGATTGTTCTCCAGTTGGCCGACACCTCACTCCAATTGGCTCTTGGAGATGTCATTAGTCTAGGGGTTCACATACTTTTTCCACCTGCACTGTGAATGTTTGCATGGTGTGTTCAATAAAAACAAGGTAACATTTAATTATTTGTGTGTTATTAGTTTAAGCAGACTGTGATTGTCTATTGTTGTGACTTAGATGAAGATCAGATCACATTTTATGACCAAATTGTGCAGAAATTCATATAATTCCAAAGGGTTCACATACTTTTTCTTGCAACTGTATATAAATTAATGCAGTTTTAAAGATGGCCTCCATTCTAAAACACATGAGGCAGATGTTACCTGTTTTCTGCAACTCATTTTTTACACTATTTAAACACAGAAAATCCATAAAAATGTGAAATTTTTTCTTCTAAATATTTAGTTTTAAGCGAATAAATGTCAATTGATGCAAATGCTTTCAGAAAGTTTTTGTAGGAAAATAGGAGAATTGTAGTGAAAGGGATGCTGATAACAAAGACTATTTGTGTTTGGTTCTGTGTGACTGGACAATGGTGTCATTCAGGCTTATCTCCATAAACCATGTTATAATTGTACCCTCGTATCCCTGTTATTTCATCACTGTAACTATTGTTCCTGATACTAGTGTTTTACACATAAGAGCAGCGAAATAAGTGTCACTTATAATAAAGCAATTAATTAAAGGGAATTTTTTATGTTGAAATGGCTGCTAAACGATCATCATAAATTCCATTATCACTGCACATCCCACAATAAATCATGAAGTTATTAAAAACCAAGTAATTGATGTTCCTCGTATCCACGATCATTTACATCAGATACCCATTTAGTAGCATGATTGCGGATACAGTGGAATTCTCCGTAATTATTATAAATCCATTATTTGCTTATAATTAGGTTATTTTTTCCTCTTCATCTTTATTCCTAGACTTTTTCTTTGATTTCTTTTCTAATATCTTCTTCAATCTTCTGCCATTAACTCCCAGTTTCCTTGTATGCTACTTTTCCTCTTCATTTTCACAGCTTTCTTTCCTTTCTTTCTTTCTTTCCTTTCTTTCTTTCTTTCTTTCTTTCTTTCTTTCTCTTTGTCTTTCTCTTTGTCTTTCTCTTTCCTTTGGTCTTTCTATGTTTTTCTTTCATTCTTACTTTTTGTTATATCTTGTTCTTTTTCTCTGTTCTTTCTTTTGAGTCTTTCGTTACCTTTACTCCCTTCCTTCCTTCCTTTTATATTTCTTTTCTTCCTTCCTCATTATTTTTCCTCCTTCTTTCTCAGTTTTCTCCTCCATTTACAAATGTTCTCCTGTTTGCTGATTTAAACCATCACTCTTTCATTTTCCCTTTTCTATTTCTTTCTAATGTTTCTATCTTTAGTCTTCTTCTGTTATCTCTTCACCCATTTTCACCTCCTTTCTCTATTCCACATCTTCCTTTTCTTTCCATCTCACCATTTCTCTTATCTTTTTATTTCTCTTTCTTACTTTCTCTTTTATATCCTTTATTTCTCCTTTTTTAGGCCTTACTACTGCTTGTGTGCTGCCTTTATTCTCCTCTTTGAATCATTTCCTGTTTGCCTTCATTGTCTCATTCTTTTGTCCTCTATCTTCTCTATTCATTCTGCTATGTTCTTCCATCCGCTCACCCTTTCCTTTCTATACTCATTCTTTTTACTTTCACCTTTTTTTTTATGACCGCTCCTTCATCTACAGTATCTCCTCCTCCCATCAATTTACTTTTCATCTTTTACCTACTTATGTTTCTGCCTCTGCTTTCTTCCTTCTTCCTTACTCTTCTTTCATCATTTCCCACTACTTCTTACCACCTTATCTCATCTCCACCCTTCTATGTCCCCCCCCCCTCTTAGGTACAGTATAGCTATAGAGGATGAAGAGGTAACAGAGCCACCCTAGTGTCTTTGGGGAGGTATTGGGGAAGCACCTTCTTCTTTTCTTTTACAGAATATGGAAGGTGGAGGTCCCGGTAGAGATTTTACCTTGGTGCCCTTAAGTTCCACACTATGCCTTTTTCTTCACTCTTTTCCATCATCTCATCCTGTCATCTCCTTTTTCTCTCTTTTACCCTGTACAAATTTTCTCCCACCTCTTCTAACTTCTATCCTCTCAATTCTTCATCTTCCCAAACCTTCTGCTTCCTCCCATTGTCTCTATTTGTTCACTTTCTCCTTTCTCTTCTATCCTCTCCTTTCTCTTCCTCTTCCTTCTGCCTTCACACAGTATGTCCTTTCCATCATTAAGGTCTTCAGCTTATTCCATTAAAGGATACCCTGGGGTAGCAGGAGATCCGCCAACCTCTTCAAGGTACCACCTGTACATCACTTTTGAGCCGTTCAACAGACTTTTGTTACGTTACATCCCTCTTTAGTTCGTGTCCAGTGGACAATAACAAGGCTGTGGCAATCTTCCATATTGCGAAAGAACACAATCAACTTCAATATAGTCAACATTAGTGGAGGCCATTATGTAATTAGTTAGAAGCTATCATTTCCAAAGCGATTTTATGATCCTAAATGCACAATCTTTGCATTTTTTTACAGCCATACACTTAGTCTGAATGAATGAAGCCATTTCCCATTAACAAAGAACAAAACCGCAGCAAAATATATCTCCTAATCCAAGCTATAAGTGTAAATAGATGGGAGATCTTAGATACAATTAAAACAAATTATATAACATTTCCCTCCCTCTTACACAGACATTTACAAATAATAACATAATTGGTATTTTTCCATTTAGACAATTTGCTGCGAGCTTGTGGAAAACATATTATTCAGGATCTAATGTTTCTGAGCTCCGCAACATACGTAGATAAACATTGTACAAATCGTTACCGTAGGTCGTAGAACTAAAAATGGCAACGATTTAACATTCGAGGTGTATTCTATGTGAATATACTCTACAGGTCTGGCATCAACAACGTCAGTTAACCAGAACTGCTAGGCTGATGGACATTACCTTGTTGGCGAGCCCAACGTTTCTACACCTGGAATTCATTGGTGGTGAGATGTTCTTGGATATTTGCACTTGACTACCCTATATCCTAAGATGGCACCATATGTGGTCAATTATTCCCGTTTTATTATATATACTACTTGCTGATACCAACGCTTGGAAATCCTTTACATATCTCAATGGTTAATGAGCAGGAACTAGTTTAAAGTGGTTTCCCGTATTGGCCTAAGTCATCAATATCAGATCGGTGGGGTCATACACCCAACACTCTCACAATCTGCTGTTTTAGGCATCTTCCGGCATCGGGAACTCTACAGAGCAATTTCAAAACAACTGAAGAGCCACCAAGTTGTAGATAATTCAAACTGACCTGGATTTGTAGCCTTTAATTTCATTCTGAAAGCCATAGATAGTTTACATCAAGGCAACTTTTTTTGACTTGATTGAAAACTTCACACAAACTTGATTTCTTCAGTGTTTTCCCTCCAGATGTAGCCTGGCAAGCTAGTGCTGCAGGCAAATGATGGACACACGCAGGGACAATCAGAAGACGTGTGGATTTCTTGTAAACTCAACAGTCACGTCTGCTGCTGTCCCACTGAGCATCACATCACCGTGCGCCATGATCCACTTACGTGAAATTCCACACAACATGGTATGAAGGCGACAGATTTTAGACCCTGCGAGCATGCAGCTGAGACGTGCTTTTTCAGACAGATGTGACAAGAGTTTTACCAAGTAACAGCTGGGATAATTAATTCATCTCTGCAGATTTCGACTGCTCTCAATATGTGCCACAAACTGAGTCCTGCATGGGAAGATTTTATCGTAAACTCCCAGGTCATTCTGGTAAATGTGTTCAGAATGTGACAAAACAACTGCTATTATGTATATTACACATTGTGTTCTCATTGCTGAATAAGGGAAGCCTCCACTGACACATTGTAAAGGCTGTAATAGACACCCCGATGCTGCAAGCGATTGGCGGGAGTTAAGCGTTCCGTCCCGGCAGTCACCAGATAGCTAGCAGAAGACACCGCTGCTATTGCATGCAGTAATGATCTCCGCAGCATGGGGAGGAGCGATCACTATGCCATCGCTTGTCCCCATGCAGGACAGTGGTGTTCCGGCAGCACATCGTGATTACACAGCACGATCTGCCACCAGCAAATCCAGCATGCTGAAAGATCTGAATTGCCTGTCGGGAAATCTGTGGCAGTATTACACTCGAGCATTCATAGGAAAGCTTGTTGGCGATTATGGGGCCGAAAATCTGTCCGTCTAATATACCCTTAACACCCGAACTCCTGACCTCACAGATGTCTAAGGGAAGCCTCCACTGACACATTGTAAAGGGTGTAATAAACACTCCGATGCTACAAGCCTCCACTGATACATTGTAACATGGAAACTCATGTTTAATAAATATTGCAATGATAAAAAATATTTGCTGCAATATATTTTAATTTGGGTGAAACGAATTAACTTCGATTCTAATTTGAGGGAAATTTTTATTTGTCACAAAGCTTCATGGTAACAAATAAATTTTTCCTGAAATGACGATAAAAAAACAAAAAAAAAACACTAACCTCCATCCATCTGCTTATGGAGAGGTCGTCGCTGCAATCTTGATTTGAAGAAGAAAACGCACAAAATCTCCCGTGAGCTTGCGTGTGATGTTATCATGCTGGCCGGGCGTGGTCACATCATCAGTAATGATGTCACTGCGTCCACCCAATGTGATGACATCAAAATGTTTGTCTATCTATCGATCATCTAGCTATTACCCATCTGATAATCTTTGATCCATCTTAGAGTTGAGAGAATTTCTTAAAATTAGTTTTTATGTCCAATTCACGGAATAAAAAAAAAAATTCAATTCAGACCTGAATCAGTTTTACATGCGAGAGAAAGGCCAACATGTAACAGTCACGTTAAGAGATGAGCCCACCAGTTTTCCTACTAAAATGACAAGAAAACGGAGTTCCTCACAGCAGATATAACATGGCTACCTAAAGTCAATGCTTAGCCAGGCTGTAAACCGTAACTTGCCTAATAGCTAAGACTAGCTTCACACGTCTGGTGGGAATTCTCTGCCAGAACAGCCTGCCAGGATTCACACCGGAGGTAGGAAAGTAGCCTTTATCAGAGCAAAGCAGAGAAAAGTGGTTTAGCTAGCTCAGAGGCCCCCTGTTGGGGGTATGACGGGTACTCTTTCACATTATAGAGACCACCTAATACACATGATGAGTATTGCAGGACAGGCAACACCTCTTAGTTTATGAAAAAAAAAGCAAATTAACATATCTTACCTATTCTTTTCATTAGAGAGTCTTCACTTACTTTTCCTTTTCTCAAGAAGTTCACGTTTGTCACAATCCACATTTTTGGAAAAATTCAGGATGGATTACAAATCAATACAATCTGCTCATCTCTGATCTAGCTATTCTCTATCTAGTATCTGCAGAGTATTTGCCAGCAAGGGAGGGGTTTAGGGCTGGGGAGGAGTAAGTATGGTAGTGGCGGTGATGGCAATGAGGGTAATTGTAGTCCTGTAGTGTTACTGTCACGGCCGTAGGCACTTACACAGTGAGCCCTAACTTGAACCCAGCCCACTGAGCCTGCCTACTTGCAGAACAAGTCTTAGGCGACAAGTCCACAACTGGTCGACGGTCCCTATACTGGTAAGTGCAGAGATACAATCCAAGTGCCAGCGGAACCGCAGGCACCTGTTCACACACAGGACAGACAAACAAAGGTGATCAATACCAACAAAATCACAAAGTGTGAAGAGGAAGCAATAACAAGTCAAGGGTCAATACTGGACAGGGAGAAGGTACAGAATCGCTAAGCAGAGAGAGAGGTCAAGGTATAGCCGAAGTCAAGTCCAAAAGCAACAGTTCAATTAACCCACAGGTAGCAGAGCACAGCAAGGAAAACCTATAACTGGCAAAGGTGAATGCTAACATCACCGGAAGGTGTAGCTCAGGTGTGACCTAAGTGGGCATGACCAAAGTGGGCGGTTAAGAGGGGGAGTGGCCTATACAGCATAGAAAGGGGCATGGCCTAAACAAAGAGTCACCAAGGGGCTTGGCATGACAGCACGTCTGGCACTGCGCTGCAGTGTGCGAACCCCAGACTGCAGCGCTGGAGCTCGGACAGGCAAGTTGGTGACAGTTCCCTCTGGGCACACCCTGGAATTTGGGGTTTCCTGCCTGGTGGTGGCTGGGGTGCCCTTGATGTTAGATCTGTGGGTAGAGGGGTGCAGGTGGCCCGGGTCTGATATGGAGACCAATAATCAGGCCAGCTTGGTTATAGTAAAAAAAAAAAAAAGGGTCTCTCCTTTACTGAACTGATGATTGGTTTTTTTTTTTGTTTTTTTCCTAAAGACTGCATATTGGGAATGACTACTATGGTGGTCCTCTCTGAGTCTCTTTCCAAAGATACATGCAAACTGATCAAATGACCAAATGGGTGAAAATTCTCTCAATATTTCTATTTAATGCCTAGCAGTGGGGTGCAGTCCTAGATTGGGTGGCCAGTCCGTCTCAGTAGTGTAGTGGGCGCCAGAAGCAATATAACCCAAACCACATGCAGTAAAGTCTACAGCCATGTATGTGTGTTACCTTTACTGTCTCTATGGTCCTTAACCTTCTGCAAAAATGCAATGCTTTTTTTTCCAGAGGATCATTCTTAGCAAAGTTGCTTTTCCTGCAGCTTTTACTCACAGGGATGGTAGAATTATCTATCTATCTATCTATCTATCTATCTATCTATCTATCTATCTATCTATCTATCTGTCTATCTGTCTGTCTGTCTGTCTGTCTGTCTGTCTGTCTATCTATCTCATATCTTATATCTATCTATCTAATATATCTTATCTCTATCTATCTATCTAATATATATTTATCTATCTAAAATAGAATCATATGATTGTTTATGCACTTTGTTGGTTTTTAATGGATGATATATGAAATTATGTAAAGTGATTATTAATTATGTAAATGTATAGATACCGTATAAATCATGCACTGAGACTATGTATCTATTGCTTGAAAACGGTCCCAGTAAGCGGACTGAAACGTCACACGGGTGAATAAAGGACTTCATTTTTCATTCACCTCATTGGAAGTGCTGCAGTTTTTCTTCTTTTTATATACCGTATACTTGGACGGTTGGTTGTGTCTGTACTGCTGGCACTCTAGATCTAAGGAACGGTTAGTGCTGCCTTGGACTTTCTCCTTTTATATCTATCTATCTATCTTTTATATATCCATCCAGAATGTTTTAATTTAAATTGTGTGTGGAAATCCTTTCCGCCCCGGCTCTACAATCTTCGCCACATAGTGGCTGCAGGCTGCAGTAAGGGGCACCCAGCGGGTGGGCTGTTTGCCTTTGCCGGGGCTCATTAGTATGAGGTAGGAATTTTTAATTGAGGATAAATTTATTAAAAAAAATGTATGTAAATATTAAGATCTATGACCTGAGGGCCGGACGGAAGTGTGAAGTGTTTGCTACATAATTAGTGGAAGAAGTGAAACCCTAAATCCATCAGAGCTTGTAATGTGACATTGACACCTACTGATTCCTTCTGTGTCTTCTCCACTTCTAGGAAGACATGAATCTGAATGAGGAGAAGAAAGCGCCGCTGCGGCAGAAAGATCTGTCCAGGAAGCATGAGATGGTGGTCCAGTACATATCCGCTACTGCCAAATCGGTACGTTGCGTCTTTTTACCTTGGTCTTAGTAGACGCAGTGTCTCAATCATCATTGGTATTGGTAACATTGTGGCACAAGAAATAAGGTGCCTGGCGCCTCCGTCTACTTTGTTTCTAAATTAAAGGGACATTAGACCTACACATGTAGAGCTGACCGCCATCTAGTGTTTACTGTTGGAAATGTCCCAACCCCATGATGACCCCTTCATGTTATACCCTGAGATCCCCCAGGTAGATGTGGCTGATATTAGCTCATCCATTGTGTTAGTGGCCCTTTAACGTAAATGAGTTTTTGGTTTGTTTTGCTCAGTTTTTTTGTTTTTTTCTGTTTGCAGATTTTTTTTTCATTCTATTTTCCTGAACGTGATTATGGGGGCGGCCATCTTGCCTGAGCTGTTCTTTACAGCATCTATAAAACATCCATAAAATTCCTTTATGGCACCATGGTCAGGAGCGGACCTCATTGACTTCTGAGGGAGAGTTTTCCAGGCTTGCGCTGTGCAGAGGTCAGGAGGGAGTAGATAAGCTGTGATATCACCTATTGTGAATGGTGGGTCCGGTCTTATCTTTACACAGAGGTGATATCATTACAGGCAGGATTAGAATGACAGATAAGCAGATAACTGCAGTAAAGTGATCTGTACAGGCCAAGAAGTGGCGCCTAGGATTAGGCCTAGTGGCCAGTGCAAAAACTACGGGATTTTATGTTTTTTTAATTTAAATATAGATATTAAAAATTTCTTTAAAAATAGGTTAAACATGAGTTAAACAATAGTTGATTTTCGCAGATATAGGGCAGCCTCCATTGTGTTTCGCTGACGCGTACAATGTATTTTACCCTTGTTCTATAACATTCTTATGTCGCCTCCGTTTACTCTCATGAGCGTTAAGCCTCGCCCTCTGTTATTCCTCTTTAAACCTCCTTGGACTGTGAATAATTGGTCTCATTAGAACATAGCTGACGTCCCTCCGCTCCTCGGTAATCTGCGACACGACGCGAAACCAATAAAACTCGAAAATCCTCTACTGGCGACTAATCCCAGTTTATTAAACAAAGCCCCGTGAATGCTGATGGTACCTTGGTGAATGGATTTGACGAGTTCGCTACATGATGTCAACTCGTTCAGTATTTCGCACCGTGCGCCTGCATATGGCGGCTTTAGCTCGAGCCGGCCTTGATGTAATTCCGCGTGAACGGCGTTAAGCTTCTTGAGCTTTTAAATCTGCTGTCAGGATCCAGGGGAAAATATATTCGTCATTAGATCGGTAGACTTGTGCAGAGTCGCAGACTGGATCTGCTTGCTGCCAGTGAATAGAAGCATTCTTGTTTACAAATCTGTACAGAACGAGCGCTTCTCATGGCTGGGCTTTTGTTACAATTGTATCCAATCCTCTGTGAGCGAAACACATGAGCAACGGAAATCTCTCTTCTGTCCTGATTCGGGATAAACTGTATAAGGCCTCATGCACACGACCGTTGTTTCATTCCGTGTCCGTTGTTCCGTTTTTCGTGATTTTCTGCGGACCCATTGACTTTCAATGGGTCCGTTGAAAACTCGGCTAATGCACCATTTCCCATCCGCGTCCATGATCCGTGGTTCCAGTCCGTAAAAAAAATATAGCCTGTCCTATTTTTTTTCACGGAAAACGGTTCGCGGACCTATTCAAGTCAATGGGTCCGTGAAAAAACGCAGAGGCACACAAGATTGTCGTCCGCGTCCGTTTTTTTTCCTATCATTTGCATGGCAAACTTGACTTAGACTTTTTTTTTTACTTTCCTTCAATAAAGGAAGACACACGGAAAGAAAAACGGAAATGGATCACGGAACATTGGAACCCCATTTTGCGGAATGGAACACAACAACGGTCGTGTGCATGAGGCCTAAGTCTGGAGTCCACATAGTTTAGATTACAGAGGATTGTCTAGACCAGGAGGGCCCAACTGTTTTTCAGTGTGAGGGCCACAATGTCATAGGGAACCAATCTCCAGGGGTAGTCTTATAAGGTCCCAGTTATAGGACTCCCACCTGGCGGAAGAATGGAAGTCCCTATCCCACCAATTGGCACTCCTGGGAGAAGGAGACTATGCATGCACGTGTAATACTTCCATTCACTGACAGTAAGCACAGATATTGAACATAATAGGAAACTGAAATCCAAAGTATATTAGAAAGTTGCAGGTCATTTAGTTGGCTTTAATATAAGATTTAGGGCTGGTTCACACGACCAGGCGATCTTCAAATTGCGGATCCGCAAAACAAGGATGCCGCCCGTGTGCCTTCCGCAATTTGCGGAACGGAATGGACGGCCCTTTATAGAAATGCCTATTCTTGTCCGCAAAACGGACAAGAATAGGACATGACTTATAATTTTTGCGGGGCCACAGAACGGAGCAACGGATGCGGACAGTACATGTAGTACTGTCCGCATCTTTTGCGCCCCCCATTGAAGTGAATGGGTCCGCACCCGAGCCGCAACCAAACCACGGTCGTGTGAATGAGCCCTTAGTGTAAGGTTGGACAAACGCATCTGGATCGCGTCCGGGGTTTTCACGGATCCATAGACAAAAATGGGGCTTCCATGGTGTCACCAGAGACCCACAGTCTGTGGAAAGCACTGACGTGTACATCTGCACATTAGTGTCGATGTGTACGTGTGCTGGTAGTGGAGACCACGGAGAGCACACGCCTGCCATTCATTGCCGTGTGAAGGAGACTTTCTGGTCGTATGATGAGGGCACTGACGGTCAGGCCGCATTCACACTGCCACAGTGACACTATTTTAACTAGCGATTGCTTCATTTTCTCAGCCTTTCTAAGATCTCTGTTTGCTGTCCATGTCTTAAAGCCCTTTCACACAGGCCGAGAAACCGGCAGATAATCGCTAACGAGCGTTCATAGGAACAGGTGTCAGCAAAGCGCTCATTCCCTGGTTAAAATGCTCGTTTGTGCAGGCACCTACCGTATTTTCCACCCCTATAAGACGCACCGAAGTTTTAGGGGAGGACAATAGGAAAAATATTTTTCATTATACCTCAGATGAGACCACCAATCAGACCCCCATTGTTAATAAGACCCTCAATCAGACCTCATATCAGCCCCCCAACCTCATGTATGCATCCTGCAGCCCCAGATTCATGTATTCAGCCCTGAGCCTCATGTATGCAGCCTGCAGCCCCATCCTCATATATGCAACCTGCAGTCCCAAGCCTCCTGTATGCAGCCTGCAGCCCCCAGCCTCATGTATGCAGCCTGCAGCCCCCAGCCTCATGTATGCAGCCCCCAGCCTCATGTATGCAGCCCCCAGCCTCATGTATGCAGCCCCCAGCCTCATGTATGCAGCCCCCAGCCTCATGTATGCAGCCCCCAGCCTCATGTATGCAGCTTGCAGCCCTCAGCCTCATGTATGCAGCCTGCAGCCCCCAGCCTCATGTATGCAGCCTGCAGCCCCCAGCCTCATGTATGCAGCCTGCAGCCCCCAGCCTCATGTATGCAGCCTGCAGCCCCCAGCCTCATGTATGCAGCCTGCAGCCCCAAGCCTCATGTATGCAGCCTGCAGCCCCCAGTCTCATGTATGCAGCCTGCAGCCCCCAGCCTCATGTATGCAGCCTGCAGCCCCCAGCCTCATGTATGCAGCCTGCAGCCCCCAGCCTCATGTATGCAGCCTGCAGCCCCCAGCCTCATGTATGCAGCCCCCAGCCTCATGTATGCAGCCTGCAGCCCCCAGCCTCATGTATGCAGCCTGCAGCCCCCAGCCTCATGTATGCAGCCTGCAGCCCCCAGCCTCATGTATGCAGCCTGCAGCCCCCAGCCTCATGTATGCAGCCTGCAGCCCCCAGCCTCATGTATGCAGCCTGCAGCCCCCAGCCTCATGTATGCAGCCTGCAGCCCCCAGCCTCATGTATGCAGCCTGCAGCCCCCAGCCTCATGTATGCAGCCTGCAGCCCCCAGCCTCATGCATGCAGCCTGCAGCCCCCAGCCTCATGTATGCAGCCTGCAGCCCCCAGCCTCATGTATGCAGCCTGCAGCGCCCAGCCTCATGTATGCAGCCTGCAGCCCCCAGCCTCATGTATGCAGCCTGCAGCCCCCAGCCTCATGTATGCAGCCTGCAGCCCCCAGCCTCATGTATGCAGCCTGCAGCCCCCAGCCTCATGTATGCAGCCTGCAGCCCCCAGCCTCATGTATGCAGCCTGCAGCCCCCAGCCTCATGTATGCAGCCTGCAGCCCCCAGCCTCATGTATGCAGCCTGCAGCCCCCAGCCTCATGTATGCAGCCCAAAGCCTCATGTATGCAGCCTGCAGCCCCCAGCCTCATGTATGCAGCCCAAAGCCTCATGTATGCAGCCTGCAGCCCCCAGCCTTATGTATGCAGCCCCCAGCCTCAGATCAGATAAAATAAAAAATCCACTTGCCTCTCCTGCTCCGCACATCGCCGCTCCTCACCTTCGGCTCTCCACCTGCTCTTCCTGCCGCCGGCTGTGCTGTGAACTGAGATGCACAGCATGAGGTCACAAAGCGCACTCACGCTAGGCGCAGCCACAGCACAGCCGAGGACCAGGAAGCAGTGAGTACAGAGCCTTCACCGCTTCCTCGTCCTCCGGTACTAATGAGCGCTTCCATAATGCTCATTAGTTTTCACCCCATAAGTCGCAGGGACATTTTACCCCCACTTTGGGGGGGGGGGTGCGTCTTATGGGGCCAAAAATACGGTAAATCGTAGTTTGCCGGTAGCAGATTGTGCCGTCTAAACAACCTCTGCTACTGGCAAATGATGAGTCTCTATAGGGACGACATGTTTTTAGCAGCGGTCTCCTTCACTGACGAGCATGCGATTGTTGGAAAGGAATTGTCTAATGAATTGTTCCTTGTAAAAGGACCATTAATGATGTATTGGTGACACATCCACGATTTTGCTGGATCCGTCATGGTTGCTGATCCATGACTTCCAATGCTTCCGTCACGATTATACAACCGGCTGCATCCGTTAAAATAGCAATGTCTCAAACCATTGTAAGTCAATGGAGGACAGATCTGTTTTCTATTGTGTCCAAGAAAACTGATCCGTCTCCATTGACTGAGTCATGACAGATCGGTCTTGCTCCGCCTGCCAGGACGCACTCAAAAACGCTGCTTGCAGCGCCTTTGTGTACGTCATGGGAACGCAATATAACAAAACGGAATGCATTCTTGTCACTCTGTTCCCTTCAGTTCAGTTTTGTCCCCATTGACAATGAATGGGGACAAAACTGAAGCGTTTTCCCTCGTTATTGAGATCCTATGACGGAAAGGGAAACCGCTGATGTGAAAGTAGTCTTAGTTTATATCAGTTTATCAGCGTAAGCAATAATTGCCTTTCCTGTATTGTTGATGAGAGTAGAAGAGTCAATAGTCAGTCACATCGACCATGTCTCCAACAGAAGCCATGACACCAGTGTGAACAGAGCCCAAGATGTGTGATCGCCCCTACTGTGCCCTATGCTGGCCGATAATAAGCTCACGCGGAATGGAGAATGGAAGCTTTCTCTGCAAAATCTTATCGGCTATAGACCAGCCTCATTGCTGTGTGGATTGCGTCCCTTTTTATAAACTGTAAACTTAACCCAACAACAGAACCGGAGACGAGGGAAACGGAAGAATCGATTTGTCTGATCAAGCAGAGTTCTGCACCTGCAATGGGGTGCTCCTAAAGCTGCGGACTCTTCCCCCTGCCACTTGATTGGCAGGGCCATATATCTGACAATCTCAAACCTGTGTAGAGGCTCTGCTTCCACTACTGGAGCAGCGACAGTGAAGCGCGACATTGTCAGTGCCGGCTGTGCTATCTCATGGCAGGGGGGTGTCCTCCGCTTCAGGGATACCTTGTTGCTTGATCAGGCAAAACGTTTCACTTGTCTCTAAACTGAACCAAAATACTTCACGACTAATCACACAATAAACCAACCAGCCAACCAACCAGCCTTAACCCAGTCACAGTCACCCATCGATCAGCCAAGCACGCCTTAACCAATCAACCATACCGTCTATGAGCCAACCAACCAGAAGACCTCAGTCTATCACCAAAACTTAAAGGGGTTCTACTGGAATAAGGACATGTTAGCAGTGTCAGCAGTCTGCCTCATTGAGCTGAGGATTCCTACTTCCCTGCTCTGCCCCAGTCCTCAGCGCCTCCTCCCAGTCCCCGGACAGTTTACATCCGGAGAAGCACGACCATGGTCGCACACTCCTCTGCCGCCATTGACTGTCTTTACTCTTTAGCAGTGACGTGCAGCTTTTGAAGTCAGTCATTGTGGCTGCATGAGATACGGAGACACCAGAGCGGCAGGGAGCCGGGAACCGGGAATCTTCTGGTCAGAGGGGCGGTCTATGGGCACTTGGTAAAATGTCATTATTCCCGGAGAACCCATTTTACTTAACCAATCAGATAAATAACTAACTAACCAAATACATAGCTTATTAAAAACCATCCACACAACCAACCAACAATTAACCACACAATTAGCCAACCAACCACATTGCCTATCAAACAACCAACCAACAATTAACCACACAGTTAGACAACCAACCACATTGCCTATCAAACAACCAATTAACAAGGGGTTGTGTCTGTTCATTTGGCCATTGATCATGTAGAGAAAGTTAATAAGAGGCATTGTGATTCTTCATTTAGCTTCCTTTTGCCGGCTGGATTAATTTTTCCATCACATTATACACTGCTCGTTTCCATGGTTACAGACCACCCCGCATCCATCAGTGGTGGTCGGCCTTGCACAATATAGATAAAAGCACCAGCCTATGTGCGCTCCCATTGTCCCGGCCACCTGAGAGGCTGATGGCCTTTTCCTATAGTGTGCAAGCATGACCACCACTGCTAGATTGCAGGGTGGTCTGTAACCATGGAAACGATCAGTGTATAATGTGATGGAGATACGAATCCAGCCAGCAAAGGAAGCAAAATGGACAATCACAATACATTAGTAAGTGCTTTGGATTAACTTTCTCTACATAATAAATATTGCTTACTGAAGTGACACAACCCCTTTAACAAACAGCCACCCACACAATCTATCAAACAACAAACCAATCAACCACACAACGTATCAACCAACCATAACCCAGCCAACTACATGTCCAACCACACAATTTACCAACCAACCACAGAAAAACAATCAACTAAACAACCAGCTACACAGCCAACCACACACAATATCAAACAGCCAACTAACCAACTAAACAACCTACCAACCAACTAACACGCTACCAACTAAACAACCAACCAACAACCTACCATTGCCCTCTGGTGTATCGCCTCATTCCCACTGTTAACAAGGATGCAAGTGGAGTCCAGGATAAAACCTTGGTGGCCCCAGGCAAAAAATCTGTTCCAGCTGATAAATAAAACAAATAACTAATTGTGCGAGCGGTTTCGTGCAATGTGCAGGGATTTTCTTCCTCTCTTCGCTCGTACAGTCACCTAAAGAAAAAAGATCAGCAATTCTGTGAAATGAAGCCGCTGTGTAGGATGAAGATAAAGCCGTGTGTGAATACTAATGTTATTTCATCAAGTTAATGGGCGCAGATAAAAACCAACCTCTTTTCTTTTTGCCAGCGCGCTCTTCGGGCTCTGCTATGTCAGATGTGAGTGTGGATGCTGCACGGGGGTTGGTGTGTGGCCGGCCTGAAGGCATGGGCATGGCTTGACCTCTCAACGCCTTCTCCCATACACGATCTGATACTGGCAGGGCGCTGCTTTTTTAAGAAACAGACATTTTTTCTCTAATCCTGGGTTAACTCCTTTAATTAGCAGCATTGTTGCTTCTTTGTCTTTTATAGTAACAATGTAATAATTGTAACAAATCCAATAGAAACAATGTTTCTTCGTAAATGTTTATTTGTCAGATTGCTTTAACCTTGGCCACTCAGCGTAACTTGTTGGTCGTGCAGTGAATGGTTTGCCTGTGGGTAACCGCTCTGAGCCTGTGCTGTACGTGTAGTGCATGTTCAGCTCCACCCTGTCTGTGCGTTCGGCGCCCGAGTGATGTGGCATGGGATTGTAGTGGGTTGTATCGTTCATGTTGATAATTTCATGTGTAGTGAAGTAACCGCTAGAATTAACTATGAGCCAAGGCCGGATTTCCACGTTGCATCTCTGCATCCAGCTTGAGGTCCGGTTAAAATTATTGCAAACGCCTGTGCGCCATTTTTATTTATCAAATGTGATTTAACTTATCACTTTATAATATTAATTGCCATGTGATTTGTGGATGCCATAAACCTTTGTCAAATTGATTTAATCTACAATGGCCGCCATTATTATCTGTTGGAAACAATACCTTACATCTGGTGGAGGTCACGTAATTCATAGAATCGGATGCAGGAATCGCAGCGTGAAGCGTGGCCTTACTGTACATTGCATCTGTCTGCCGGAACGTGCTACTAACTGTGCTGTCTTTATTCTCTCCACTCTCTAATCCCCCTCTCCGCTGACTCTGCATGCAGATAACTGGGAGCAAACCCCCGGTGAGTAATACCCATCTATTCTACTGTCATTGATTTATGGTATAAATGTTCTCCTATGGAAGGGATGCCCGGTCTCTGAAGTCCAGTCTGAGGTGCCTAGTCCCTGGAGTCCA
This sequence comes from Bufo gargarizans, assembly GCF_014858855.1. Taxonomy (NCBI): domain Eukaryota; kingdom Metazoa; phylum Chordata; class Amphibia; order Anura; family Bufonidae; genus Bufo; species Bufo gargarizans. The sequence goes on along the minus strand of NC_058088.1, from coordinate 58,333,145 downwards.
GTCATCTGAAGTGCCCGGTCTCTGGGGTCCAGTTGTCTGAGGTGCCCAGTTTCTGGAGTCCAGTTGTTTGAGGTGCCCGGTCTCTGGAATCCAGTCATCTAAGATGCCTGGTCTCTGGTGTCCAGTCATCTGAGGTGCCCCCGTCTCTTGGGTCCAGTCATCTGAGACACCCAGTTTCTGTGGTCCAGTCATCTAAGGTGCCCAGTCTCTGGGGTCCAGTCATTTGAAGTGCTCAGTCTCTGAGGTCAGTCATCTGAGATGCCCGGTCTATGGGGTCCAGTCATCTGAGGTGCCCAGTCTCTGGGGTCCAGTCATCTGAGGTGCCCAGTCTCTGGGGTCCAGTCATCTGAGGTACCCAGTCCCTGGGGTCCAGTCATCTGAGATGCCCAGTCTCTGGGGTCCAGTCATCTGAGGTACCCAGTCTCTGGGGTCCAGTCATCTGAGATGCCCAGTCTCTGGGGTCCAGTCATCTGATATGCCCAGTCTCTGGGGTTCAGTCATCTGAGATGCCCAGTCTCTGGGGTTCAGTCATCTGAGATGTCCAGTCTCTGGGGTCCAGTCATCTGAGGTGTCCAGTCTCTGGGGTCCAGTCATCTGAGGTGTCCAGTCTCTGGGGTCCAGTCATCTGAGGTGTCCAGTCTCTGGGGTCCAGTCATCTGAGGTGCCCAGTCTCTGGGGTCCAGTCATCTGAGGTGCCCAGTCTCTGGGGTCCAGTCATCTGAGGTGCCCAGTCTCTGGGGTCCAGTCATCTGAGGTGCCCAGTCTCTGGGGTCCAGTCATCTGAGGTGCCCAGTCTCTGGGGTCCAGTCATCTGAGGTGCCCAGTCTCTGGGGTCCAGTCATCTGAGGTGCCCAGTCTCTGGGGTCCAGTCATCTGAGGTGCCCAGTCTCTGGGGTCCAGTCATCTGAGGTGCCCAGTCTCTGGGGTCCAGTCATCTGAGGTGCCCAGTCTCTGGGGTCCAGTCATCTGAGGTGCCCAGTCTCTGGGGTCCAGTCATCTGAGGTGCCCAGTCTCTGGGGTCCAGTCATCTGAGGTGCCCAGTCTCTGGGGTCCAGTCATCTGAGGTGCCCAGTCTCTGGAGCCCAGTCCCAAGTGCACAGACTCAGGAGTCCAGTCTTGTTTGTGGGGTTCTGCTAATGGTTTCCTGATATTAAGAGATCATTGACAGAATACAGGCTGCTTCCACCTGCTCTGCAGAGTCCCCATGACTGTCTGATCCCTACAGCGAATTTACATTAAGAAATGAATATTGATGCAGTTCTTTGATATAATCAGGGGTTGTTCAGGATTCAAAAACCAGAGCAGCTTCCATCCAAACACAGCTCCACACCTGTCCACAGGCTACAGCTCAGCCGCTTTCACTTCAAAGGAGCTGAACTGTAATACCAGATACAACCCACGGACTGGGGTGGCGCTGTTTTCTCTCCTGCTGAACACCCTCTTATAAGTGAAGCTACCATAAGACACACTTGTAAAAATATTATGACCCTGTCGATACCACTAGGAGGCGATCTGTCTACAGGTGTATATGGCTCCTGTTTACACAGAAGGCGCCTTGTTCAGATTGTTCTGGATTTTGAATGCAAGAAAGAAGAATAAAGGTGCTATTATGCACATTGTGTATTAGAAAATCTTATCAAGTACAACTCTCAGGGGATACTGGGAGTAGTAGTTTTGCCGTAGCTATAGAGTCACTGCTGTATGGCCGGTAACTGAAGTGCTGCTGTAGATCATCAGTGTGTCCTGATCCACCTACTGGGCTGAGGCGGTATTGCAGCCCCTATAGGGGTTACAACAAGTTATTGCCTATCCACAGGATAGGGGATAACTATCAGATTGGTGGGGGTCCAACCACTGGGACCCCCACAGATTACAAGAATGGGGGCCCCATACCCTGAAATGGATGGAGTGGATGGCTAGAAATGCGCACCGCTGCTCCATTCATTTCTATGGGAGCGCCAGAGATAGCCAAGAGCTGTATTCCCGTGGATCGGGGATAACTTTTTAACTCCAGAATATCCCTTTAAAGCCTCATCAACACGACCGTTGTGTGTTTTGTGGATCAGAAAAATATGGATGGTATCTGTGTGCGTTCCGCAATTTGCATAACGGCACGGACAGCCATTGATATAACTGCCTATTCTTGTCCGCAAAACATGGACAAGAATAGGAACGGTTATATATTTTTTGGGGCGGACCATGGAAAGGAGCAACGGATGCGGACAGTACATGGAGTGCTGTCCGCATCTTTTGCGGCCCCATTGAAGCGAACGGGTCTGCATCCGAGCCGCCAAAACTGCGGCTCGGATGCGGACCAAAACAACGGCCGTGTGCATGAGGCCTTAGTGATATTAGAACTTTGCAGATCTCCAGTAACAATGAATAATCGTCCTCGTACAGTCTGACAACCTGAGCTCCTGGCGCGCTCTCTATCCGTGCCTTGCGTTGATATGAACCGTGCATGATGAGGACTTCTTCGTGCTGATCTCTTTTTGGTTACAAAATGGAAATAAATGATTCCAATAATAATCTTCACTATAAGGAGATTGTTTCCTGATCACATTTTACTGAATAATGTGTGCGGATTAGTAAGCACTACAAGTACCATGATGACCTGCTGCAGGTGAGGGTCCGCAGCCGTGTCTAACCTCATGTCATGTCCGTTTTTTATTGTTAAGAAACATCATTGGCTTTTCTCAGTGTATCAGGCTGATTCTGGAAGCGAACTACGGGAAACCGGTTGGATCAGATTTTGTGGAGCCTTCTGGGTAAAACATGAGGGGGGGGGGGGGGGTTATAGGAATAGAAAGTAAAAAAGCTTTCCTAAATTATATCGTTACATTATATCTACTGCCCATACAGCACCTATATAATAGTGGCATTAACTGCACCATATATACCACCATACACTGCTTATCTACAGCCTGTAAAAGTGTTCTGTACCATACAGTACATTACCCACATACTCCCATACAGTGCCTATATAATACAGATATTGACAGTACCATACAGTGCCCATATACCACCATATAGTGTCTACATATGTGTTCTTCGGTACCATACAGTGCCTATATAATAGTGGTATGAACTGTACTATACAGTGCCCATATAGTGCCTGTATGTGTTTTACTTTACATTACCCCCATACTCCCATACAGTGCCTATATACTGTAATAGTGGTATTGACAGTACCATACAGTACCCACCTACTACCATGCAATGCCTACAAAAAGTAACACAAACGACCTGTATAATAGTGTATAGTCCTGAATAAAGGTACCGTACAATGCCAAATAATACTGCCACACAGTGCCTACATAAAAGTACTATAAGAGGCTTACGTAAAGAAATAATACCAGGCAGCTCCCACTTAGGCCTCTCTCACACGGCCGTTGCGGAAACATGTGCGGGTGCGTTGCGGGAACACCCGCGATTTTTCTGCGCGAGTGCAAAACATTGTCATGCGTTTTGCACTTGCGTGAGAAAAATCGCACATGTTTGGTACCCAAACCCGAACTTCTTCACAGAAGTTCGGGCTTGGGATCGTTATTCTGTAGATTGTATTATTTTCCCTTATAACATGGTTATAAGGGAAAATAATAGCATTCTGAATACAGCGCTGGAGGGGTTAAAAAAATAAAAAATAATTTAACTCACCTTAATCCACTTGCTCGTGCAGCCGGCATCTCCTTCTGTCTTGATCTTAGCTGTGTGGAGGAACAGGACCTGTGGTGACGTCACTCTGGTCATCACATGGTCCGTCACATGATCTTTTACCATGGTGATGGATCATGCGATGACCGGGGTGACGTCACCACAGGTCCTGCTCCTCCACACAGCAAAGAAGAAGACAGAAGGAGATGCCGGCTGCACGAGCAAGTGGATTAAGGTGAGTTAAATTATTTTATTTATTTTTTAACCCCTCCAGCGCTATTGTACTATGTATTCTGTATTCAGAATGCTATTATTTTCCCTTATAACCATGTTATAAGGGAAAATAATAATGATCGGGTCTCCATCCCGCTCGTCTCCTAGCAACCGTGCGTGAAAATCGCACCGCATCCGCACTTGCTTGTGGATGCTTGCGATTTTCACGCAACCCCATTCATTTCTATGGGGCCTGCGTTACGTGAAAAACGCTGAATATAGAGCATGCTGCGATTTTCACGCAAAGCACAAGTGATGCGTGAAAATCACCGCTCGTGTGAACAGCCCCATAGAAATGAATGGGTCGGTATTCAGTGCGGGTGCAATGCGTTCAACTCGCGCATCGCATCCGCGTGGAATACTCGCCCGTGTGAAAGGGGCCTTAATGTTTGCATACAGTGCTTCCATAATGGAGACATAAAAGACCTACAAAGCCTTGCAGAACATTGCCCCCCCCCCCCAGCTCATTGTTTATATCAAACTTCACAATAGCAGTGCCATATAGTGCCCAGATATTACCGCCATGCGGTGGCGGAACAATTCAGCCAGTGTCAAGTATATCAAAGAAATTGTAGGGTTTCCATGTGTACTGTGGACAGGGCGGTGCGGTGGCGCTTTTGCTGATGTAACGCGGTTCGGAGGAGCAGGTAAAGGCTGAGGGTCATATCGGGGTTATAAGTTCATTCCCCCTCCCCGTCCTTACAAAGACCGTAGGCTCTGGGTCCCACTAGAGGAAATATAGCGTTACTGCAGCAACCTGAGATCATGCCGTCCACTATACCTGTGCATGATGATGATTTGTTCATACCTCTCATACCTTACAGGGGTTGTCCAAGCACACACAATGGGGATGGTGTGTGAGCAGCTCAGTGCAATACCAAGCACAGCCACTATACAAGAGAAACCACAATGGCGGCTTCTATGCTTCTTGCCATACGTCCCCCCCCAATATGAACAGTTCTTCTTTGGTCTAATGTAGTGTGGCCAATACTAAGACAAACCCGGAGAGGTGGTGAGCACCCCTCCTACAATTAATAATTGAGCTCTCCCTACTGGGTAATAAGAGGGGGCCCCAAGCAGGGGATCCCTTCGAGGGCCTATAGCCATGGGTTGTCCTGATGGAATTCATCTAACTAAGGAGATCTGCCTACAACCACGACAGGATCTGCACCTACTGTACCATGCGGGCATCCGACTGAACAGGACAGTTAGTTGGAGCCTTGTATGGAGAGACTCATCAGTGGTGCTCCCAGCCAATCACCATAGCAGAGAGAGATCCAAATGCTGCTGATTGGCTGAAAGCAATGACAGGGCTGTCCATTCAATGCTCCTCCTCAGTGTCCTTTTCAGCTTGATGCAGCTCTTCTGACATTGGCCCATTAATGATCGGTCACTGCTCTACCAAGGTGGACATACTGTAAAGCCAGTGTGTATACAGCCCTGAGCACCTGCTACTTCGACTGGACAGATACCGTCGTACCCCTGGCATCAGACGGGTATCTAAATGAGGGTCCTGTACTACATATATCCGGATATACTCGGTGTGATAGCCGCCTATTGGGCCCCAGGAGCTTTAGGTTATGCTTCTTGTATGTGTTCTCTAATGGGGCCATTAGGAAGGTGTGACCAGTAAATCGTCCGGAGCCCATGCTATAAATGAGGGTCTGTTTTCGGATTCCCTCTGTTGCCCCCTCTCTAATCACCCAGCGCGTTGGCTTTGTGCACACAGTTACCTCTGCAGAAGTGTGTGCAATGCAGCCTTCTCATTCGTCATTACCACTGGCCACCAGCAGGGGGAGACAAACACTGTCCTATGGCTGCCGTTCACATTAAGACAGCTCCCTTTTGTTTGATATATTATTTTCATGCTTTGATATCATTAACATATTTATAGATTTGACCGTGGCATCGTATGAATACCAACGCTCAGACGGAACCGCACCGTTCGTTAGGCAGATCTCGACATGAACGATAAGCCCTTCAATTAATAGGAACAGGCAGGAAAGGCTTTAATAATGTGGTGAAATAGCTGATGGCCGGCGGTCTGATGAGACCCTACAGATGTGCAGCTTCTGTGCTGAACCGGCAGAGTCCAGGCATTGAAGGGTCTGTGAGTGGATCATCTGTGATGTCATCTTCCCCCATTACATTCATTATCCCATATATTTTTTTTCTTCTTAAATCGATGGGTTAAATTAATTGCAGTTTCCAGGGATGCAGCATGGAGCGCGGAACTGGATGCACGCCATATAACCGCTGCCCGGGAAAATGCACGGATTGTTTAGTAGAGATGAGCGAATTTCAGGTTATGAAATTCGTTCACACTTCGTTTTCTGGTAAAAGGTGAATTGCGTTATGGATTCCGTTACCACGAACCATAACGCAATTCTATGATGGAATGCATAACTGAATGCGTTTAGAGGCAGGGGCGTCCTCTCCTGCATAACGGAAACGGGACGGATCCGTTTTGCAGCCCAAAAACTTCTATTATGACGGAATGAATAACGGAATGCCTCTAAAGGCATAACGCAATTCACCTTTTACCAGTAAACAAAGCGTGAACGAATTTCATAACCTAAAATTTGCTCATCTCTAATTATTAATACAGTATCAAAGGGGCTTAGAAAATAGACCCTCTTCACAGAGTAACAGCTCTAAGCACTCCAGGTGTCCCTATAATAAAATGGTGCCTCCATTATAAAGACGGTCAGGTTCCTTTATAATAACCGTAATGGTGCCTATACTGTAAAGAGTCACATTACCCCTATCATAAAGTAACACAATATTTTGAAAGAGACTCATTTACAAAAAGGAAGAGATGGCACATATGTTGTATAGACATTATATGTATGAGATGGGACGCTGTATGTGACTGTATAAGTGTTGATCGAGCACCATAGTGCTCGGGGGCTCAGGCCAAACACATCGGGATGCTCGGGGGCTCTGGCCAAACACATCGGGATGCTCGGGGGCTCAGGCCAAACACATCGGGATGCTCGGGGGCTCAGGCCAAACACATCGGGATGCTCGGGGGCTCAGGCCAAACACATCGGGATGCTCGGGGGCTCAGGCCAAACACATCGGGATGCTCGGGGGCTCAGGCCAAACACATCGGGATGCTCGGGGGCTCAGGCCAAACACATCGGGATGCTCAGGTACTCTACCCGAGCACAATGGAAGTCAATGGGAGAACCCAAGCATTAAACCAGGCACCCCCTGCTCTGAAGAGGGGAGGGAGTCTGGTTCATAGGGAAAGGTCAAAAATTGATGGAAACACCACCAAAATGTTTCGGGAACAGCATGGGGAGGATGTCTGGATACATCTTGGACTCCCAGGTCACTGCTGGGAGTGATGTTGTCCGAGTAGTACGCCACTTTTACAGACTGACAATAATACGCACAAAACCAAAGATAAAATCGATTTTGGAGGAAAAATAGTTAGGAAACATTTTGTCCTGTATATTTACTTAAGTGCTGCCAAAAATTACAAGGAAGAGGCACTCCGATACAACCTGTATATCACATAAAGGAGGGCCTTATTCACATTGTGGTACAATTGTTCAGGTAGTGGGACTCCTACACATAAAGCCTATGCACTAAGTAAAAGGGCTTCCAAAAATTACAAGGAACCGACACTCCAATACACCCTTTATTACACATAAAGGAGGGCATCATGCACCCTTGAAAAATTATGATCGATGGCGTTCAGGTGAGCTGACCCTATAAAAGATTGTAGGTGAGGGCCTGCAGGTGAGCTGACCCTGTAAAACATTATATTGAGGGCCTGCAGGTGAGCTGACCCTCTAGAAAATTATATGCGAGGGCCTGCAGGTGAGCTGACCCTGTAAAAGATTGTAGGTGAGGGCCTGTAGCTGAGCTGACCCTGTAAAACATTATATACGAGGACATATATGCAAGGGCATTATATGCGACGAATAAGCATGTTGATATGATGGAAGAGGAGGAGGAGAAAAGGAAGAATTAACCATATACCCTTGTTTGTGGAGAAAGGGGTGCATGGGAATACAGTGTATTAAGTACATTATAGACAACACATTTAGGGTCCATTCACACGTCCGTAAGTGTTTTGCGGATCCGCAAATTGCAGATCCGCAAAACACGGACACCTGCAATGTGCGGACTGCACATCACAGTCACTATAATAGAAAATGCCTTTTCTGGTCCACAATTGCGGACAAGAATAGGACATGTTCTATTTTTTTTCTCAGGAACGGAATTGCGGATCCCGGAAATGCGAATTCGCATCTGTTCCAGCCCTATTGAAAGTGAATAGGTCTGCAAATTTCAGAATGAATGTGGGCCTAAATTACTGAGGTGTGAATGGAGCCTTTAAAGAGGACCTTTCACAGATTATGACATTGTGAACTAAGCATACAGACATGGAGAGCGGCGCCCGGGGATCTCACTGCACTTACTATTATCCCCGGGCGCCACTCCGTTCTCCCGCTATGCCCTCCGGTATCTCCGGTCACAAAGTTATGGTAGGCGGAGTCTGCCCTTTTCCGCTGTAGCGCTGGCCAATCGCATTGCAGAGCTCACAGCCTGGGAGAAAATAACCTCCCAGGCTGTGAGCTCTGTGCTCCGATTGGCCAGCGCTACAGCAGAACAAGGGCAGACTCCGCCTACCATAACCTAGTGACTGAAATCTCTGCCTACTATAACTTAGTGAGCGGAGATACCTGAGGGCATAGTGGGAGAACGGAGCGGCGCCCGGGGATAATAGTAAGTGCAGTGAGATCCCCGGGCGCCGCTCTCCATGTCTGTATGCTTAGTTCACAATGTCATAATCGGTGAAAGGTCCTCTTTAAGTGCCTTTATGTTCATCAGCTTTCCTCTGGTGGAGTAGAGAAGTCATGGTCAATCCAGACCTTGTTCATTTTTATAAGAGTCAACCTGTCAGCGTTTTCAGTTGACAGGCGGATACGCTCATCTGTTATAATGCCCCCAGCAACACTAAATACCCGCTCAGACAAAACGCTGGCGGCAGGGCAGGCCCGCACCTCCAAGACGTAGAGCGCCAGTTTGTGCCACGTGTCCAGCTTGGACACCCAATAGTTGTAAGGCACAGAGGGATCATTGAGGACGCTGACATGGTCTGCTATGTACTCCTTCACCATCTTCCTCCTTGTGACACTAGGCCACGCATTAGGGCGAGGGTGCTGGCGGGGTGTCATGAAACTGTCCCAGGCTTTGGAGAGTGTTGCCCTGCCTGTGTTGGAACTGCTGTGTGTTCCCCTTGTCATCACTCCTCGGTTGTTCAAGGAACTACGGACTCTGCCGCCAGCATTGTCAGATGGACATTTTTGGAGCAATTTTTCAACAAGGACCTTCTGGTATTGCACCGTTTTACTCGTCCTCTCCACCAGAGGAATGAGAGATGAGAAGTTCTCTTTGTAGCGCGGTCGAGATGGGTGAACAACCAGTAATCCGTGTTGTCTAAAATGCTTATAACACACGGGTCACTGAAAAGGCAGCCTAACATGAAGTCAGACATGTGTGCCAGAGTACCAACAGGCAAGACTTCGCTGTCATCATCAGGAGGATCACTCTCAATCTCCTCATCCTCGTCCTACCCTTCTGCCCACCCACGCAGAACAGATGGAATTAAACTTCCGTGGGTACTACCCTCTGTAGCGGAGGCAATCGTCTCCTGCTCCTCCTCCTCCTCTTCATCGTCCAATTCGTGCTCAGAAGACGAACTGAGGGTGGTCTGGCGATCACCCTGTGTACTCCCTGTGTCTTCCCCCATTTCCACCTCTTCCACATGCAAAGCGTTCTCCTTCATTGTGAGCAGCGAGCGTTTGAGTAGACACAGAAGTGGGATGGTGACGCTGATAATAGCGTTATCGCCGCTCACCATTTGTGTTGATTCCTCAAAGTTGCGTAAAACCTCACAGAGGTCAGAAATCAATGCCCACTCCTCGCTTCTGAAGAGCGGAAGCTGACTGGAATAGTGATGACCATGTTGTAGCTGGTATTCCACTACTGCCCTCTGCTGCTCACAAAGCCTGGTCAACATGTGGAACGTGGAGTTCCAGCGAGTGCTCACGTCGCACAACAGTCGGTGAGCTGGCAATTGTAAGTGCTGCTGCAGCGTTGACAGACCGGTGGAAGCGGTCGATGACTTGTGGAAATGGGCACACATGCGGCGCACCTTCACCAGTAGCGCAGGCAAATTGGGGTAGGTTATGAGAAACCGCTGAACCAATAAGTTTAAGACGTGGGCTAGGCATTGTATGTGTTTGAGCTTGCCGAGCTCCAAAGCCGTCACCAAGTTACGGCCATTATCAGCCTGGTTCTAGGTTGAGTGGCGACAGCCACAGCTCAGTCTGGTCTCTTATACCCTGCCACAACTCTGCGGCAGTGTGCTGTTTTTCCCCTAAGCATATTGGCTTCAGCACGGCCTGTTGCCGCTTCTCCACTGCAGTGCTATACTGCTTCCAGCTACTGACTGATGGCTGACTGGTGCTGCACGCGGCTAATTCTGAGGTGGAAGTGGAGGAGGAGGCAGAGGAGGGGAAGTGGGGGTTGGAGACACTAATGTAGGTGCTGGTGGAAACCCTGATAGACGTAGGGCCTGCAATCCTTGGCGTCGGTAGCACATGTGCCATCCCAGGGGACGAATCGCTCCCGGCCTCCACAACGTTTACCAAGTGTGCCGTCAGGGAAATGTAGCGTCCCTGGCCGAATGCACTTGTCTATGTGTCCGTGGTTAAGTGGACCTTCCCAGTAACTGTGTTTGTCAGGGCATGTTGATGTTGAGGGACACATGCTGGTGTAAGGCTGGGACGCACGCCGTGAAAAATAGTGGTGGCTGGGGACTGCGTAATGAGGGACGGCTGCCGATATCAGGCTGCAGAAGGCCTCAGTGTCCAGAAGTCTAAATGGCAACATTTCCAGGGCCAGTAATTTAGAAAGTTGCGCATTAAGTGCTATGGCCTGTGGGTGGGTGATTTGGTATTTGCGCTTGCGTTCAAATGCCTGGGGTAAGGACATTTGTACGCTGCGCTGGGACACAGAAGTGGATGTGGTCGCTGATGGTGCTTGAGAAGGTCCAGGTCTGCGCCTTCGACAGGGGATTGGCCAGCACGTAACACAGGGGAAGAGGAGGCAGTGGTGTGACCCACAGGCACAGATTGTGGACCCAGGCATTCGTTCCACTTATTACGGTGCTTGGATGCCATGTAACGGATCATGCTGGTGGTGGTGAGGTTGCTAGTGTTCACGCCCCGGCTCATTTTGGCACGGCACAGGTTGCCAACTACTATTCTTTTTGTCGTCCGCACTCTCCTCAAAAAAGCGCCATACTGCGGAACACCTACCCCTTGGCAAGGGAGATTTCCTCAAGGGTGTGCTCCGTGGAACAGTTGCGGGCCTGTTTGGTGTGGGCCGCCTTCTCCCTTTTACCACCCCACTGCCTCTTCCAGCCTGTTGCAGTGCTGCAGATCCCTCCCCCTCTGTACTGCTGTCCTCGCTCGGCTTTCCACCTTTCCAGGTTGGGTCAGTGACTTCATCATCCACCACCTCCTCTTCCACTTCCTCACTCTGATCATCCTCCCAACTTGCTAATGTCGCTGTCTTCAGCGGCCTAACTATTGCACGCTATTTAGCGCAGGAGGCGCTAAAAGTAGATATTGCTGCCACACACAATAGTCCTTAAAAGGAATTTTGGGTCTGTAAAGTTTTAGCTATTTAGCGCAGTTTGTGCTAAAAATAGATATTGCTGCTGCCACACAGCAATAGTCCTTAAAAGGACTTTTGGGTCTCTGAAGAGTATTTGTACTAAAATATTCCTATATCACTCCCTACACTCTGTCCTTTCCTCAGCACAGCTCTCCCTGACTAAGACTGAGCCGAACATGCGTCATCGGGTGCTATATAGCACCCGATGACGCGTTCCGGCCAGCCAATCACTGTAATTCCAGTAACCAGCATGGCTACGGCATGACAGTGAAGGGCAGCACTTACCTGCAGCCAAGAAGCGTGTGGGGAGGAGACTCAAGCATTGTGCTCTAGCACATGCAATATTCACCCGTATACCACCATGTGCCGAGCATAGAGATGCTCCAGCCGAACCGGTGTTCAGCCGAGCATGCTCGATCAACACTAGACTGTATATCTGGAGGTTTACTATACAGATATTATATATATGAGATATTACGCTGTATGTGACTGTATAGCCGGGGGTTTACTATACAGAAATTATATGTATGAGATGTTTTTATGTTATGTTAATGTATTTGGTAAGAAGGGCTTTAATGCGGATCCGTTGGGATAAGACATTGTGGCAGCTCACGCTTCAGATTTAAGCATCTCAGTGATTGTCTAAGAGCGGTAGAGAAGTTGAGATGCAAGGTGCGAGTGGCCGAGGGGTAAAATGTCTTTTCTGTTTTCGAGCCAAATATTGGGATTCAGATGCCTCGTAGGCTGCAGAAGCCTTTAATGCCGAGTAGATATAAGGGAGAGTTCACATCACCGTTATTTTTTCTGTTCTTCTGATCCATCAAAACTTGATCCTGTAAAAAAAAAACAAAAAAAAAAAACGGATCCTGTTCTTCAGTTATGCACTTTGGGAATCTGGTTGAGCCATTTCCGTCTGAGATGAATTCTTTAAACGAAACAAAAGTATTGCATGTAGGACTTTTCTGTCTAAAAACATCAGATCTCAGACGGAAATGGCTCAAACTGATGGCAAATGCATAACTTATGTACAGGATCCGTTTTTTATGGATGAAGAGGTGATTGTAGCGCTGCAGAACTTCACGCTGCTATTCCAGAAAGTGTCCTGACCTCGTCCTCCCTGCATAGATTTCAGAAATTTTACCTATTCATAGGTTTTAAATGCTTTGATTTGTGCTGCAGTCCCCATCGACGAGGGCCAAATAAGAACTTAGGGCATCGCTTACACCGGTCAGTGATTATCCTCCATACCGCGACACATCACGCCTGTGACTCTCAGCGATGAAGGAACATCTGGCCCCGTACCCATTTTATTGTGCTTCGGGGTGGCTTCTCAATGCTCAAGCGTCTTCCACTGGGTATGAATAGAATACCAGAAGTGCACTAAAGACCCACACTAAGTCATATGACTATAGAACGTCTATTTGCACCTGCTTTAGTAGCTAAAACTTAGCTTTACTTTTTATATATTGCTCTTAAAACTTATACTGTAACTAAATACACAGAGTGAGGCTAATTAAAAATCTCAGTGGTTGGCAGACTTTTGCCCCTTATTTTATCCAGTATATGAGAGGTTAATTCAGCTGCTGTTTGTGTCTATCCAGCAGCTTATTAAATAAGAAACAATGTATCCAGCTACTGGCCACATCGCTCTTGTTTCCTGCTCTTTCCCTATATTATTAAATCATAATGCGTCTGTCTGCACCTAACTACTGAATGTAAAATACACAAACACGTTTACTGCCTCCGACATGTTTCGCCGGTGAACCGGCGTCTTCAGGGGATCGGGCAGGTATGTCTGTGGGGGCGGGGACCACCTTTTATGACATTGGTAAGTGATGTCATATCACAGGGGTCCAATCTACCAAGATCTCTCACCTATAGCAAACAGAGGGCGGTATAAGGCTAGCGGTGGTTGGCCACCTCCTCTCCATGCTACACCCGCTTACCCCCTCGTAACAGCATCATTCCAGCAGCTTCGCCTTTAACAGAGTTTCGCGCATGCGTGAATTTTCTTCACAACTGCGCATGTCAAGAGACTTCACTTATTTCAACTGCTTCTAGCATTCGATCCAAGGAATAATGAGGGCTATCTTTCCATATGTATCCCTATTATTATTATTTCATTGTTCTCCTCAGTATCTAATTGTTAGAGCCGCGATTATGTTAACTACGATACGTTTATCTTCCAACTCATTATTATCATGATTATAATTTGACATTGTTTTCATAAATTAATTTACTATTGCAACCGATACAATTAATCTATACATAATGATGAAAGTCATGATGATACTAACTGTGGAATAAATAATATTAATTTTGTCCGATATTATTTATTTTATGTTGTTTTTCTTAGATAAATTAGCTAGAAGAACTGGAATAGTTTTTATTATATAGTTCACTTATTATTATTGATTGACTACTTATAGTATACCTGGATGCCCTCCTATTGATAACATCAACTCATAATAGATAAATGCAAAGAATGATTAGGTTTAGAATTGAAAGATCCCCCCAAGATCATATAGTTCACCTAAATAAGGATATGTAATGTGTGATTGTATCTTCTCCTTATATTAGAGATAATCAGCACACATCTTGTTTTCATTTTATTTTTTTATTTTTTTATTATTTTTTGGGGGGGGAGGGGGACTTTCATTTTCATAGATCTACTATGTATCAATTTCATCAAACATTTTAGGTGGTTTGTCACTCACTAGCTTATTTTCTTTTGGCTCTATATTGGTATTTCTGGTTTCGTTTTAATAGCTATAGGCAGTGTCAGTTCACTACATAATAACCGCTTACAAGAAGGATGAAAATGTGAAGCCTCCATTGAGTCCCAATGGTGATAGGGATTTCAGACGATAAACCCGTTTTGTTTCCTCTTGTTGCAGTTTCCTATTAATATCTCCTTGCCTCGGACCGGTTTTAATTTTCTGTACTCCCCATACTCCGTTGGTGGAAGTTCCTTACATATCCGGAGAGGGGTGTATCGTCTTTTGTGTTTATACTACTCAAATGTTTGAAGATGCGTCTCCTCAGCTCTTGGATCGTTTTGCCGATGGACAGTTTGGGGCAGCTACATTGGATAGCATATACTACACCCACGGTTTTACAGTTGATGTAGTCTTTTATCACGTATCTCTTTCCATCGATTGAATTCGTAAATTCCATTTTAGGACTCAGGAGTGTATCCCGCAGGGATATGATCGCTTACTGGTTGGCCATGTTTAGGTATTTCTTTTTTCTTGGAAATGACAATGTACCAATATTTCTTTGAGATTTCTCCCTCTCCTCTGCGTAATTGTAGGATTGATGGATATAACTTCTTCGAGGTCCCTATCTTCCCGCAGGACATGCCAGTGTCGTTTTAAAATCCTGTAGATTGTTTCATGCTGTATATCGAAAGTGCCTATAACAGCGCATTATCTTCTTTTCATCTTTATTTTCTCTTTTTTGGAGTAAATTATTTCACTCAGTATTTCTTGCTCTATTATTGGCTTTATGAAGAACCTTTTTTGGGTAACTTCTTGCCAGAAATCTTCGATATAGTAAATTACTCTCTTGTTCAAAAGCAATTTCATCTGTACAATTCCATCTTGCTCTCAAATACTGTCCCACTGGGATACCTTTTTTAAGTGATGTAGGATGGAAACTTTTCCAATGTAGGAAGTGACTTGTTGCCGTCAGTTTTCTATAGATATCTGTTGAGACACTGCCGTCAGGCCGCAGGATAATTTTTAAATCTAAACAAATTAAGGCTCTCTCGTTGTATTTCTGCTGTACACTTTAGGCCTATCTCGTTCTCATTTATATTCTTCGTGAAATTCAAAAATTCTGTTTCAGTGCCATCCCAAAATATCATCTATGTAACGACCCCAAAATAAATTGTGATTTTGTGTAGTGTGTATTTGATTCAGTGAATACAATGCGATATTCCCACCACCCTAAGAACAGATTAGCGAAACTCGGCGCACAAACCGTGCCCATTGCTGTCCCGTTAGTCTGTAAATAATACTTACCAACAAATGCGAAATAATTGTGAGTAAACAAAAAACATAAAAGTGCAGTGACAAAATTATTGTGCTCATGATGTTGTGTACCTTTCGTGTTGATAAATGACTCAACATATGTGCTGATTCCTTCACAAAGGTTCTGATTCTCGGAGATGATCTGTCTTCCAGGAATAGGTTGGCGTTTTTTATGGATTTTTGGTATGGCATAGAATGTTGCAATGGTTGGCTGTGGTCTATACAGAACTTTAACTCCTCTTTAGTAATCAGTTGTCTTTCTTTCTTTAGCATCAAGAAGTACATTTTTTGATTTTCTTTTAAAAGTTGATATGTGGTTGTATCATTAAGCAGTGCCATAACCATTGCTACATGTGTTACCCTCAGTAACACGTATAGGAGGCTAATATGGCAGAGAATTGTATGAAGAGATTATTATAGCTTTACACAGCAGGTTGATTTGGGGTCTCCTAGTTCCAGCTGCAAGGGTCGTCTTTATGGTACTGCAGTGGCCAGGTTTGGGTTGGACCCAATGCTACGTTGGGTTCCCCCGGACACCGTAGAGGTGTCAACATGTGTTGCTGCTCTCCGGAAGGGATGGTAAGGTGTGGTGCACCCCAATGAGAAATAAGTCTAGAGAGTCGGGGTCTGCAGTAAATCAGGGTGCTTCTTTACTGGAGGGATTCAGGTACAAAACAATACAGACAAGGCATAGGGATGGCATCTCCAGTCTCCTCCCTGGCAGAAGAAGGGTTTGATGCTGAGGAAAGGCCTGAGCTAGCTGTGCCTCTCCCTCTAAGAAGGCTGGTACCTTGGCCAAAGGCTGGAGGCCCACGGTCTGTAGCTCAATAGTCCGGGTGGCTCCTTGGTCACAGGGCTAGTGACCTATAGTCTGTGGCTCAATGTCCCCATCTCAGCGTTTTCTTCTGGTCACTCATTTAGTCTGGCAGAGTCTTCTTCCTCCAAGCGCTGGTCCAAAGCTGCAGAACACTAAGGGCTCTGACTGCTCTCCTTATATACCATTTCTAGCTAGACTGGAAACTTCTAGAGCAGGGGTGTCAAACTCAAATTCATCGGGGGCCGCATCAGCAGTTTGGTCACTCTCAAAGGGCCGGTCCCGGCCTGACCTGCAAGCGCTGACTGGGGTCACATAGCATTATACTGATTTATGATGCTATGTAACCCTTACAGTTCTGGAATGTGTTGGATAACACTGACATAATGCTGTCAGTGTTATCCAACACATTCCAGAACTGTAAGGGTTACCGTATTTTTCGCCCTATAAGACGCACTGGCCCATAAGACGCAACTAGGTTTTTGAGGAGGAAAATAAGAAGAAAAAAAAATTTGAACCAAAAGGTGTGCTTTTGGTGGGTTTTGAACTAATTGTGGTCTGTGGGTGACGCACTGTTATGGCGGATCTGTGGGTGACGCACTGTTATGGGGGATCTGTGGGTGACACTTATGGGGGATCTGTGGGTGACACTTATGGGGGATCTGTGGGTGACACTTATGGGGGATCTGTGGGTGACACTTATGGGGGATCTGTGGGTGACACTTATGGGGGATCTGTGGGTGACACTTATGGGGGATCTGTGGGTGACACTTATGGGGGATCTGTGGGTGACACTTATGGGGGATCTGTGGGTGACACTTATGGGGGATCTGTGGGTGACACTTATGGGGGATCTGTGGGTGACGCACATGGGAGATCTGTGGGTGACACTTATGGGGGATCTGTGGGTGACACTTATGGGGGATCTGTGGGTGACACTTATGGGGGATCTGTGTATGACAGTTATGACGGGGATCTGTGGATGACACATATATAGCATCTTATGCTATGTGTCATCCACAGATCCCCTCCATAAGTGTCCCTGTAGTGTAGTGAATGGCCCTCAATACACGGGCTAGGGGACGGCATCTGCTTTTATAATGACAGCGGGGCCCGTGCAGTGACTATTCTACTACACGGGCCCCGCTCACTGTATAATCGTATCTCTAATAGTTAATGGTTACCCGGTAACCAATAACTATTAGAGATACGATTATGCGATTATAACCGTTACCGTATGTATATAATCGCATAAGGAGCGCTGTGTATTACCGGTACTTACAACTACAAGCGCTCGCCGAGAGGAGGGAGGAGGCAGGAGGCAGGCCGGGAGGACAGGCGCTGGCAGCGTGAGTCATACGTCATGCGCCCACGCCGCCTGCTTCATTCATAAAGTGGGCGGCGCAGGCGCGTGACGTATGACTCACACTGCCAGCGCCCATCCTCCCAGCCTGCCTCCTCCCTCCTCTCGGCGAGCGCTTGTAGTTGTAAGTACCGGTAATACACAGCGCTCCTTATGCGATACACCCGATACAGGAGCCGGGAGGTGCGGGGGCCGCCTGCGGCTACGCGGGCCACATGACGAGGTCTGGCGGGCCGGATTTGGCCCGCGGGCCTTGTGTTTGACACCCGTGTTCTAGAGGGAGGGCTGGAGTGGAGAAACTTGGCACAAACAATTACAAAGTTACTATTCCCGTCTGGCATAGACTTACATTAGAGCTTCAGTGATACTCAATGGCAATGACAAAGCAGTTGTTCCAGACACAAACAGCTTTTGAGACATAACAACAAGGTCAGGCTGTCTGGTTTTAGTGGTAACCAATGCCTGTTTTTTTCCCTCTAAAACATGCTCTTCTTTAAGCCCTTTGTCAGCTGTGGAAAATTACCAGATTCTCATTCAAAGTCCCAAAAGTCTCTCAGAATTCATTGACCCTTTCCACAGAGCCTTGCAAATACAGTGCAAATAAACAAGATATATATCACAACATACACATAATATGCAGTAACACAGTAATAAACAGTATAAGTCAATGCAAGTTAACCCTTTCCAGTGAAATAAAGGAAGAAGTTTATGACTTTGCATAGGGGAAATGGGAAAATGTCCAGAAATGTCCAGACTTCACAGTTACCCTGCTCCAGGGCACTATTTTAACCATGGGGCCATTGTTGATTTTTGTTATAGGGACGGTGGAACCCCTTTCTGCCTGAACATTTAAAGGGAAAGTCTAGTAAAAAAAAAAACAGAATTTCCCATATAAATACTTGAGGGGGAACCGTCTGTTCTCCTGACAGACCCATTTTTTTTATTAAATACCCATATTGTCCATGAAATAATTCCGAAGCATCTTTTCTTAGAACTGCATTCTGCACTATTTCTCTGTTATTCCTTCTAAAGATAGATATCTATTAGATAGATACAGAGAATAGATAGGAGAGGGATCGGTGGATGGATAGATGATAGACAGACACATTGATAGATTGATAATAGATATGGGATAGATAGATATAATATTTACTATAATACGGTATAATATATAATATAATATGTCATGCTTGGAGAGCTACCAGGTTAATTTTCTTGAGATCTGTATGGGGCCCCTGGTGCTCATTTACTTACATAGTATGGCTCCACCTGGTGTTAATTTACTTTTATAGTATGGCGCCTCCTGGTGTTGAGTTACTTACATAGTATGGCTCCACCTAGTGTTCATTTACTTACATAGTATGGCTCCACCTGGTGTTCATTTACTTACATAGTATGGCTCCATCTGGTGATCGGTTACTTACTTAGTATGGCTCCATCTGGTGATCATTTACTTAAATAGTATGGCTCCACCTGGTGTTCATTTACTTATAGTATGGCTCCATCTGGTGATCATTTACTTAAATAGTATGGCTCCACCTAGTGTTCGGTTACTTACATAGTATAGCTCCACCTATTAGTCAGTTACTTACATAGTATGGCGCCACCTGGTGTTCAGTTACTTACATAGTATGTCTCCACCTGGTGTTCATTTGCTTACATAGCATGGCTCCACCTGGTGTTCATTTACTTACATAGTATGGCTCCACCTGGTGTTCATTTACTTACATAGCATGGCTCCACCTGGTGTTCATTTACTTACATAGTATGGCTCCACCTAGTCTTCGGTTACTTACATAGTATGGCTCCACCTGGGGTAATTTACTTACATAGTATGGCTCCACCTGTTCTGCCGTATCCTCCAATTGAAGAAAGAAGGAACTATATTGTCAGCTGCCAGAGGGGGAAGGAGACTGATTCTGTCCAGATTCCCAGCAGCACAAATGAGCATACTGTACACTGAAACATTTTTTTTTTAAGCTAAAAACTCCTGAAAATCCTTTGTAGCAGCCATTACCAATATTTCTGAATGTGTGAAATACAAAATGACTCTTGGGATAACCCGCCTCTTTACTGACTGGCAATGTTTATGTTTTTGCCAGAGATGTTCCTTTAAGAAGTAGAATGGATGGTGACTATGAACATCCTAAGATGTATCAGTCGACGCCAGTAATGTATCCAGAAAGTGTTTGTATGAAGAGTGCCGGGAGCGAGGACTGTCACCTTCACAATGGCGACCACAGCAGTGACACATACCGCAGCGCTGTGACAGTGTATCAGCTAATGTGCTACCTTGATAATCCGCCGCTGCATAATGAGTATAGACAAAAAAGTGCAGAGATCTCACGTTGTCATCGGAATGTTCTCACAAAGCAGACGATTCCTCGCACACAACACGTGGCGGCCGCGCCAAACTTCATGTCACTACACAGACGGCCATCAGCCGTGACTCGTTTATATACAGAAAACGCTTCTGTACTTGTCTGTACCCCTTATATTGAGGTCAGTTATCCTCCAGCAGCACAGAGTATTTCAGGCGTGCAGTGTGCTAGAAGTTAGCGGATCCTGTAACCTGCTGGTATAATTATATCGATTTATGATGATGTAAGATGGACAATGAAGACAACTGGGAGGTTACAGAAGTGGAGGGAGCAGTATGCCACAGCAGCACAGAGTATTTTAGGAGATGAGTGTGCTGAACCTTTCACGTGGATAGTGAAGACAGAGCTTAATGCAATAGAGCAGTCTCATGATTTAAGTCGGTGGAATGTCTCAGAATCAGAGTTAAGAGGAGCAGGGTCCTCCGCAGCACAGAGTATTTTAGGGGAGAAGTTTGCTCATCTTATGTGCAGCAGTGGCCTGTGCGGTTATGTGATGTTGATAGCGAGGACAGCTAGATGTAATGGGGCAGTGTTATGATGTGAGACAGGTAGAGTTAAATGGTGGAATGGACAGGGTCCCCAGCAGCACAGAGTATTTCAGGTGGGCTAATAACAGTGACCGGTCCAGTCATGTGGTGGTGATACGAAGAACAGGGCGGTATTTTATGGGGAAGGTCATGATGTGAGGAAGGGAATACAGAGAAATGGAAGGTCATAGAAGTGATGGAAGCAGTGCACCACAGGAGCACAGAGTATTTAAGCGGAAAACTCCTGGTATTTTGGTCTACAAACAGGAGAAGCAGTCTCAGTGTTCTAAGACGGGGAGCGAAAAAGCTTTATACAGGGTTAATTAAAAATAATAATCCTCTGGTCTTCGGAAATTTCTCATACTGGAGGTAGATTGCAGGTTTTGTGCCGCGGTGCTGAGGCTAAATTGTACATATATTACGAAGGTGAAGTACAGGACGGCTGATGCGCGGTGCCAAAACGGATATCATTTCCAATTTGGAAGATGCGATAACGTAGGATAAATATGCAGAGTGGTGGAATTAGCTGCCAGTTCAGAGGCGGCGGCGGATCACAAAAGACTCGTCTCAGGTTGTTTAAATACGAGATATGAGGCTGAAATATCTGGAAACGTCTCCATTACAATTTCCATATTTTAACGACTCCGATAATGTTACTTCTTTGTGCTTTCTTATCAGGTCAGTGTTTCAGTCTTAGGCGGCAATTTCGGGATACAGGTTTTAAGTAAATTCTGGCGCTCGGTCTGAATGATGCAGTTTGGTTGCGGTTTACATGGTGCAAGTGTGGAACTCATTCATGAGGGACAATTGATCTTCTGCTACACAAGAGCTGGTGGTGGAGCCTACACACCAGATCACTGGAGTCAACACCAGGTATACGTCCAGAAGTTGTAGGACTTTCACCTTACGCCCCTTCTGTGTCTATATACAAACAAGGGTAAATGGGTGTCTGACAAGCACTGGCCAAAGAGACTATAGCTAAGGAGCTTCTCTGAATCCTCCAATTGACTTTTCCGCTATGCAAGAGCTGGTGGTGGAGCCTACACACCAGATCACTGAAGTTGACACCAGGTATACGTCCAGACGTTGAAGGACTTTCACGTTACACCCCTTCTGTGTCTATATACAAGCAAGGGTAATTGTGTGTCTTATGAGCACTGGCCAAGGAGACCATAGCTAAGGAGCTTCTCTGAATCCTCCAATTGACTTTTCCGCTACGCAAGAGCTGGTGGTGGAGCCTACACACCAGATCACTGAAGTTGACACCAGGTATACGTCCAGACGTTGAAGGACTTTCACGTTATACCCCTTCTGTGTCCATATACAGATAAGGGTAAACGGGTGTTTGACGAGCACTGGCCAAGGAGACCATAGCTAAGGAGGTTCTCTGAATCTTCCTTTGCTCCAAACAAAGGCCAAGTACTGTAGTTGACATCCCTCTGAACAGTTTATTACTTTGAGCTCCTTTAGCTTAGATGACATCTGAACCCTCCACCTGCATCTACTCCTCCTGACTCCAGCAGGTACATGCACACTTGTCTAGAGCAAGCATGAATGTGTTCTCAATAGGGAGAGAGAATTAAGCTGCTACCAAACCCCAAGGCAACTTATATCTTTTGAGCGCAAAACGATCGGGCATGTTTAGTCCCATATGCCCAACCTTTTTTTTCTCGTAGTCAAGGAAAAGTTTTGATAGCCATATGCATAAGATGATGGTTGGCCGGTTAAAAAAAATAATAAATCTATGAGTTTGTCCAATATTTTTCTAGTGTTTATGGCCACCCTTAGTTGGTTGATGACTTACCTACTCATTCTACTGATAAGTGAAGGTCCCAAGGGGAGTCAAACCACCACCAGTAATTCATTAGATGGCAATTGGATATGTGAGGGCTGAATTTGCCAATTTTTGTGAGATCGTTCAACCATCTAGTGTTTATAGGGGCTTCTCTACTCATCCCCAAGGGCAGAGGTTCTTGGAGAGATAGATGAGGCTGTTGGTTTTCAACATGTCCAATCCTTTTGTTCTCAGGAAGATAAACTGCCATCAGAGGAGTTCAGCAGTGTCTCTCTGTCCTGTCACAACACATACATCAATTGAAAATCCCAGACAACCCCATTATGCCACACAATGGTTAGGTAGAGGACTTCTGATGTCTATAGTCCTGTATACACACTGTGGTCATCATTGCAAGAAACAAGCACTACGGCGGGTCCTACATTTAGAACCTCCTAATAATAGCATCCTTCACATTAGTCAACATTAGAGATGGGCGAAGTTTTGAAAAATTTGATTCGACAGTTCAGCCGAAGTTTGACAATAAATTTGATTAGTTACAAATTAATTCATTACTAATCTCGATGTTAAACCTCATTCAGCCTATCAATAAATGAGACCACTTTTAAGGCCGCTTAGACAGAAGTCCACCCTTCTAATGTCTGATTAAACGGTAATTAAAAAAGTCAAAAGTCAAAAATAACTCAATTCATTCCCTTGCTTGGGCAGAGACGGTCCTGCTCCTCTCTTGATTGAAAAAGACTTGCCAAAGGACCTGCGCTGAGCGTGATGACATCACCACGCGCTCCCAGCATGATCACGTGGTGACATCATCAGCGATCTCTCGGTGACGTCATCACGCTTCTTTTTTAATCAAGTAAGCACCAGACTGCGAGCAATGGGATGAGGTGAGTTTTTTTTTAGGTTCTTTCTAGGACAACTCCATCCGTCATTTTAGGAAAAAAGATTTGTTACTAGAAAGCGGAGGGAGATTTGGCTTTGCTTAGGATTGAATTTTTCCTAAAATTTGGATGGAATTCCACTTCGGATGCTTTGCTTCGCTCAACACTAGTCAACGTTTTAGGGAGAGTGTCTAGTAAGATTGTGGCACTACCTTGTATGTAATGGGGGCACCATGGGCTCTGTGTGGCCCTAACTGTGGTAAATGGTGGGGCTCCAGAGCTGGCTGTTTGCCCTACACCTGAAGAGGTTTGATGTGCCGAGCAAACCTCAATGAGAATTTATGATAAAAGGAATAAAATCTAACGCAGAGACCATAAAAGCCGTTCACAATTTAGAATTTTTCACGAAAAATGAATAGAATTTTCCCAGGCTAATTATAAATGAACTCGACTGCTGGCTGCACCCATTGGCTTTGAGATATCCATTAGTAAACCCCCAATTAAACCTCCACATAAATGCATTTCAAAGGATCAGTCATTTTTTTTTGCTATCTCCAGCCGGAGCTTAACAAACAGAAAATGTTGCCCCATGGAGCGCGCTTTCAACATCCGCTCGTAGACATGTGAAAATAATCCACTTATTTGCACTTCAATGAAAAAACCCTATTAGGCCAGATCCACAGTAACTCACTATCATGTTAATTGAATTTGCCTAGTGCAGAACACAGATACTGGATG
Source organism: Bufo gargarizans (assembly GCF_014858855.1). Taxonomy (NCBI): domain Eukaryota; kingdom Metazoa; phylum Chordata; class Amphibia; order Anura; family Bufonidae; genus Bufo; species Bufo gargarizans. Next base: position 58,308,981 of record NC_058088.1, on the reverse strand, counting down.
TCTCTCCTGGACTATTGACATATCCATGAAGCTCCCATTTATAGGAGGTGGCTTCAAACCATGATTTAATGGGACACTAATCCGAGAAATGATGAAGAACTGAGAATGCTCACCTGGGCTTCTAAAGGCTCCAGAAATAAAAATATCACAGAAATCTGTGAGATTCCTCCTAATTTTCCTAATATTTCTGCTAGTATTGCAAGGGATAGAGCATGACACCATTGTAAGCATAATAGACAAGGGATGATTCTTCTAAAGCAGCCTGGCTTCCAGCCACAGACAACCCAGACCAAACCTCCTTCACATGGCGTCATGACAGGAGAAAGAAAAAAAAGCATATGGGACAATAGCAGAATACAACTGCAATACGGCTATATTCATGTGGTGTATTCTCTTATCTTAAACAAACATATACCGTAGTATAGAACACAGCAAGAGCCTGACAATGAATGCAATGGGAAAAAAAATCATGTCCACATGGTTGCACTTTTTATCTGCAGCCATTTTCACATATGCTTCATAAGTAACATCCACTGCCCATTGAAGTCAAAAGGAAATGGCTAAAATAGTTTTTCTGCATTTTCACAACAATCACACTGACAAAAACAAGCACTGTTCTTAGTGGCAGTTTAGTCTACAAATAGACAAACAATTTTGCTCCCACTGTGTGAACAGCTTAACAATTCACCCTGCAAACAAAAAAAAACACACTATAATACTGCCTCCTATGTACAAGAATATAACTTCTATAATACTGCTCCTATGTACAAGAATATAACTACTATAATACTGCTCCTATATACAAGAATATAACTACTATAATACTGCCTCCTATGTACAAGAATTTAACTACTATAATACTGCTCCTATGTACAACAATATAACTACTATAATACTGCTCCTATGTACAAGAATATAACTACTATAATACTGCTCCTATGTACAAGAATATAACTACTATAATACTGCCTCCTGTGTACAAGAATATAACTACTATAATACTGCCTCCTATGTACAAGAATATAACTACTATAATACTGCTCCTATGTACAAGAATATAACTACGAGAATACTGCTCCTATGTACAAGAATATAACTACTATAATACTGCTTCCTATGTACAAGAATATAACTACTATAATACTGCTCCTATGTACAAGAATATAACTACTATAATACTGCTCCTATGTACAAGAATATAACTACTATAATACTGTCTCCTATGTACAAGAATATAACTACTATAATACTGCTCCTATGTACAAGAATATAACTACTATAATACTGCCTCCTATGTACAAGAATATAGCTACTATAATACTGCTCCTATGTACAAGAATATAGCTACTATAATACTGCCTCCTATGTACAAGAATATAACTACTATAAAACTGCTCCTATGTACAAGAATATAACTACTATAATACTGCTCCTATGTACAAGAATATAACTACTATAATACTGCTCCTATGTACAAGAATATAACTACTAAAATACTGCTCCTATGTACAAGGATATAACTACTATAATACTGCCTCCTATGTACAGGAATATAACTACTATAATACTGCTCCTATGTACAAGAATATAACTACTATAATACTGCTCCTATGTACAAGAATATATCTACTATACTACTGCTCCTATGTACAAGAATATAACTACTATAATACTGCTCCTATATACAAGAATATAACTACTATAAAACTGCTCCTATGTACAAGAATATATCTACTATACTACTGCTCCTATGTACAAGAATATATCTACTATACTACTGCTCCTATGTACAAGAATATATCTACTATACTACTGCTCCTATGTACAAGAATATAACTGCTATAATACTGCTCCTATGTACAACTATATAACTACTATAATACTGCCTCCTGTGTACAAGTCTATAACTACTATAATACCGTGTTCTTTGGCTATCGGTACGCATGTAACAGGCCGGACGCAGTATAACTTGCAGGTTGTGTAATGACACTTTGATGTCGGATATTAAGGACGTTATGACTGTGAAACCTGCAATTAATACGTCTGCTTTCGCTCTGTAATATTTTGGCACTTCTTGATGGCTTTACTCCTTCCTCTCCTTTGTCCTCCTCTAATGACAGTAGCTCAGTAAACTTAAAAAGTGATCAGATCGATCGGCCTGCAGTTGGATTCCGCACCTTCAAGCTCAGTATTGATTTGCTTGCAGCCCTTAGATTTATGTTTTTGGACGCGCTTTGTTCATTAGTGTCCCTTTTTGCTATTCGGATACTTTCATCCTTTTAATTGTGGAAGAAATGACGGTGGGAGATTGAATTAATGGTTGGGCTGAGAAATCTCCTGAAAGCGATACCTTGTGAGTTTATACCTAATACACGTGTGATGGTCTTTGGATAATCTGTAGCCGTCAGTGGCAAGAATCCATAGATGAGGTATCCATTAATAATCGGGATTATCTGCCGGGAGCGTCACGTTGTGATTGTTGTTCATTTTATTGAGATGAAGAAACAGTTGGTTCGCCTTTCCTCTTTTTTCAATACCGTCTGTTCACTGACATAAAGGGCCACTGAGTTTTCAACAAACTTTCTATGTCATAGAGAGTGCGATATTTGACCAAATCTCTGGTCCTATTCTACCAATTTGTGGGAATCTTAGCACTCGGACCCCACAGATCAAAACTTTTGATACATCTCTGACACATCAAAAGTGTTTGAAAACTCGGTGACCCTTTAAGATCCAAAATGCTTATGGTTCCAGTGTGGTTTTTACTTAAAGTAAATGGGGCAAAATGGAAGTATGGCATTGTATGGAACAATGTAATAAGCAGGCATAGTACGCTAAGTACTAACCTGTATTATTCTCCTGAGCTGCACTCACTATTCTGCTGGAGGAGTCACTGTGTACATACATTACCTATCCTGTACTGATCCTGAGTTACATCCTATATTATACTCTAGAGCTGCACTCACTATTCTGCTGGTGCAGTCACTGTGTACATACATTACCTATCCTGTACTGATCCTGAGTTACATCCTATATTATACTCCAGAGCTGCTCTCACTATTCTGCTGGTGCAGTCACTGTGTACATGCATTACTTATCCTGTACTGATCCTGAGTTACATCCTATATTATACTCCAGAGCTGCACTCCCTATTCTGCTGTTGCAGTGACTGTGTACATACATTACTAATTCTGTACTGATTCTGAGTTACATCCTGTATTATACGCCAGAGCTGTACTCACTATTCTGCTGGAGGAGTCACTGTGTACACACATTATTTATCCTGTACTGATTCTTAGTTATATCATGTATTTTACTCCAGAGCTGCACTCACTGTTCTGCTGGTGCAGTCACTCTGTACATACATTACATTAATTACCCTGTACTTATCCTGAGCTACATCCTGTATTATACTCCAGAGCTGCACTCCCTATTCTGCTGGAGGAGTCACTGTGTACATACATTACTTACCCTGTACTGATTCTTAGTTATATCATGTATTTTACTCCAGAGCTGCACTCACTGTTCTGCTGGTGCAGTCACTCTGTACATACATTACATTAATTACCCTGTACTTATCCTGAGCTACATCCTGTATTATACTCCAGAGCTGCACTCACTTTTCTGCTGGTCCAGTCACTGTTACATACATTACTTATCCTGTACTGATTCTTAGTTATATCCTGTATTATACTCCAGTGCTGCACTCACTATTCTGCTGGTGCAGTCACTGTGTACATACATTACTTACCCTGTACTGATTCTTAGTTATATCATGTATTTTACTCCAGAGCTGCACTCACTCTGTACATATATTACAATTAATTACCCTGTACTGATCCGGCGTTACATCCTGTATTATACTCCAGAGCGGCACTCACTATTCTGCTGGTGCAGTCACTGTGTACATACATTACATTGCTTATCCTGTACTGATTCTGGGTTACATCCTGTATTATATTCAAGAGCTGCACTCACTATTCTGCTGGTGAAGTCACTGTGTACATACATTACTTATCCTGAGTTAGACTTAGACTTGTCAGTAAAAGCAAAAAAAGGAAGAGACCACTGTGGTACTCAGCAGAAGTGGCCCAAATCATTAAAAATAAAAAGCTAGCATTTTGTAATTATAAAAAAACCCAGAGCAATGAAGATAAGGAAATCTACAAGATTAGGCAGAAAGAGGCCAAGCAAGTTATAAGAACTTCTAAAGCTCAGGCAGAAGAAAAACTAGCTCAGTCTATGAAAAAAGGGGATAAGACATTCTTCAGATATATAAATGAAAAAAGGAAATTAAAACAAGGAATAACTAAATTAAAAACAAAGGACGGAAGGTATGTAGAAGAGAATAAAGGGCTAGCCGACTGCCTTAATGAATACTTCTGTTCAGTTTTTACAAAAGAAAAAGAAGGAGAAGGACCTCCACTAGAAAGGATGACTATTAAATCGTTTGATGCATGTGTCTTTACAGAGGAAGATGTTCTAAGTTTGCTGTCTAAAGTGAAGACAAATAAGTCACAGGGGCCTGATGAGATACACCCAAAATTATTAAAAGAGCTTAGTGGTGAGCTGGCAAAACCGTTAACAGATTTATTTAACCAATCATTAGTAACAGGAGTCGTCCCGGAAGATTGGAAATTGGCAAATGTCGTGCCCATTCACAAGAAAGGTAGTAGGGAGGAATCGAGCAACTATAGACCAGTGAGTCTGACATCAATAGTAGGCAAATTAATGGAAACCCTACTAAAGGATAGGATTGTGGAACATCTAAAATCCCATGGATTGCAAGATGAAAAACAACATGGGTTTACTTCAGGGAGATCATGTCAAACAAATCTTATAGATTTTTTTGACTGGGTGACTAAAATAATAGATGGTGGAGGTGCAGTAGACATCGCATATCTAGATTTTAGTAAGGCTTTTGACACTGTCCCACATAGAAGACTTATCAATAAACTGCAGTCATTGAGCTTGGACTCCCATATTGTTGAGTGGATTAGGCAGTGGCTGAGTGACAGACAACAGAGGGTTGTAGTCAATGGAGAACATTCAAAACAAGGTCATGTTACCAGTGGGATTCCACAGGGATCTGTACTGGGACCAATTTTGTTTAATATCTTCATACGTGATATTGCAGAAGGCCTCGATGGTAAGGTTTGTCTTTTTGCTGATGACACAAAGATATGTAACAGGGTTGATGTTCCTGGAGGGAAACGCCAAATGGAAAAGGACTTAGGAAAACTAGAAGAATGGTCAGAACTCTGGCAACTGAAATTTAATGTGGATAAGTGCAAGATAATGCACCTGGGGCGTAAAAACCCAAGGGCAGAATATAGAATATTTGACACAGTCCTGACCTCAGTATCTGAGGAAAGGGATTTAGGAGTAATTATTTCAGAAGACTTAAAGGTGGGAAGACAATGTAATAAAGCAGCACGAAATGCCAGCAGAATGCTTGGATGTATAGGGAGAGGTATAAGCAGTAGAAAGAGTGAAGTGCTTATGCCGCTGTACAGAACACTGGTGAGACCTCACTTGGAGTATTGTGCGCAGTACTGGAGGCCATATCTCCAGAAGGATATAGATACTCTAGAGAGAGTTCAGAGAAGAGCTACTAAACTAGTACATGGATTGCTGGATAAAACTTACCAGGAAAGGTTAAAGGACCTTAATATGTATAGCTTGGAAGAAAGAAGAGACAGAGGGGATATGATAGAAACTTTTAAATACATAAAGGGAATCAACTCGGTAAAGGAGGAGAGCATATTTAAAAGAAGAAAAACTACCACAAGAGGACACAGTTTTAAATTAGAGGGGCAAAGGTTTAAAAGTAATATAAGGAAGTATTACTTTACTGAGAGAGTAGTGGATGCATGGAATAGCCTTCCTGCAGAAGTGGCAGCTGCAAATACAGTGAAGGAGTTTAAGCATGCATGGGATAGGCATAAGGCTATCCTTCATATAAGATAGGGCCAGGGGCTATCCATAGTATTTAGTATATTGGGCAGACTAGATGGGCCAAATGGTTCTTATCTGCCGACACATTCTATGTTTCTATGTTTCTACATCCTGTATTATACTCCAGAGCTGCACTCACTTTTCTGCTGGTGGAGTCGCTGTGTACATACATTACTTATCCTGTACTGATTCTTAGTTATATCCTGTATTTTACTCCAGAGCTGCACTCACTGTTCTGCTGGTGCAGTCACTCTGTACATATATTACAATTAATTACCCTGTACTGATCCAGAGTTACATCCTGTATTATACTCCAGAGCTGCACTCACTATTCTGCTGGTGCAGTCACTGTGTACATACATTACTTATCCTGAGTTACATCCTGTATTATACTCCAGAGCTGCACTCACTATTCTGCTGGTGCAGTCACTGTGTACATACATTACATTACTTATCCTGTACTGATCCTGGGTTACATCCTGTATTGTACTCCAGAGCTGCACTCACTATTCTGCTGGCCACATAGATTATTTATCTTCTGCTGATCCTTCCAGAGGCACACTTACAATTCTGAAGCTTCGGAGCTGATATCTCCTATCATAGCCTCTCTTTCTGTGCCCGCTCAGAGCTAGTTTTGGAGTATTTGCCCTCTGCGATGTGTGCTCCTTACACCGTGCAGAATACAGTCATTAACTGCAGGAGTAACCAGCGGCATCATAGGACCTCGGCTGAATTGTTATTGCAGCATATAAAAGTTTTCAATAACTTGAAGAATTGTCAGTGAAGCCACTGGATATCTTGCAGACATTGGGTGCACTAGATGAGTCATGTAATGGGTTAACAAAACGACTCTATATAGAGATGATTCTGTATGTAACGTGTGCTGATACGTTCCCACAGCCTTTAAGAGATGGAAGAATGGGCAACATTATAACTGCATCATCTTCTAACTTGGTTCTACCACCTGGGGTTAAAATTTGATGACTTTGACGAGCACATAACTAGAGATGAGCAAATCGATTCTACAAAAGCAAAAATTCTGCTCAAATTTGTCAAAAAAGTTGAATTCTAGGGATTTAATTATGTAAAATATTTGTAGGGGAGAGAAAGAGAGCGGGAGGGAGAGATAGGTGAAGGCAGAGACAGAACCTGACCTGGAACCTCTTGCACAACTTTTTGTGGAGATTAAAGCACTTTAACATTTTCTTAAATTCGCTCATCACTGTATGTGACCCGTCCTTGTTTTTATTACTTACATTCTTCTTCATTACTTACATAGCTCTTGTCTTGTCCTATTATATATTTACGTTTGATGATTGCTCTCTTCCTAGATTTTCTCTGTAACACTCTCTTACCTGTTTTCCTTTTTGGGTGTAGCCATTGGATGTCCTCCTGATACAGTCTGAAGCTGACATTACAAATAAGAGTTCTGGACGTCTCAAAGGTTCATTAAAGCCTCGTCTGTGCCCCTTAATAAAATCTCATCCATCTTCTCCCCTGGAAAGACCTATGATGACCGCCTCAGTGCATAGGTCTACTTCGACTTCATGACCTGTTTTACTATAAACCCCCCATGAAGCTGTCCGTTTTTATTCCCATAGCCTACAAGGGCAGGAGGTTCTGTATAGTCAAAGCCTTGCTGCGGAAGGGCGGCTAGCATGCTGCTCCGTCCATGTGTGGATATGTACATGGGGCTAACACGCCAACAGAATAAACTTGAGAGCATAAAACAATCATGAAAGAGACGTGAAGACTGCTAGGATCTGACGCCTGACAGATCAATACCATCCCGTAGGGGACCCTTCTTTCTCTGTTTGTTTTGTTGGCTTTTTTATTTATTTTTTGCCCCCAGCTCAAAGTCCACCTATGATGGAAGAGAATCGCGCCCGCTTTTACTTTATCTCCTGTATGAAGAGGAGTAAATACAGCTCTGTTGTGTATTATTTTCAATGTTGCAAAGGAATTGAATGGAGAAAGTAGAAAAACATTCAAAAAGAATGTTACATAAATGATCAAGAAACTACAGTGCATCATGGAGAACACTATATTGTGGACAATTTACCATTAGGATGTATTAGGATCCTTTTTAAACATATAGATCATTTGGCAGATAACCAGAAACAAAGCAGTCCTTTATAACATGATCACATGAATGAACAGGTCACTGCCTCCCCCAAAATCAGCCTATTATTCTTCTAAAATCCTCAGGGCTGTTAGGAGGACTCTACTTCCTTCATTATGTAACTCCTTGTCTGTGACTTCTATTCACATGGTGACCCTGCCATGTCACATATAGGCCTGTCATTTCTAAAATTTTCAATGAGTGGACCGGTCACTGCCTCCCACAAGGTCAGCACACCCCTCTTCTGAACATACTCTGCTGCCCTTTCACTATATTAATCCCTCCAATCTGTAACCTCCAATCTTCCTTCTCCTCCTGACATCATGCCACTGCCCCTATCATATCTAGTCGCGTCCTTACTAAAATCTTCAATAAGTGAACAGGTCACTGTTTCCCACAAAACCAGCCCATTCTTCTTCTGAAAAACTGTGGGCCGTTAGGAGGACTCTACTTCCTCCACTATGTAACTCCATGTCTGTGACCTCAATTCACATGGTGACCCTGCCATGTCACATGTAGGCCTGTCCTTACTAAAAAAAATTAAGACAGGTCACTGCCTCCCACAAGGTCAGCACACACCTCTTCTGCTGCTCTCACTATTATCTTGATCTGATTTGCTACAAACTATTCTATCCTTGTGCTCTAACCATCAGGGCATGAGAAGATGGAGTAAACATTAATGGTCTAAAGTGTTTGATGGTCCTCATGATGCGTACCCCATGGCTTCCATTTCTTTGTTTTCTCTTCATTCTTCTTCGTTGGCTTTAAGGTGAAAAATTTAAAAACAAGTAAAATTGGATTTATCTTGGAAAAAAATTATCCAACACGGCAAATAGCTAGATATGCCATAATGGACCTAACATTATATTAGCTCTCTGAGGGATCATAATTAGGAGGAAATCTGTAGATTGCTGCCTTTATAATTGGTTGGGTCTTGAGATTCCTCACTACGAAGTAACGCTGTCCACAAGAGTAAACATTAAAACGTGATTAGGATTAAGGTTCATTACCTAAATTAACCTGGGATTCATTATTACCAAAGACTAATCAACTCTGGACACCTGACCCTCTCCTCTCCCCAGTTTCTCCATCAGGACCCCAACATCATCATAATCTGCAACCAAGACCAATTAAAACCTATAACCCGCATTCATCGGTGAGGTAAGGACTAATGAGACCTCCTCACAGAACGGCATCCATTGTAAGATAATTATATCTCATTCTATACAACCTGGCTATGTGGTGTTTACCCTGTGCACCTTTCTGCTGCAGAACATCTTGCAGCCCATGAACGTTATTATCTACAGGGCCTTCATTTCATTTTAGCTCGCCCTTACACAACCAAGAAGTGTAACCTTAAGGTGCCCAATGGGTGAATATAGGAATAATATTTGGCTGTATGGTGCATACAGCAGTGAGGTTCTGTCTATAGAGAGACCAAGTCCATAGTCTATATAGTCTACAGTAGGTGCTTCCTCCTTTGTATGGGCTGATTCAGCAGGCAATTATCAGGAATGAACTTTCCCTCCTAATAAGTGCCCTGATCATCTGCTCATGCATTTGATTAAGGACTCCAATTTCTCATGAAACCGTTTAATATGATGTAATAACATGCTACCGAAACCCTTGACAAGCTGCACATTACAACCACTGGGTGGCAGCACGTAGACGCTCATAGGATAGACATGTCGTGACAAAATATTGCAAAATTGTGTTTTGTAAAAAGCTGCTCATCTCACACCATGCACCTCAAGATATATTGAGCGAAGAGAAGAGGCAACAATGGACACTTGTCTGTCTATCTATCTATCTAATCTGTGTACAGACGTAGCAGACGTTATCTTAACACTTAAGTCCTTAAATTCCCCAAAAAATCTTCAATTTCACGCTTTCAATGGCTTTCAAAATCTGAGACTCTTAGCCAATATATTTTGATCAAAACACATCTGTGCCCGCCTACCAGCGCCATGGTGGTCTCAGTCAGCCAGGTCCTGCTGTAAACCTACCTATGCCGTTATGCATCTATATTCAGGAGAGCAGACTCTGCTGGTGTGCTGCTCCTAGTCACCTCTATGTGCATCCAGCAACCAATGAGAGGAGGAGCCCACACACCTATATGTACCACCTAATCAAGGGCACCTATTAGATAGGTGGGGCAAAAAGTTCACATGAATGCTACTCCCAGAATAGAAGCGCATTCAGACCTGAAATTAAAAAAAATCACGCATAAAAGATACAATACACGCTGCACGATATGATAGTAAATACGCAGATGTGCATGGCTACATTTATAAAGTCATAGAAAATAATGCACTAGAACAATAGATGCAAACATTATATATGGACTAAGCCCTCACTGTAATGATAAAATCTGAGACTCTCAGCCAACATATTGTGATCAAAACACATCTGTGGTTTAGAGTAGGACTTGCCTAGACCACCGTGGCGCTGGTAGGTGGGCACAGATGTGTTTACATCAAAATATATTTACTAAGAGTCTCAGATTTTATCATTAAAATGAGGGCTTAGTCCATATATTATGGCTGCATCTATTGGTTTTATCTATCTTTCTATCCAGTGGACACCGGTATTGCATTTTTGATAACAGGTTTTATTTAGACTTTTTTATGTATTTTTTAGAGGTATTCAATCCCGAATCCATATGTCATGTCTCACCCTGTGCCACTTCCACAAATATGCAAAGAAATCTAATTTAGACCGTATGTATTTTGCGGTCTGTAAAAAACAGATCCGCAAAAAATACGGATGACGTCCGTGTGCATTCCGTATTTTGCGGAACGGAACAGCTGGTCCCTTTATAGAACAGTAGTATCCTTGTCCATAATGCGGACAATAATAGGACATTTTCTATTTTTTGGTGAAACGGACATACGGAAATGGAATGCACACGGGAGTAACTTCCGTTTTTTTTTTGCGGAAATTAATGGTTCCGCATACGGTCCGCAAAAAAAACGGAACGGAAAATACGTTTGAGTGTATGAGCCCTAAGTCCTACAGCAGCATGCTTTGTAAGTATTTCATGTAAAATATATAAAAATACATCCTAATTATAACAAAAAATTATATTCAAATAAAAGAAAAAGAAAAACAGTCCTTTCAGGGAAATTAATATCCATAGTGACAGCTGCACGTCCATCTTAAAATACTTTCAGTGTACAGTAATCATATAAATTTGTTTTCTTTAAAATGCTACTTCTACAAAATTCCCTTGACAGTAAAAAACAAATAATGTTTTTTAATGTGCCAACAGGGTAATATTTTACGTATATGTAGCAGGAATGTTATGTCAGCCTGGTGAAAAAATAAATAAATAAATAAATCTAAATAAATACATTAAAATAAATTATTTATAAATATAAAATAAATTTGTATAAACGTAAAAAATAAAATAATAAATAAAATTTATGAATAAACAAAAAGGACATTAAAGGGTTCTCTCAAATGGCAATTATCATGTAGACAAAGTTATTACAAGGCACGTCCTGTAATCTGCAAGCGCGACCACCACTCCTCGATTGCTGGGTGGTCACAGTCCCGGGATACCAGCAGTGTATAATGTGATGGAAAAATGAATCCAGCCAGCAAAGGAGGCAAAATGGACAATCACAATACATTAGTAAGAGCCTTGTATTAACTTCCTCTACATGATAAATGCCATTTGCTGAAGGGAGACAACCCCTTTTAAAAGAATTAAAGGAATGAAGAAATGTAATAACTAAATAAAAATAAAATAAATAAAAAAGTAAATAAATACAAAAAGAAATTTAAAAAATAAAGAGAATTAAATGAATCAAACATGGGAAAGGAATAAAATGAAAAAAAAAAAATAGATAAAAGGGGAGTTTAAAGCTAAATATTATGTGCTGTGTTTGAACAACCTTTTCGTAATACGATGTTTGTGACATTCCATCAATTTCAAATGCCAAGAACGCTTATTTATTTTCTCCACTTTGCATCCACCCCACACAACCACTTTTAAAAATTAAATTGCTGTTATTCAGCTGGAATATTAGCTAGGGAAATACATCTTCCTGACATCGGCAGGGAGCATTTTAACGTTATTTCATTTAGAAAAATACAAAAAATATATAAAAAAGTGAAAAAAAAAACAACCTAGACCAAATTTATAATGCCGACACTATTTTATTACGAGGCGCTGCTTTGAAAATCATAGTGTTAAATATAATAAGATCATCGCCTTAGTGCTCGGCCTGCTGGGAATTTTCTGCACAGGAAACGCTATGAATCCAGGAGAACAATTTGCAATAATAAAGTAAAGAATTATACAGTAAAATAAAGTGCAGTTAATAAGTAGTTACTCATGCAGAAACTCCAGGTATTTTATAGGAACGGCCGCCGGAGCCAAGGAGAAGACGGCGCTGTAGTCAGAGGTCGGATACAAGCCTTGAGCATAGGAATTACTGGTTGTTGTTACCATGTCTCATTCCCCCCTCCCCCACAAACTGGTTGTAGGGGTCTCGTCTGGAGCCCATTCCATAGTGTCACCAAAACTGGAGCACCTATTGTGATCTAGTCCTTCAGGGGTGGCCAAGAATTAAGGGGGGGGGGCTGTGCCGTTCTCGTGTACCTTTGGCCTCTTAGAGGTAACATTACTGATGGCTTACTGTCAATCTACACAGACATTTTTGAAATTCATTTCATTAATGGGGTTTTCCAAGTGTTTAATATTTATGACCTACCCTCGGGATGGGTCATTGATATCAGGTCAATGGGGGTCTGACTCCTGGGCACACTATTGGGGGGGATCACTATGGAGGCACTATATTGGGGAATTTTTTACTGGCACATTATGGGGGGCATTATGAAGAATGGGAGGGCAGAAGCACTATGGGGGCATCTACTGGGAGCAATAAGAAGGGGTATTTTTAACTGGCCCATTAGGGGGGACACTATGAAGGCATCTACTGGGGGCACTATACTGGGGCATTTTATACTGGCACATTATGGGGGGGCACTATGGGGAAGGGGGAAAGGAGCACTATGGGGGCATCTACTAGAAGGAATAAGAAGGGGTATTTTATACTGGCCCATTATGGGGGACACTATAAAGGCATCTACTGGAGGCACTATACTGGCTCCTTTTATACTGGTACATTATGGGGTTCACTAGGAGGAAGGGGTAGAGGAGCACTATGGGGGCATTTACTGGGGGAACTATATAGGGGTATTTTATACTGGCCCATTATGGGGGGCACTATGGGGGCATCTACTGGGGGCACTATATAGAGGTATTTTATACTGGCACATTATGGGGGGGCACTATGGGGGCATTTACTGGGGGCACTCTATACGGGTATTTTATACTGGCACACATTTTTATACTAGTTCACATTATAAGTTGTCATTTTTGTACTGGCTTATTTTAAAGAGAATTATTACTACTCGGGGGCATTATGAAGAGCTTTATAATTGAATAAAAAGCAATCAAAAAGGTGTATTTATGCAAAAATAGTAAAAACTACACTATACATACTATAACTTGTCCCATATATTTATGCAGTTTCAATGCCAGGTGAGTTGTGCAGAATGCCACAAGGGGGGCCCACTGAGACTTTAGCATCCAGGGGCCCACATGAACCTGGAGCCGGCCCTAGATAGGGGATAACTTCTAATAACCAGAAACCCTTTTACATTTCAGTACATTTTAGTCCTTGTGCTTTTTGTGTTATACTTATGTAGAAATCTGTGCGTTGTTTCCATTACCCCGACGCCCTCGCTCCCATCAGGGGTCGGCCTGAGAAGCATTCAGTATGCCAATAAGGAGAGCGAGCTGCTCCATGTATCGCCGGGGACTTTTGCCCGTCCCTGACTGGGTGAGGGCAGGAGGTGATGTGACAGGCTGGGACGTGAGGGGTACAGGAGGAGCAGAACATGTTCTTACAGTCTGGGTCAGTGTGAGGTGAAAAGTAAATGTATGCATGCTGGCACATCTGTGCCCCGGAGTCTCTCTGGCACGTCCCTCCACTTGGCCGTGTTCTGCTTTCTAATCTGGAATGCTGGCCGTGTTGGCACCGAAACTTCCAACATTTAATAGCCTACACTAAAGCGAGAGGGAGACAATGCAGCCGAGAGAAAAAACAAAGCCTTAAGTCATGCTGAAGGGATACATGCATTCAAACAGTTAATATAAAGGGCACCACATTCTATATGGACAAAACTCTGGAACTTTTTAGATATTTATGGACTTATTCAGAACCTCTGATTTCATTTCATATTAGAATTGCTTTTTTGGAGAATAATGTGCAGTGTGACCGTATCAGATATTTCTTTGGATATTACAGGTCCTCTGGATCTGAGATTTGCCACAAGATTACTCAGATTCCTGGAGTTACCAGTAGCCATCATCTAAGGTCCCATTGACTTCATCCTGGTATAATGCATGCGGTGGAGTCCACCCTGTGGCCATATATGGTACTGCACCATGTTTTTAAGGGAAGACGACCAAATAATCAGTTTTATGGCCTTTTCTGTTTATTTAATGGTACTTTCCGGCAACGGAACTGCCTGCCGGATTCTTCTAACGCTAGTGTGAAAGTACCCTAAAAAAGCTACTTTAGGATCTTATGATGTGATACAGTATTTTAAAGAGCTTGAAGTTGTCAGCTGCAGCTCGTGAGTTATGCATCAGAGGTTTAATGCTCCTGATCAACCATATTGTACATAGAAAAAATAAATCACAGTTGCCTCCATGATACCTCATTAGGTAGAACCACTCACATAACGTCTAGATAATCCTCGGCTCCATTAATGGGTTCTCTGACTTCAGACGCCCCATAGGCTGCAGTGTAGAGAGCAGTTCACATCTCCATTCTGTCTGCTCCTAAATGCAGTCGCCGGTGACCACCTGGAGAAGCACAGTAGTCGGGGCAGGCTTCTACGCGGTGGAGTCTTCTCTAATCAGACATTCACAGCATATCCCTTGGGTATGTCGTGAATGATTAAAAACATAGTTGCCAAGTTCGGAGCAGAGACATCAGAGAGATTCTGAATACAAGTAACATTTTGTTCTTTATTCCTCACCCGTTTATATAGCACATGTCCTAAGTCTGAATAGTAGATATGACTCGATACAGAGCGAAGACCAGCCCCCGCCCAATCTATGCAGACCCCAGACTAGATCTACATCTATACTGACCCCAGACCAGACACCTCATCAATATCGGCCGCAGACCAAAGAAGAATTAAGGCAGTTCCCCTGTGAGAAATAGTGGCGCTCACGGAATCACAGCGAGAACAGAGTGGTAGGCACTTGGAAAAGATTCCAGCTTCCATAAAAAAAATAAAGAATTTATTTTATCCAGTAAAAAAATCCAGTTCCACCACAAGAACCCATCACACGGCTTACACGTTTCGGACTGAAAACTAGCCGTTAATCAGCAGAAAATGCTAGTTCTGGACTCTTTTTTTAAAGTGTCTGTCAGACCTAGTTTCGATCACGAATATTTGAATTTCGAATTTTTATCGCAAATATAGGTACTTCGAAAATTCGCGAATATTTCGAATATAGTTATATATATTCATAATTTAGAATATTCACATTTTTTTTCCCTGTTTTTTTTTAATTTTTATTAGTACACAAGATTTGAATTTCGAATTTTTATCGCAAATATAGGTACTTCGAAAATTCGCGAATATTTCGAATATAGTTATATATATTCATAATTTAGAATATTCACTTTTTTTCCCTGTTTTTTTTAATTATTTTTTTTTTCCCTGCTTCTAGCTTGTGGGCCAATAAGAAGGCTGCAATATACTTGACTTTAGGAGTAGTAGTGTTTGCGAATTTTGCTCTATATTTGTTTTTTTTTCGAATATTCGCTATATTGCTACATATTCTTGTTTTAGAATATTACGAATATTCGAAAAAACTTAGTTATAGCAATATAGCGAATATTCGAAAAAAAACTAATATAGAGCAATTTAGCTAATATAGTGCTATAATCTTCTTTGTCTAATAGTTGTAATTTTTTTCTCATCTGAAGTTCAGATTGGAAAAAAATTACAACTATAAAAAGAAAGATTATAGCACTATATTGGCTAAATTGCTCTATATTCTTTTTTTAGAACATTAGAAAAAAACTAAGTTATAGCAATATAGAGAATATTCGAAAAAAATCGAATATAGAGCAATTTGGCTAATATAGTGCTATAATCTTCTTTGTCTAATAGTTGTAAGTTGAAAAATTCGCAATAAAAAATTTGAAATTTTGCATATTACACAATCATTACCTTGCCGATTTTTCGAGTAATTTGTTTTTTTTCGAGTTTGCAAATATTCGCAGAATATTCTACAAAATATTTGCGAAATATTGCGAATTCGAATATGACCCCTGCCGCTCATCACTAGTCAGACCCCAGACCATACTCTTATCTATCGCTCGATTCTGAGAACATACCCTAGCACTCGTATCCGCTGTTACCTTTTCCTCTAAGCGGCAGTAGTTTGAGAAAGGTCTATAAACCGAAACGTCACGTTGCCTTGCAATCAAAACCACCTGTGCTGGTGATCGTATTTTATTCTACTCCCATCTATGCCAGCCTCTAGACCAGACTTTCCATCAAAACAGACCCTAGACCAGACCTCTACTTGTTGTTGCAGCCCTGTCCAGAACCCACACACGGAAAAGAAGCCCATAAAGGTTTGTTTTTGTCTTTTTTTGTTATTTATTTTTAATTTAGGCCCCACCAGTTCAGACCTTAGATCAGACCCACCTGTGTGATGTTCTTCGTGGTTAGAGAATATATTCCCAACAGGCCAGCACAGTGAAGTAGCTTAGCTTGATGATGCCACATCTGGCTCTAGTGCCTCTCCCACCAAATTTTTGTGTTCTGTCCTCCTCATGTATGAGTGAGGAATATGTTGGCCCCCTAGCAATTCAATCACACAGGAGTAAATCCAACTTACACTTTTAATGCAAGGATAGGGTGAAACTAAGAACAAAAAGAAAGAAATAGTGTAGTGTATGAGCAGATGGCGAAATCCTAATACATACATCCTGCAATACAAAGCTAACATTCTGAACATACCAGTGATGCCACATTAGACTGGATGCAGAGGATAATAATGGATGCTGCTTTGTTTTTGAACCAATGTTCAATAAGATGACTAGTGTGAGTTGAGCTGATAGTGTCCGCAGGCTCAGAGGCAACAGATACGGTGGCTTGCAAAGGACAATTCAAAAATATTTGAAGCTAATTAGTAAGAAACGGCCACTAGATGGAGCCGAAGCGGCATTAATACTGCACAATAGATTTATCATTTAGCTAAGTGCTGGAGGCATGGCAAGCAGAGCCCAAGAGACTTGACAACTCCTCTGGGAAACTGGAAGGCCTCTCCTTGTTCTTCGAGACTCCTGGACGTCTTGGGAAAGTTGTCAAAACTGTCTAAAAATGGAATACACCTTTTACTTAGTTACATGTGCATCATTTTATTATCGTTTGCAGATTGCTTAGATGCTGCTAATGTCCAGCAGAGGTTCCTCCATGTTCTTCAGGCTGAGAACCATTGTCTTCACCCACACAGAGAGCCATCTCTGAGATGAATTAAGCAAAACACGAACACACCAAAGTGTCAAAATTACCAGCCATGAAATTGCATGACGTGGCCGCTCCATCCCCAGTAAATAACACTCTGCTGGTGGCTTCCTCTTAATTCAACCATGTCCCTATAAGTGGAGAATGCTTCTCAAGCAAGACTAAGTGCCCATAAATTTCTGATCGTTCCATATATAAAATATGATAGTCCGTAATGAACTTTACGGCTTTTAGACGTGATGAATAAATGCAGAAGCGTCACAGAAGCTGAAGAGTCGCAGGCCTCATGCTTTTAGATACTATTAAAACTAATGTAAGTCACATTAAAGCATAATTATTTTAGTAGATAAAATATTTTACATATTGCGGACATACCTGGGTGACTGGAAAGCAGGTCGCACTTCACTTTAATGGTCCCCTCTGATGACAAACATCCTGGAAAATAGGCAAAGTGGATTGAAAATCTATTAAACAAACAAAAAAAAAAAAACATTTATTATGCAAAAAAATGCATTACATTTTACTTTTACTGTTGCATTACCTCCTTCTGCCATTAGGTGGCAGAATGAAATACCACTAAAAAGCTGAATTATTATTACAGAGTCACAAACCTATTTTTGAGAACACTTAGTACTCCGTGGCTTAGATACACTTTACCTTGTTTGACGAGATCAAGTGTTAGTTTTTGTCTTCTATAAAAAAAAAAGCATAAAAAAGGTCATACATCCAATTATTAGGTCAATATCTAAAAGAATGAATAGCACATTTTATGGAGTTCTGATCGTCGGCTTCTGTCTGTGTTGGCACTGTATGGCACCACAGTATGTTAGAAGAGTGCTACCTAGGGGCTGCACCATGAAAAATTCTACTTTGTGGTCCTTTGCCATACACCATATGAAAGGGATTGTCTAGTTTTACAATATTGATGACAATCCTCAGGATAGGTCATCAATGTCCGACCGGTGGGGGTGCCGGGAGTCAGCTGTATGATGGGGTTGCAGTGTTTGTGCGAGCTTTGCATCCTCTGCATGCCGTCAACATTGTAGCGGTAGAGCTGGGTAATTACAGCTCGTTCGTCCTACTCAACTACAATGTAGATGACAAGCAGTTAAAGTGTAACTTTCATTCTTTTTTTTATTTTTGTAACCTGTAAGGGAAGTGATACTGACCATTTTTCTAATATA
Source organism: Bufo gargarizans (assembly GCF_014858855.1). NCBI lineage: Eukaryota > Metazoa > Chordata > Amphibia > Anura > Bufonidae > Bufo > Bufo gargarizans. The sequence goes on along the minus strand of NC_058088.1, from coordinate 58,290,141 downwards.
CTTTAATTACTGAAATTGCACATTTCTATTAGAAATATATCTTTAATGTGGCCCATTTTGAGCCTTAGCAACGCTCCTCTGTCTTCTGTTTACATAACACAGTTAGTGTTGAGCAAGTCTCCACAGTTCTGTAAACAAAGGACAGAGGAGCGTCGCTAAGGCTCAAAATGGGCCACTTTAAAGCTATATTTCTAATATAAATGTACAATTTCAGTAATGAAAGTATATTACAAAAATGGTCAGTATCACTGCCCCGATTCATTGCAAAAATAAAAAAAAAGAATGACAGTTACACTTTAAACATTAAAGATGACGTAGCAATTGCAAGAGCACTGCGACCCCTTCAAAAAGCTGATCGATGGGGGTGTCGGGAGTCGAAATTCGATCTGAAATTGATGACCTATCCTAAGGATAGGTTATCATTATGGGGAAAGGACAACCCCTTTAGAACCTCGTTCTGTATAGGCATGGTCTCACCTCATAGGCAAGTAAAAAGTTGGCACACGTTGACATTTTTGGCTGACTGGTTTCAGGTGCTTTGCATTGATGTGATTATGATTAGGGATGAGCGAACTCGAACTGTATAGTTCGGGTTCGTACCGAATTTTGGGGTGTCCGTGACACGGACCCGAACCCGGACATTTTCGTAAAAGTCCGGGTTCGGGTTCGGTGTTCGTCGCTTTCTTCGCGCTTTTGTGACGCTTTCTTGGCGCTTTTTGAAAGGCTGCAAAGCAGCCAATCAACAAGCGTCATACTACTTGCCCCAAGAGGCCATCACAGCCATGCCTACTATTGGCATGGCTGTGATTGGCCAGAGCACCATGTGACCCAGCCTCTATTTAAGCTGGAGTCACATAGCGCCGCCCGTCACTCTGCTCTGATTAGCGTAGGGAGAGGTTGCGGCTGCGACAGTAGGGCGAGATTAGGCAGATTAACTCCTCCAAAGGACTTGATTAACTGATCGATCTGCAGCTGTGGACCATTGAGCTGCTGATCCTCAATTGCTCACTGTTTTTAGGCTGCACAGACCGTTTGTCAGTCTCATTTTTCTGGGGTGATCGGCGGCCATTTTGTGTCTTGTGGTGCGCCAGCACAAGCTGCGACCAAGTGCATTTAACCCTCAATGGTGTGGTTGTTTTTTGGCTAAAGCCTACATCAGGGTGAAGCTGTCACACCAAGTGCATTTAACCAGCAATAGTCTGTTCATTTTTTGGCCATATACAAAATCAGGGGCAAGCTGCGCCTGTCACCAAGTGCATTTAACCCTCAATGGTGTGGTTGTTTTTTGGCTAAAGCCTACATCAGGGTGAAGCTGTCACACCAAGTGCATTTAACCAGCAATAGTCTGTTCATTTTTTGGCCATATACAAAATCAGGGGCAAGCTGCGCCTGTCACCAAGTGCATTTAACCCTCAATGGTGTGGTTGTTTTTTGGCTAAAGCCTACATCAGGGTGAAGCTGTCACACCAAGTGCATTTAACCAGCAATAGTCTGTTCATTTTTTGGCCATATACAAAATCAGGGGCAAGCTGCGCCTGTCACCAAGTGCATTTAACCCTCAATGGTGTGGTTGTTTTTTGGCTAAAGCCTACATCAGGGTGAAGCTGTCACACCAAGTGCATTTAACCAGCAATAGTCTGTTCATTTTTTGGCCATATCCCAGTCTAATTCTGTCACTAAATCCATACCGGTCACCCAGCGCCTAAATACTAGGCCTCAAATTTATATCCAGCTAAATCTGTCCCTAGTGCTGTAGCTGGGCGAGTTATTTAGTGTCCGTTCAAGCACATTTCTTGTTCTGGGTTGAAATACAATTCCCAATTTAGCAATTTCATAATTTAGTGGTTCCTGCTATATCAGAGCTATTTGAAATCTATCCCAAAAAGGGTATATAATATTGAAGGTGCACATAGGGTCATTCAGAATAACTTCACACACACCCGCTACTGTGTATTTCCAAGTCTAATTCTGTCACTAAACCCATACCTGTCACCCAGCGCCTAAATACTAGGCCTCAAATTTAAATCCCTCTAAATCTCTCGTTACCGTTGTCCTGTTGTAGCTGGGAAAGTTATTTAGTGCCCGTCAAAGCACATTTTTTGTTCTGGGTTGAAGTACAATTCCCAATTTAGCAATTTCATAATTTAGTGGTTCCTGCTATATCAGAGCTATTTGAAATCTATCCCAAAAAGGGTATATAATATTGAAGGTGCACATAGGGTCATTCAGAATAACTTCACACACACCCGCTACTGTGTATTTCCAAGTCTAATTCTGTCACTAAACCCATACCTGTCACCCAGCGCCTAAATACTAGGCCTCAAATTTAAATCCCTCTAAATCTCTCGTTACCGTTGTCCTGTTGTAGCTGGGAAAGTTATTTAGTGCCCGTCAAAGCACATTTTTTGTTCTGGGTTGAAGTACAATTCCCAATTTAGCAATTTCATAATTTAGTGGTTCCTGCTATATCAGAGCTATTTGAAATCTATCCCAAAAAGGGTATATAATATTGAAGGTGCACATAGGGTCATTCAGAATAACTTCACACACACCCGCTACTGTGTATTTCCAAGTCTAATTCTGTCACTAAATCCATACCGGTGACCCAGCGCCTAAATACTAGGCCTCAAATTTAATTCCCTCTAAATCTCTCGTTACCCACCGCTGTACTGTTGTTGCTGGGCAAGATATTTAGTGTCCGTCAAAGCACATTTTTTGTTCTGGGTTGAAGTACAATTCCCAATTTAGCAATTTCATAATTTAGTGGTTCCTGCTATATCAGAGCTATTTGAAATCTATCCCTAAAAGGGTATATAATATTGAAGGTGCACATAGGGTCATTCAGAATAACTTCACACACACCCGCTACTGTGTATTTCCAAGTCTAATTCTGTCACTAAACCCATACCTGTCACCCAGCGCCTAAATACTAGGCCTCAAATTTAAATCCCTCTAAATCTCTCGTTACCGTTGTCCTGTTGTAGCTGGGAAAGTTATTTAGTGCCCGTCAAAGCACATTTTTTGTTCTGGGTTGAAGTACAATTCCCAATTTAGCAATTTCATAATTTAGTGGTTTCTGCTATATCAGAGCTATTTGAAATCTATCCCTAAAAGGGTATATAATATTGAAGGTGCACATAGGGTCATTCAGAATAACTTCACACACACCCGCTACTGTGTATTTCCAAGTCTAATTCTGTCACTAAACCCATACCTGTCACCCAGCGCCTAAATACTAGGCCTCAAATTTAAATCCCTCTAAATCTCTCGTTACCGTTGTCCTGTTGTAGCTGGGAAAGTTATTTAGTGCCCGTCAAAGCACATTTTTTGTTCTGGGTTGAAGTACAATTCCCAATTTAGCAATTTCATAATTTAGTGGTTTCTGCTATATCAGAGCTATTTGAAATCTATCCATAAAAGGGTATATAATATTGAAGGTGCACATAGGGTCATTCAGAATAACTTCACACACACCCGCTACTGTGTATTTCCAAGTCTAATTCTGTCACTAAACCCATACCTGTCACCCAGCGCCTAAATACTAGGCCTCAAATTTAAATCCCTCTAAATCTCTCGTTACCGTTGTCCTGTTGTAGCTGGGAAAGTTATTTAGTGCCCGTCAAAGCACATTTTTTGTTCTGGGTTGAAGTACAATTCCCAATTTAGCAATTTCATAATTTAGTGGTTCCTGCTATATCAGAGCTATTTGAAATCTATCCCAAAAAGGGTATATAATATTGAAGGTGCACATAGGGTCATTCAGAATAACTTCACACACACCCGCTACTGTGTATTTCCAAGTCTAATTCTGTCACTAAACCCATACCTGTCACCCAGCGCCTAAATACTAGGCCTCAAATTTAAATCCCTCTAAATCTCTCGTTACCGTTGTCCTGTTGTAGCTGGGAAAGTTATTTAGTGCCCGTCAAAGCACATTTTTTGTTCTGGGTTGAAGTACAATTCCCAATTTAGCAATTTCATAATTTAGTGGTTTCTGCTATATCAGAGCTATTTGAAATCTATCCCTAAAAGGGTATATAATATTGAAGGTGCACATAGGGTCATTCAGAATAACTTCACACACACCCGCTACTGTGTATTTCCAAGTCTAATTCTGTCACTAAACCCATACCTGTCACCCAGCGCCTAAATACTAGGCCTCAAATTTAAATCCCTCTAAATCTCTCGTTACCGTTGTCCTGTTGTAGCTGGGAAAGTTATTTAGTGCCCGTCAAAGCACATTTTTTGTTCTGGGTTGAAGTACAATTCCCAATTTAGCAATTTCATAATTTAGTGGTTCCTGCTATATCAGAGCTATTTGAAATCTATCCCAAAAAGGGTATATAATATTGAAGGTGCACATAGGGTCATTCAGAATAACTTCACACACACCCGCTACTGTGTATTTCCAAGTCTAATTCTGTCACTAAACCCATACCTGTCACCCAGCGCCTAAATACTAGGCCTCAAATTTAAATCCCTCTAAATCTCTCGTTACCGTTGTCCTGTTGTAGCTGGGAAAGTTATTTAGTGCCCGTCAAAGCACATTTTTTGTTCTGGGTTGAAGTACAATTCCCAATTTAGCAATTTCATAATTTAGTGGTTCCTGCTATATCAGAGCTATTTGAAATCTATCCCAAAAAGGGTATATAATATTGAAGGTGCACATAGGGTCATTCAGAATAACTTCACACACACCCGCTACTGTGTATTTCCAAGTCTAATTCTGTCACTAAATCCATACCGGTGACCCAGCGCCTAAATACTAGGCCTCAAATTTAATTCCCTCTAAATCTCTCGTTACCCACCGCTGTACTGTTGTTGCTGGGCAAGATATTTAGTGTCCGTCAAAGCACATTTTTTGTTCTGGGTTGAAGTACAATTCCCAATTTAGCAATTTCATAATTTAGTGGTTCCTGCTATATCAGAGCTATTTGAAATCTATCCCAAAAAGGGTATATAATATTGAAGGTGCACATAGGGTCATTCAGAATAACTTCACACACACCCGCTACTGTGTATTTCCAAGTCTAATTCTGTCACTAAACCCATACCTGTCACCCAGCGCCTAAATACTAGGCCTCAAATTTAAATCCCTCTAAATCTCTCGTTACCGTTGTCCTGTTGTAGCTGGGAAAGTTATTTAGTGCCCGTCAAAGCACATTTTTTGTTCTGGGTTGAAGTACAATTCCCAATTTAGCAATTTCATAATTTAGTGGTTTCTGCTATATCAGAGCTATTTGAAATCTATCCCTAAAAGGGTATATAATATTGAAGGTGCACATAGGGTCATTCAGAATAACTTCACACACACCCGCTACTGTGTATTTCCAAGTCTAATTCTGTCACTAAACCCATACCTGTCACCCAGCGCCTAAATACTAGGCCTCAAATTTAAATCCCTCTAAATCTCTCGTTACCGTTGTCCTGTTGTAGCTGGGAAAGTTATTTAGTGCCCGTCAAAGCACATTTTTTGTTCTGGGTTGAAGTACAATTCCCAATTTAGCAATTTCATAATTTAGTGGTTCCTGCTATATCAGAGCTATTTGAAATCTATCCCAAAAAGGGTATATAATATTGAAGGTGCACATAGGGTCATTCAGAATAACTTCACACACACCCGCTACTGTGTATTTCCAAGTCTAATTCTGTCACTAAACCCATACCTGTCACCCAGCGCCTAAATACTAGGCCTCAAATTTAAATCCCTCTAAATCTCTCGTTACCGTTGTCCTGTTGTAGCTGGGAAAGTTATTTAGTGCCCGTCAAAGCACATTTTTTGTTCTGGGTTGAAGTACAATTCCCAATTTAGCAATTTCATAATTTAGTGGTTCCTGCTATATCAGAGCTATTTGAAATCTATCCCAAAAAGGGTATATAATATTGAAGGTGCACATAGGGTCATTCAGAATAACTTCACACACACCCGCTACTGTGTATTTCCAAGTCTAATTCTGTCACTAAATCCATACCGGTGACCCAGCGCCTAAATACTAGGCCTCAAATTTAATTCCCTCTAAATCTCTCGTTACCCACCGCTGTACTGTTGTTGCTGGGCAAGATATTTAGTGTCCGTCAAAGCACATTTTTTGTTCTGGGTTGAAGTACAATTCCCAATTTAGCAATTTCATAATTTAGTGGTTTCTGCTATATCAGAGCTATTTGAAATCTATCCATAAAAGGGTATATAATATTGAAGGTGCACATAGGGTCATTCAGAATAACTTCACACACACCCGCTACTGTGTATTTCCAAGTCTAATTCTGTCACTAAACCCATACCTGTCACCCAGCGCCTAAATACTAGGCCTCAAATTTAAATCCCTCTAAATCTCTCGTTACCGTTGTCCTGTTGTAGCTGGGAAAGTTATTTAGTGCCCGTCAAAGCACATTTTTTGTTCTGGGTTGAAGTACAATTCCCAATTTAGCAATTTCATAATTTAGTGGTTCCTGCTATATCAGAGCTATTTGAAATCTATCCCAAAAAGGGTATATAATATTGAAGGTGCACATAGGGTCATTCAGAATAACTTCACACACACCCGCTACTGTGTATTTCCAAGTCTAATTCTGTCACTAAACCCATACCTGTCACCCAGCGCCTAAATACTAGGCCTCAAATTTAAATCCCTCTAAATCTCTCGTTACCGTTGTCCTGTTGTAGCTGGGAAAGTTATTTAGTGCCCGTCAAAGCACATTTTTTGTTCTGGGTTGAAGTACAATTCCCAATTTAGCAATTTCATAATTTAGTGGTTCCTGCTATATCAGAGCTATTTGAAATCTATCCCAAAAAGGGTATATAATATTGAAGGTGCACATAGGGTCATTCAGAATAACTTCACACACACCCGCTACTGTGTATTTCCAAGTCTAATTCTGTCACTAAACCCATACCTGTCACCCAGCGCCTAAATACTAGGCCTCAAATTTAAATCCCTCTAAATCTCTCGTTACCGTTGTCCTGTTGTAGCTGGGAAAGTTATTTAGTGCCCGTCAAAGCACATTTTTTGTTCTGGGTTGAAGTACAATTCCCAATTTAGCAATTTCATAATTTAGTGGTTTCTGCTATATCAGAGCTATTTGAAATCTATCCCAAAAAGGGTATATAATATTCAAGGTGCACATTGGGTCATTCAGAATAACTTCACACACACGCTTCTGTGCATTTCCAAGTCTAATTCTGTCACTAAATCCATACCGGTCACCCAGCGCCTAAATACTAGGCCTCAAATTTATATCCCGCTGAATTTGAATACAATACATTGGGCCAAATAATATATTTGTTGTTGTGGTGAACCATAACAATGAGAAAAACATCTAGTAAGGGACGCGGACGTGGACATGGTCGTGGTGGTGTTAGTGGACCCTCTGGTGCTGGGAGAGGACGTGGCCGTTCTGCCACATCCACACGTCCTAGTGTACCAACTACCTCAGGTCCCAGTAGCCGCCAGAATTTACAGCGATATATGGTGGGGCCCAATGCCGTTCTAAGGATGGTAAGGCCTGAGCAGGTACAGGCATTAGTCAATTGGGTGGCCGACAGTGGATCCAGCACGTTCACATTATCTCCCACCCAGTCTTCTGCAGAAAGCGCACAGATGGCGCCTAAAAACCAACCCCATCAGTCTGTCACATCACCCCCATGCATACCAGGGAAACTGTCTCAGCCTCAAGTTATGCAGCAGTCTCTTATGCTGTTTGAAGACTCCGCTGGCAGGGTTTCCCAAGGGCATCCACCTAGCCCTTCCCCAGCGGTGAAAGACATAGAATGCACTGACGCACAACCACTTATGTTTCCTGATGATGAGGACATGGGAATACCACCTCAGCATGTCTCTGATGATGACGAAACACAGGTGCCAACTGCTGCGTCTTTCTGCAGTGTGCAGACTGAACAGGAGGTCAGGGATCAAGACTGGGTGGAAGACGATGCAGGGGACGATGAGGTCCTAGACCCCACATGGAATGAAGGTCGTGCCACTGACTTTCACAGTTCGGAGGAAGAGGCAGTGGTGAGACCGAGCCAACAGCGTAGCAAAAGAGGGAGCAGTGGGCAAAAGCAGAACACCCGCCGCCAAGAGACTCCGCCTGCTACTGACCGCCGCCATCTGGGACCGAGCACCCCAAAGGCAGCTTCAAGGAGTTCCCTGGCATGGCACTTCTTCAAACAATGTGCTGACGACAAGACCCGAGTGGTTTGCACGCTGTGCCATCAGAGCCTGAAGCGAGGCATTAACGTTCTGAACCTGAGCACAACCTGCATGACCAGGCACCTGCATGCAAAGCATGAACTGCAGTGGAGGAAACACCTTAAAACCAAGGAAGTCACTCAGGCTCCCCCTGCTACCTCTTCTGCTGCTGCCGCCTCGGCCTATTCTGCTGCTGCCGCCTCGGCCTCTTCCTCCGCCTCTGGAGGAACGTTGGCACCTGCCGCCCAGCAAACAGGGGATGTACCACCAACACCACCACCACCACCTCCGTCACCAAGCGTCTCAACCATGTCACACGCCAGCGTTCAGCTCTCCATCTCACAAACATTTGATAGAAAGCGTAAATTCCCACCTAGCCACCCTCGATCCCTGGCCCTGAATGCCAGCATTTCTAAACTACTGGCCTATGAAATGCTGTCATTTAGGCTGGTGGACACAGACAGCTTCAAACAGCTCATGTCGCTTGCTGTCCCACAGTATGTTGTTCCCAGCCGCCACTACTTCTCCAAGAGAGCCGTGCCTTCCCTGCACAACCAAGTATCCGATAAAATCAAGTGTGCACTGCGCAACGCCATCTGTAGCAAGGTCCACCTAACCACAGATACGTGGACCAGTAAGCACGGCCAGGGACGCTATATCTCCCTAACTGCACACTGGGTAAATGTAGTGGCAGCTGGGCCCCAGGCGGAGAGCTGTTTGGCGCACGTCCTGCCGCCGCCAAGGATCGCAGGGCAACATTCTTTGCCTCCTGTTGCCACCTCCTCCTTCTCGGCTTCCTCCTCCTCTTCTTCCACCTGCTCATCCAGTCAGCCACACACCTTCACCACCAACTTCAGCACAGCCCGGGGTAAACGTCAGCAGGCCATTCTGAAACTCATATGTTTGGGGGACAGGCCCCACACCGCACAGGAGTTGTGGCGGGGTATTGAACAACAGACCGACGAGTGGTTGCTGCCGGTGAGCCTCAAGCCCGGCCTGGTGGTGTGTGATAATGGGCGAAATCTCGTTGCAGCTCTGGGACTAGCCGGTTTGACGCACATCCCTTGCTTGGCGCATGTGCTGAATTTGGTGGTGCAGAAGTTCATTCACAACTACCCCGACATGTCAGAGCTGCTGCATAAAGTGCGGGCCGTCTGTTCGCGCTTCCGGCGTTCACATCCTGCCGCTGCTCGCCTGTCTGCGCTACAGCGTAACTTCGGCCTTCCCGCTCACCGCCTCATATGCGACGTGCCCACCAGGTGGAACTCCACCTTGCACATGCTGGACAGACTGTGCGAGCAGCAGCAGGCCATAGTGGAGTTTCAGCTGCAGCACGCACGGGTCAGTCGCACTACAGAACAGCACCACTTCACCACCAATGACTGGGCCTCCATGCGAGACCTGTGTGCCCTGTTGCGCTGTTTCGAGTACTCCACCAACATGGCCAGTGGCGATGACACCGTTATCAGCGTTACAATACCACTTCTATGTCTCCTTGAGAAAACACTTAGGGCGATGATGGAACAGGAGGTGGCCCAGGAGGAGGAGGAGGAGGATGAGGAAGAGGGGTCATTTTTAGCACTTTCAGGCCAGTCTCTTCGAAGTGACTCAGAGGGAGGTTTTTTGCAACAGCAGAGGCCAGGTACAAATGTGGCCAGCCAGGGCCCACTACTGGAGGACGAGGAGGACGAGGATGAGGAGGAGGTGGAGGAGGATGAGGATGAAGCATGGTCACAGCGGGGTGGCACCCAACGCAGCTCGGGTCCATCACTGGTGCGTGGCTGGGGGGAAAGGCAGGACGATGACGATACGCCTCCCACAGAGGACAGCTTGTCCTTATCCCTGGGCAGCCTGGCACACATGAGCGACTACATGCTGCAGTGCCTGCGCAACGACAGCAGAGTTGCCCACATTTTAACCTGTGCGGACTACTGGGTTGCCACCCTGCTGGATCCACGCTACAAAGACAATGTGCCCACCTTACTTCCTGCACTGGAGCGTGATAGGAAGATGCGCGAGTACAAGCGCACGTTGGTAGACGCGCTACTGAGAGCATTCCCAAATGTCACAGGGGAACAAGTGGAAGCCCAAGGCCAAGGCAGAGGAGGAGCAAGAGGTCGCCAAGGCAGCTGTGTCACGGCCAGCTCCTCTGAGGGCAGGGTTAGCATGGCAGAGATGTGGAAAACTTTTGTCAACACGCCACAGCTAACTGCACCACCACCTGATACGCAACGTGTTAGCAGGAGGCAACATTTCACTAACATGGTGGAACAGTACGTGTGCACACCCCTCCACGTACTGACTGATGGTTCGGCCCCATTCAACTTCTGGGTCTCTAAATTGTCCACGTGGCCAGAGCTAGCCTTTTATGCCTTGGAGGTGCTGGCCTGCCCGGCAGCCAGCGTTTTGTCTGAACGTGTATTCAGCACGGCAGGGGGCGTCATTACAGACAAACGCAGCCGCCTGTCTACAGCCAATGTGGACAAGCTGACGTTCATAAAAATGAACCAGGCATGGATCCCACAGGACCTGTCCGTCCCTTGTCCAGATTAGACATTAACTACCTCCCCATAACCATATATTATTGGACTCCAGGGCACTTCCTCATTCAATCCTATTTTTATTTTCATTTTACCATTATATTGCGATGCTACCCAAAGTTGAATGAACCTCTCCTCTGCCTGTGTGCTAGGCCTAAATATATGCCAATGGACTGTTGCAGTGGTGGCTGACATGAAGCCTGATTCTCTGCTATGACATGCAGACTAATTCTCTGCTGACATGAAGCCAGATTGTCTGTTACGGGACCTTTCTCCTCTGCCTGGGTTCTGGGCCTAAATTTATGAAAATTGACTCTTACAGTGGTGGGTGACGTGAAGCCTGATTCTCTGCTATGATATGAAGACTGATTCTCTGCTGTCATGAAGCCAGATTGTCTGTTACGGGACCTCTCTGCTCTGCCTGTGTGCTAGGCCTAAATATATGCCAATGGACTGTTGCAGTGGTGGGTGACGTGAAGCCTGATTCTCTGCTATGATATGAAGACTGATTCTCTGCTGACATGAAGCCAGATTGTCTGTTACGGGACCTCCCTCCTCTGCCTGGGTGCTGGGCCTAAATATATGCCAATGGACTGTTGCAGTGGTGGCTGACGTGAAGCCTCATTCTCTGCTATGACATGCAGACTGATTCTCTGCTGTCATGAAGCCAGATTGTCTGTTACGGGACCTCTCTGCTCTGCCTGTGTGCTAGGCCTAAATATATGCCAATGGACTGTTGCAGTGGTGGGTGACGTGAAGCCTGATTCTCTGCTATGATATGAAGACTGATTCTCTGCTGACATGAAGCCAGATTGTCTGTTACGGGACCTTTCTCCTCTGCCTGGGTTCTGGGCCTAAATTTATGAAAATTGACTCTTACAGTGGTGGGTGACGTGAAGCCTGATTCTCTGCTATGATATGAAGACTGATTCTCTGCTGACATGAAGCCAGATTGTCTGTTACGGGACCTTTCTCCTCTGCCTGGGTTCTGGGCCTAAATTTATGAAAATTGACTCTTACAGTGGTGGGTGACGTGAAGCCTGATTCTCTGCTATGATATGAAGACTGATTCTCTGCTGACATGAAGCCAGATTGTCTGTTACGGGACCTTTCTCCTCTGCCTGGGTTCTGGGCCTAAATTTTTGAAAATTGACTCTTACAGTGGTGGGTGACGTGAAGCCTGATTCTCTGCTATGACATGCAGACTAATTCTCTGCTGACATGAAGACAGATTCTCTGTTACGGGACCTCCCTCCTCTGCCTGGGTGCTGGGCCTAAATATATGCCAATGGACTGTTGCAGTGGTGGCTGACGTGAAGCCTCATTCTCTGCTATGACATGCAGACTAATTCTCTGCTGACATGAAGACAGATTCTCTGTTACGGGACCTCCCTCCTCTGCCTGGGTGCTGGGCCTAAATATATGCCAATGGACTGTTGCAGTGGTGGCTGACGTGAAGCCTCATTCTCTGCTATGACATGCAGACTGATTCTCTGCTGTCATGAAGCCAGATTGTCTGTTACGGGACCTCTCTGCTCTGCCTGTGTGCTAGGCCTAAATATATGCCAATGGACTGTTGCAGTGGTGGGTGACGTGAAGCCTGATTCTCTGCTATGATATGAAGACTGATTCTCTGCTGACATGAAGCCAGATTGTCTGTTACGGGACCTTTCTCCTCTGCCTGGGTTCTGGGCCTAAATTTATGAAAATTGACTCTTACAGTGGTGGGTGACGTGAAGCCTGATTCTCTGCTATGATATGAAGACTGATTCTCTGCTGACATGAAGCCAGATTGTCTGTTACGGGACCTTTCTCCTCTGCCTGGGTTCTGGGCCTAAATTTATGAAAATTGACTCTTACAGTGGTGGGTGACGTGAAGCCTGATTCTCTGCTATGATATGAAGACTGATTCTCTGCTGACATGAAGCCAGATTCTCTGTTACGGGACCTCCCTCCTCTGCCTGGGTGCTGGGCCTAAATATATGCCAATGGACTGTTGCAGTGGTGGCTGACGTGAAGCCTCATTCTCTGCTATGACATGCAGACTGATTCTCTGCTGACATGAAGCCAGATTCTCTGTTACGGGACCTCTCTCCTCTGCCTGTGTGTGTGCTGGGCCTAAATATATGCCAATGGACTGTTGCAGTGGTGGCTGACGTGAAGCCTCATTCTCTGCTATGACATGCAGACTAATTCTCTGCTGACATGAAGACAGATTCTCTGTTACGGGACCTCCCTCCTCTGCCTGGGTGCTGGGCCTAAATATATGCCAATGGACTGTTGCAGTGGTGGCTGACGTGAAGCCTCATTCTCTGCTATGACATGCAGACTAATTCTCTGCTGACATGAAGACAGATTCTCTGTTACGGGACCTCCCTCCTCTGCCTGGGTGCTGGGCCTAAATATATGCCAATGGACTGTTGCAGTGGTGGCTGACGTGAAGCCTCATTCTCTGCTATGACATGCAGACTGATTCTCTGCTGACATGAAGCCAGATTCTCTGTTACGGGACCTCTCTCCTCTGCCTGTGTGTGTGCTGGGCCTAAATATATGCCAATGGACTGTTGCAGTGGTGGCTGACGTGAAGCCTCATTCTCTGCTATGACATGCAGACTAATTCTCTGCTGACATGAAGACAGATTCTCTGTTACGGGACCTCCCTCCTCTGCCTGGGTGCTGGGCCTAAATATATGCCAATGGACTGTTGCAGTGGTGGCTGACGTGAAGCCTCATTCTCTGCTATGACATGCAGACTAATTCTCTGCTGACATGAAGACAGATTCTCTGTTACGGGACCTCCCTCCTCTGCCTGGGTGCTGGGCCTAAATATATGCCAATGGACTGTTGCAGTGGTGGCTGACGTGAAGCCTCATTCTCTGCTATGACATGCAGACTGATTCTCTGCTGACATGAAGCCAGATTCTCTGTTACGGGACCTCTCTCCTCTGCCTGTGTGTGTGCTGGGCCTAAATATATGCCAATGGACTGTTGCAGTGGTGGCTGACGTGAAGCCTCATTCTCTGCTATGACATGCAGACTGATTCTCTGTTGACATGAAGCCAGATTCTCTGTTACGGGACCTCTCTCCTCTGCCTGTGTGTGTGCTGGGCCTAAATATATGCCAATGGACTGTTGCAGTGGTGGCTGACGTGAAGCCTCATTCTCTGCTATGACATGCAGACTAATTCTCTGCTGACATGAAGACAGATTCTCTGTTACGGGACCTCCCTCCTCTGCCTGGGTGCTGGGCCTAAATATATGCCAATGGACTGTTGCAGTGGTGGCTGACGTGAAGCCTCATTCTCTGCTATGACATGCAGACTAATTCTCTGCTGACATGAAGACAGATTCTCTGTTACGGGACCTCTCTCCTCTGCCTGGGTGCCGGGGCCTAAATATCTGAGAATGGACTGTTCCAGTGGTGGGTGACGGGAAGCCAGATTCTCTGCTATGGAACCTCTCTCCAATTGATTTTGGTTAATTTTTATTTAATTTTTATTTTAATTCATTTCCCTATCCACATTTGTTTGCAGGGGATTTACCTACATGTTGCTGCCTTTTGCAGCCCTCTAGCTCTTTCCTGGGCTGTTTTACAGCCTTTTTAGTGCCGAAAAGTTCGGGTCCCCATTGACTTCAATGGGGTTCGGGTTCGGGACGAAGTTCGGATCGGGTTCGGATCCCGAACCCGAACATTTCCGGGATGTTCGGCCGAACTTCTCGAACCCGAACATCCAGGTGTTCGCTCAACTCTAATTATGATATCAATTACAATTGGGGTGCACCAAATTTGCAGTTGCTCCTCTGCAAATCTTCCCATAGTATTGCGCGAGTCCTTTTGGGAGGGAAAGGGTTAGACGTTCGCTACTGTGACTCTTCCATTCATAACCTGATCTGATAAATGGAATGCAAATGGGAAGCGTCTGGCCACCGGCCCAAATTTATATTGGCAGGTGAGGATGGATGAGGTATATACATGAAATCTCCTTCCAAAAGTTTGATAAACCATCGTATACATCATTCAGAGGCAGAAAGCTCAAACATATTTGGCAGCGATTATTAACCAATTACAGCAACATATGGGATGACTCTGCTCCCGATCGAGTCCCTGCTCCGATAGCAACAATCAAAGGAGATTTCCCCTTCCATAAACACTTTGACGTTGAAGAATATTATGAGGTCTGGGAAATGGAAACTGTGTTTTGTCAAGTGCAAAGCTTGAGGGGGTGGAGCACAAGACCGGGACTCTCTTGCTGCTCCACCCCTTAGGTCCTGCCCTTGGTATGATACATTGTAGATTGTTGGCATGGGTCGTTTCTTAAATAGTGTGATTTGAAAATTCTGAGCCCCAATGTACAACAGTCATTTAGAATATTGGTTGCTTATGTGGCAGAATATCCTCCTCAGGATCTGGGTTCACCTACCACCTACAATGCTGGTCCCTTTAGGATGCCCTTGACTGCAACATGTAATACTCATGCATTTTAAGGGTCCATGGCTGTAGCACTTTCTTCAATACTTTGCCCCCCTTGGAGCAGCATCATTGGCCTCCACCGCCCATTCACATGGTTCTTGCTCTTGCACTGTGTCCCTCAGGATTCTGGATGGCATGAAGACCCGATGCAGTGGTGCCCAGAGCTGAACACAATGTTGGTCTGGAGTCCAAAATGTTTTTTTCTTTTTGTCTGATCTGAGGTTTGAAATAAGTTTTGGGCATGAAAAAAATGATGTGATTTTGGTTCTGATATTAATATAGGGGTCGGAATATATTTGGCAATGAACTTATATATGACCCACAACTCTAAAAGGCCACTACTCTTAGTACTCTTAGTACTCTTTTAGTGACCTGCTGATTATTAGTGTTGATCGCGAATATTCTAATCGCGAATGTTTATTGCGAATATTGGCACTTCGAGAATTCGCGAATATCTAGAATATAGTGCTATATCTTCGTAATCGTGAATATTCTAGATTTTATTTCATCAGTACCCATGATCCCTCACTGCTTCTTGCTTGTGGGCCATTGACAAGGCTGCAATATCTTTGACTTTAGGAGTAGTGTTGATCACAAATTTTTATCACAAATTTTCCGATTGCCGATTCTCGCAATCAAGAAAACAATGACTGGAGATCACGAATTCTCAAATTCAAGAAAATATGACGAATATTCTCACAAATTTTCGCGAAATATCGCAAATTCGAATATTGCCCCTGCCGCCCACCACTACTGATTATGTGATCTTTTAGGAGTATGAGTACAATCTCTTTCAGACGAGAAGGCTTCCATGAACTCTAGACTCATTCTCAGACCTGTGTTTGCTGATAAAGGGTTGCATCTGAAAAGAGGGAAACCATTGCAGCTAAAGAGTTAATATAAGGAAGGGAGTTGAACCAACATAAACCGGACCTGTCACGAGGGTGTCAAGAACCACGCCTGACTCCGTTATACCCGGGGTCAGGAGGTCGCAGCGGTTGGCTGCGCGCTCTATGTAAGATAGGGCTGTTTCCTTATGGTAGCTTTCTGGGTTTGCTTTGCAACCCTTTTTGGCTCACTCAGGGATCCGTAGCTCCTTCTCCTCAGCTGTTCCTTGTCCAGCACTCCCAACCTCCTTATATTCCACTCTCACACTTCTCTGGTTGCCAGATATACAGGTCCTTCTAAAAAAATTAGCATATTGTGATAAAATTCATTATTTTCTGTAATGTACTGATAAACATTAGACTTTCATATATTTTAGATTCATTACACACAACTGAAGTAGTTCAAGCCTCTTATTGTTTTACTATTGATGATTTTGGCATACAGCTCATGAAAACCCCAAATTCCTATCAAAAAAAATTAGCATATCATGAAAAGGTTCTCTAAACGAGCTATTAACCTAATCATCTGAATCAACTAATTAACTCTAAACACCTGCAAAAGATTCCTGAGGCTTTTAAAAACTCCCAGCCTGGTTCATTACTCCAAACCGCAATCATGGGTAAGACTGCCGACCTGACTGCTGTCCAGAAGGCCATCATTGACACCCTCAAGCAAGAGGGTAAGACACAGAAAGAAATTTCTGAACGAATAGGCTGTTCCCAGAGTGCTGTATCAAGGCACCTCAGTGGGAAGTCTGTGGGAAGGAAAAAGTGTGGCAGAAAACGCTGCACAACGAGAAGAGGTGACCGGACCCTGAGGAAGATTGTGGAGAAGGACCGATTCCAGACCTTGGGGGACCTGCAGAAGCAGTGGACTGAGTCTGGAGTAGAAACATCCAGAGCCACCGTGTACAGGCGTGTGCAGGAAATGGGCTACAGGTGCCGCGTTCCCCAGGTCAAGCCACTTTTGAACCAGAAACAGCGGCAGAAGCGCCTGACCTGGGCTACAGAGAAGCAGCACTGGACTGTTGCATGTCATTCGGAAATCAAGGTGCCAGAGTCTGGAGGAAGTCTGGGGAGAGGGAAATGCCAAAATGCCTGAAGTCCAGTGTCAAGTACCCACAGTCAGTGATGGTCTGGGGTGCCATGTCAGCTGCTGGTGTTGGTCCACTGTGTTTTATCAAGGGCAGGGTCAATGCAGCTAGCTATCAGGAGATTTTGGAGCACTTCATGCTTCCATCTGCTGAAAAGCTTTATGGAGATGAAGATTTCATTTTTCAGCACGACCTGGCACCTGCTCACAGCGCCAACACCACTGGTAAATGGTTTACTGACCATGGTATTACTGTGCTCAATTGGCCTGCCAACTCTCCTGACCTGAACCCCATAGAGAATCTGTGGGATATTGGGAAGAGAAAGTTGAGATACGCAAGACCCAACACTCTGGATGAGCTTAAGGCCGCTATCGAAGCATCCTGGGCCTCCATAACACCTCAGCAGTGCCACAGGCTGATTGCCTCCATGCCACGCCACATTGAAGCCTCCTGGGCCTCCATAACACCTCAGCAGTGCCACAGGCTGATTGCCTCCATGCCACGCCGCATTGAAGCAGTCATTTCTGCAAAAGGATTCCCGACCAAGTATTGAGTGCAGAACTGAACATAATTATTTGAAGGTTGACTTTTTTTGTATTAAAAACACTTTTCTTTTATTGGTCGGATGAAATATGCTAATTTTTTGAGATAGGAATTTTGGGTTTTCATGAGCTGTATGCCAAAATCATCAATATTAAAACAATAAAAGGCTTGAACTACTTCAGTTGGTGTGTAATGAATCTAAAATATATGAAAGTCTAATGTTTATCAGTACATTACAGAAAATAATGAAGTTTATCACAATATGCTAATTTTTTTAGAAGGACCTGTAGAGCTTCCTGCCTGGACTTCTATACTGACCCACTGGAGCTGTGTTGCTGCGTTCTCTGGTTGTTGTTCCAGAACGTTACCCTCCGGATCCCTGTTGGGCCTTTGTGGTCTGCTGTTGTCGCCCACCTGGGATTATTTGTTTGTCTGTATTGTCTGTCCTCTCCCTGGTGTTTTCCTTTTAGTGTCAGTGGTGCGGACTAGTGATCCCACCGGCCCGTTCACTACCTAGGGCTCATCTTAGGGAAAGCCAGGGTTTAGGCACGTGATCGGCGTACGGGTGAGGAACCCGTCTAGGGACGTCAGGGCAGTCAGGTGCCAGCCGCAAGGTGAGTCAGGGGTCACCACCTTTCCCTCTCCCTTGGGCAGGGCCTTCCCTTTTCCCTCCCTTTGCGTCACAGCACATTTCAACCACAAAGTCAAGATATCCATACCAATCTTCTGCTTGTCCCTCATCCAGCTGGAAATGCTATGGGTAGGCAATGGGAACTATGACAATTAGTTCTTTGCATGAGTTTCTAATCCTCCGCATGTTTGATGATGATGACTTTATGTCTGGACTTGCAAATATGGTTTGTGATACAAAATAAGACAGATTTGTGTTCGAGTTGGCAGACTAGGAAAGACTCCATGACTGAACAGACTGCAAAGCTGTCCTCTCACAGACACAACCAGCGATTTGCATAAAATTCTGTTCCAACAAATGCAATAATCCTGACCATAAATCATTGTAACTGAGACGCTTCAAAGTGAATCTCGTGTATTATGGACAAATTAGTGGAGCACGAGATTCGTAGACAAAGTGGCTTCTAATATAAGTTGAAATCAATGATCCTTGGAAATTAAGTATAAAGTTGGCATAAAAAGTTGAGTCACTTTGCAAACACATAACCCTTTACTAATCGGGAGTACAGGATCCTATTATACTCCAGAGCTGCACTCGCTATTCTGCTGGTGCAGTCACTGTGTACATACATTACATTACTTATCCTGTACTGATCCTGGGTTACATCCTGTATTATACTCCAGAGCTGCACTCGCTATTCTGCTGGTGCAGTCACTGTGTACATACATTACTTTACTTATCCTGTACTGATCCTGGGTTACATCCTGTATTATACTCCAGAGCTGCACTCACTATTCTGCTGGTGCAGTCACTGTGTACATACATTACTTATCCTGTACTGATCCTGAGGTACATCCTGTATTATACTTTAGATCTTCATTCTTAATCTTAGCTTAAATGTGTCAGCATCCCCTGCTTGTTCAGTGTTTCCCCCAACATACTTTGATAATTAGCATTTTGTCAATTGTCCATGTAAAGACCTAAAGTGGTTGTCTGGTCTCCTTGTTAATAAGGCGAGATGAGACACAGTTCTGAGTCTCTTGACCACCAGCCGGCCGGGAAACCGTGGAGCATGCTGGCCGTTGCTGTTTCAGTAGTTTCCATTCCGGCGCATGGAAGCAATGCAAACAGCACAGAACAGCAAGCTACGATGTTTGCGAGTTGGGAAATATCATCGCTTGCTGAGTTACGCTCTTTCCACAGCTTCCATGCACCACAATGGGAGATACTGAAACAGCAAGCCCCGCAACGCTCCACTGTTACCCCGAAGGCTGGTGGTCGGAACTGTCTTATCTCACCTTATTAACCACAAGATGGGACATCCCCTCCAAGCACCTCTTTATAATTTACATGCAGCTCAGCTCATTGTGCCTTGTATGAAAGAGGGAACCAAACCAAACGCCTCCTGGACAACTTCTTTATGTTCAATTCAATGAAATACAGAAAATCAAGAAAGCCGACCCAGTACACATCTTATAATGCTGGATCCAGAGGGAGCGTAATATGGTTAACGTTATATTATCATCTAAACTATCACTTTGTGACATTACACGAGAGCCCGGAATTTATGGAGTCAATTCCCCTGTTTCAGAATGTTTAGGATAACTCTAGTTGGCTCTGTGTGTAAGGTTACAGGTTGGGGGGATGGTTAGCGCGTTTCGCTCCTGCAGGAGTGATGTTGTTATGTTGCGGTTGACAGTCTCTGATAATTATTGGTGCAGGACTAATGTCTCTAATCCTTTCCTCGGTGACGGTTTTCTTCCTCGCTGAAAGCTGCCGGTGGTTTATAATCATTAGTCCTCAGGTTAAAGACAATTTTTCACTCCTAGTAGTCAAATACGACCCTCTGATGAGTTTCCTGAAGGAGAAGCTTCTCGTAGAGCATTTTGTAAAGAGAGAGTTTTAATCCAGCAGTAATGGGATCTGGTTTGTTCATTGTTATCAGATATTCTGGATATTCTGTAAGAAAAAAAAAGTATAAAAAGTTTATCTTTATGGGTGGAAAATACATTTTCCTTGGAAAGAAGAGTCTCATGACTGGTCTTCTGCTCTCGGGATTTAGAACATTTTGGAGTTTTCAAATTAAAATAATTTTTGGAGTCGCTAATGCTGATTGAAGGACTTCCAGTGCCTCCACCTACAGTGATGGCTATAGCCACGTTTCCCACATGTGGAGTACTCACCTTCTCCAAGCTCTAGTAGCCTCCTGCCAGTGCTGGTCTTAGGAGTTAGCAAACTGGACAGTTGCCGACCGCTCCCATTTCTTAGGGCAGAAAACTCGTTATCAAACTAAAGGCTCCCAATATTATGTGGTAGTGTACAGTGGCGTGTTTTGCTAATTGATTTGCAGTAGTTTGTGGGAGCTATATGGCAGTATTAGACAAGCTGTAAGAGTCTGTTTATATGTGATGGGGTTTTTAAAAGCTCTGTCCACCATGCATGTAGCCAAGGTCTGTAAACCCTGTTTACAGATTCTGATTGTTGTCAGGGTGGAAATCATCCACAAGAAGAATTACCATGTTTATTCTGGTTGGAAAAGCCGTGGATTAGCGTCATTGAATGGGGCCAATCCCTGTGCGGAGTGGCCAACATATCTGTGGCTGAAATCCGAGCATCAGTCAAAGATTTCTCCCATGGATTCCCATGCAAAAAGCACTTTGGTATTTCCATAGGAATTTATGGCAGTGCATATCCCAAGTCAAGAAGTGATTTACTGCACCTTCATGAGAAAGCACAGTAGAGGACCTCTCGACATTGAATGGGGATGTTCTGGATGCAGACCTGTGGCAGTCCAGACTGTAAATCTGAGGTACAGCACCTGATTCCATGTCTGAGTTTTCTACAGAACAACGTAGTCTGTGAAAATGCCACAAGCAGAGGTGTAGCAATAGGGGAAGCAGGGGCCCAGACCCACAAGGGGCCCCTTCAGGAGGAAGACTAAAAGATTTTGTCAGGGACAATAAAACGGACGGAGCGGCTGCCGGGCCTTGTCTGAGAGCTCAATCTTGACATGAGTTGGGGGTTGCAAAGAAGTTGGAGGGGGGGAGGGGGCTTAAAAAATTTGCTGTGGGGCCCAGTCAGTTGTAGTCACGCCACTGACCCCAAGGAAGTGTTTTTCGGGTATTGGGTACTGGTTATTTTTGGCCACTACAAAGCCTAATCCTATGATAGACATTATCAGAATTGGCATGCTAAGCAACAAGCAAAGTCACCTCCCCCCGGTCACCATTGCACAGGCAGAAGGCAGAGAGGACTGTAATTGAATAGCAGAGATGAGCATATTTCTTAAAATTCTATTCTGGTTCAATTTAACTGATTCGATCGTCAAATAAATTCAACCCTAATCAAAAGTTCTCCGAATGCCTAGAAAAGTCTTCTCTCCTTCCCTTGACTTGATTCTCTCAGATCACACAAAATTCAGGTTCAGTAGAATCTGTACTTTAAAAAAAAAATTATAATTGCGTTTAATTTCCAAATTTTTTAATCGATCTGCTCATATCGATTTAATAGCTATTTAGTTCTATGTTTAATTGTGAGCAGAATCCATTAAAGGGGCCATTCCATTACTAAGGACGAGATGGGACAAAGTGCCAACCACCAGGTGGCTGGGGAACAGGAGGGCAGACTCCTGCTCTGCTATTTCCGTAGTATTCTTGCACTGCAGTCGGAACCATTGAAACAGTGGAGCACTGGTCCATCTGCTGTTTTGCAGCCATCTGGTGGTCGATGCCTACTCACTCTCATCTTGCCTTGGTAATGGGACAACACCTTTAAGGTATCACTGAACTATGAAAATCTCGATGGGACCACCAAGACCATGTAGCCTTCCATGTAAACAATGCTTAACAGGTCCGGAGTTGAATGAGCTGCTAGTATTTGGAAGAAGTCAGCCTTGAAAACATCAATTTGAGGTTCAGGTTCAGGACCATGTGTTGACTCATAGACTATGACTCCATCATGCTGGGCACCACCGGGGACATTCGTTCAGCGGCAGACAGCTGCACTGTAATATTTCTGATTGCTTAATCAGTTCTGAGGTAGTCAAGTCTCCTTCGAGATTTTTATATAAAACCACCAACTGCAAAATGTATTCAAGAAAGTGAATGAGGAACACGTCCCCAGCTCTCCACTGAGGTGGCAGGACAGTGAAGAAAAGATGTCTCCACTTTATAATTCAATGTGATTTTTTTTTTCATAGTTTAATATCAGTTAATCAGATTTAAAGGTGTCGAAGCCCCAGAACAATATGTAAAACATATGCCACCACCAAAGGGAACCGTCTTTAATCTTCTGCAGAGCTTTGATAAGTGATGTGAAATAGGTTTATCTCACAAGACTGCTTAGGATTGATATGCAATTGTAGAGTCTCCTGAGCGGTGCACAGGCTAACAATCTAATAAAGATAGGTCAGGTACTTCTCATCTCGCGTGTCCCACATCTCGTATATCTCTAACTGGATTTATATGCATTCCGTGTTAATTATATCAGGGACTCCGTAGACAGATGTAATCCTCCCAATTTCCTGGCTAAGTTTGCAGGTTCCTGCATGAAGTGATAAGAATATTGACTATAGCATGGGTTCAGGTGGGGCTCAAAAAAGCAAAACTGGGGTTATCCAATCCTATAAACTGCCGGGCCCCTCACAGTAAATATACTTACCTGTCTTCCCGCGCCGCTCCTGGTCCCTGCACCGCCGCTGCAGCTTCTCACCGTGCACAGATGAAAACATCTGGTGTCGGGAGAGGGTGCAGCCAATGGCCGATGAGGACGAGCCTCCCTAGCCATCACCCTGTCTATAGTCCAGTCTGCAAATAGTTGCGGAAAATACAAATACCTTCTCCATTGTTCTCACTCTCCTCAATAGAAAAGTCTATTCACATCTGGACACTTTGCATAATTTCCAGAATTTCCACACTGATCCGCAAAACACACGTATATGTGCATAGCCTAATAGAGATGTGTGCCAATACCACATGGATGAAAAATGGTGTACATGAAGCCTTATGCGGCACTCCGGCTGACTGGCAATGCTACAGGGCCACTATGGTGACCTGCCACCGTTATGAGGCTGGATTCAACTTTTATGAGGCATTTAATCTTCTTCCACCTCCGCGGTTTTAAATCTGGCAGGTTACTCCTGCAGAGGGACAGCCTGCCCGAGTACAACGTAGACGGCATAGGAAAGGGTCGTGCACCTCCAGATCCTCATTGACGAGGATCTGGGTTTCAGCTAGACAAAAAATGGTGTAAGGACTGGTTTTTATACGGACCAAACTCGGCATTCATGCCGGAAACCGTCTAGATCCTATTATGATGAACGGCAGTATCTGGCTATGCTGTTCCTCTGCCGGAATGGCCTATGGATATAAAACAAGCAATAGGCAGGATCCAGGGGCGTATCTAAAGGCTCATGGGCCATGGTGCAAGAGCTCAGCTTGGGCCCCCCTTCCCTCAGTGACTTGTTGCCAGGGGTAGGGAAGCACATAGCTTTCGTGCTGCCTAAGGCAAAATTGAAACGGCACCCACCCATGCCAAATTCTTGACCTAACCCATTCCCTCTAGCCAGTTGTGTAAATGGACCTTCATGCACTTTCTATAATACCGGTGTCTTCTGGCACAAGGGTCTTTGGGTCAAGTAGCGACTGCTACCTCTGCACCTCCTATAGCTACGCCCCTAGCAGGATGCACAGACATGAGGCACTGTGACTCCAGGGTAATACCATGCACTATTATGGCACTGTTATTGGGCCCTGTTGTTAGTGCATTATGTTTAGTCCGGAGCAGAAGTATAACCATTAGGGCTCATGCACACGTTCTGTGCATTGGGGAACTGTGAATTGTGGTCCTCAATGCACAGGCACCATCAATGTGGCTGGCGCTGATCCAATCAATTTGAATGGGTCCGTGATCCGTTTACACTGCAAAAAAATAGAAGCACTCCATATTGCTTTCATGGCGTTCCATGCTTCCATTCCACAACGCAACTTCTGGATGGTGGACCCATTCAAGTGAGTGGCTCCACATCCATGATGCGGTGCACAAACTGCCGGTTCCCGTATATTGTGTGTGGTTTTGAGGGGGTTTTAAGTTTTATTTATTTTTTTGCTGCCTTTTTCCCCTGCATTTTTATGCAAAAAGCACAAGCTCCAGATGTCGTATGGACATCTATAGGAAACATTGAATGATGGACAGACAGACGTTTTTTCCACCCTTGAGGAGTGCTTTATGGGTTGCTGGCTTTGCAGCTTGCTCTGGGTCTGGAGTTTTTCCCCCCATTGCCTGATATTTTTGTCCATAGGCATCAAATATAAATTTTTTGTCCTGATTGAAAAAAATGCAAGAACATTACTCAACAGAGGAAGTGGTATTAGAGGAGTGCGCATAAAAAAATAAAAAGCATACAAAAATTCTGTTAAAAAAGTGGTAAAAGACAATTTATGAGCAAAACCTTCTCAAAAACACAGGAAAAGAAAACTATATAAAACAAGTCTTTGGCCAGTATTAAAAAAAGGGCACATGACAGATGGAAGACCCTGGTGCAGATTTTGGATTGGAGGTCTGACACTCGAAGTTTTGCCTTTGGGAAATGGGCATCTAAAAAATGTGTAAGGTCACAGATAGGAGGCAACAGCCACAACAGCCGGTGCGTCATTTACAATGATCTCTCCTCCAGGACAGGATTGTTTTTGCCTTTCCTTCGCTCCTTAGTCTGGGTAATCTGAGATCACAACCAGAATGTTGACTTTCTTCAGAACAGAATTTCAAAGCCTTGAGAACTTAGGCAAAATCCGACTTCAGTGACTTTCTTATCTCCGGCAGTAATAAGTGAGATCTTTATTCTGGCGTTCGATGTGCCACGATAAAGATGACTTTAAAATTTTTTAGGGGAGGAATAATTTATTTTTCTTTAATTGCGCTCACAGCGTTCTTACAAGTCGCTTCGAACGACCACTCCAAGACGTGGGAGGCAACGAAAGGCTTAAGACTTATCAAATGAAAACAGACTTGATATCTCTTACCTGATCCGACGTTTTCTTTCTTTCTTTGATCCATTCTTGGCCAATTGTCCATTACGTTAAAATGAATGGAATCCAAAAGGTGGAGCTCATATTTGTAGCTGCAAAGGTCGTCATGTGGACATTGCCACCTTGACTTACTTTGTTCTTTTGTGTTGAAATTCAAACACAAGGTGCCACATACCGTACACAGGGCTGATATGATGAGAGGAAGGCTGGGGAAGCATATACAGGGGATGTATACTATAGATATTGCTGGGTGATGATACGCAAAAGCAGGAGCATAAATATGAGGAAAGGTCGCAGTCTCGCCTGAGCCCTGAAGACACACTTACCAACTCTTCTGTGACTACTGAAAGAGCCAGGAAATCTCCCAGTTGCCCCATATATATTTGTCTCTTCCCGCTGCACTTTCCTCCACTCCTTGGCACCGGCACAGACAATATGCTGATGCCAAGCAAGCAGGGGCAGACTCGGAACTTTAAGTGGCCCTGGAAAAAATACTAAAATTGGCCCCATTTTTGGGTCCAAATTAGTGGAATGCTGGGCCAGCAATACCCTATTGTGGTACCACCCAACAGAGCCAAATTCCATCACAAAATACTGCCGCCAGCAGCACAAAATAAATCCCCAAAAACTTCCAGTAGCTGGCTGTGAGGAGGGCTCAGGCAGCCCCCTGGGCATCTGCCCACTGGGCCCAGAGCAGCGTGACCTACCTATACAGTCAGTGAATGTTTAGTATTATGAGGTCCTATGGATACAGTATGTTGCATGTTATCTATACACAGTCCCTTAAAGTACAAATAATAATGTAATATTCAAAATAAAAAAAAGCCAATACAAATTGTATAAAAAGTATTGCATATCAATCCAAACTTGCTCTGGTCTGCAAGAGGTTAATTTGGGAAGTTGTGCAGTGTATGGGTTGCATGATTTTTTTTTATTTTTTCTCGTTTGCTATAAATCCTGGGCGCAATGTTCACGGAAAAGCTAATTGAAGCCGTTATGTAAAACAACATAGCCGCAAATAAAGTGAGATAATGGAGCCGCTGGGGAAATCTGCTCACACTAGGGATGTACATGAAGGAAGCCTCGCAACATCTCACCCCAGCGGGGAGACATCAGTCTCCGGCCGCACGTAGTGGGACAAGTCGCGGCACATCCCTCGTGATATAGAAGTGAGGAAGCTGCTCTAATTAATTAACCAGCGCAACCAGAACCGAGAGGTCAGAAATGTAGCCTCCGCTGATGGCCAACTGCCGGCACCATCCCAAAATGTCTGGCCTCCCAAAACAGCAACTATAAACTGTTTATGATTTTATGACTGACAATAAGCGAATTTGTTATTATTATTATTATGTTTTGTAAATACTTTATCTTAGCAAAAAAGTTATAATAAATTAAAGAGATTGAGTTGTCCTCTTTCATCAAGTTTTTGCATGTATCTTGATGGTCTGGGGAATCTAGGTGACATCCAGGGTTGAACTAGCCCATCACAGTACCAGAAGATCCTCTAGTATCGTCTAGTGGGTACTGGCTCTGATGTAATAGTGGGCCGCAAAGATGGCAGGATAAAAAAAAAAATCTGGAGCTACCTTTGGAGATAATAACTTGCCACCAGGGTTTATTCCTTTGATTCAAAACCTATTCGACAATATTGATGAACTAGGGGTTTGGCCCCAAGAATAATATTCTCTGGTCCAACTCTGGTGACATCCAATATGGCAGTTTCCAGATAGGTGGCCATTTGATTTGCCCAGGTCTTGAATGGAGGTGAGATGACTCTTAAAAGGGTTATCCCATGACTAATGTAAATAATGAAAATCAGACATCATATAGGACATGACAATCTCTAACAAAGCTAGAACCATTCCCGTACCTCACATGGATCCAGAGATCTCCACATTCATTGCTCTGCTAGATTTATATCAAACTGGAAGCTTAACGGGAGTGTCTTTTCTGCTGCAGCTCAGGGGGCGTGTCTGTGCTCTCCCTATAACAGCTCAGGGGGCGTGTCTGTGCTCTCCCTTTCACAGCTCAGGGGGCGTGTCCGTGCTCTCCCTATCACAGCTCAGGGGGCGTGTCCGTGCTCTCCCTATTACAGCTCAGGAGGCGTGTCTGTGCTCTCCCTATCACAGCTCAGGAGGCAGTTGGAGGATGAAACTGAGCATGTGCAGCCATCTCAGTGAGCAGGTCAAAGAAGTAAGCAAAAAATAAACAACAGGTAGCGCTATACAGATACATTTTAGTGAATAACTCCGTGGCTATGCTAAATTTTAAATTGCATGCAATTACTATTCAGATCCAGGCGCTGGTTTGAGAACTGTAGAATATTTTTCGTGGGAAAACCCCTTTAAAGGTGATTTTACACATTGCAATAATCTGGCAGATTATTAGGAATGAATGTTCCTGTGAACTCTCGTTCCTGACAATCTGCCCGTGTGAAGGTGCAGCACAGAACGCTCATTCGTCAGGTTATCCTGTCGTTGGTGCAGGCACATAAATTATCATTTCTGGGCAGCAGACCATGCGGTCTAAACAACGATCTGCTGCCCAGAAACAAAGCGGCTGTATGAAGACGAGTGATCGCAGTAGCATTCCCTCGTGATTGCTGCATGTAAACTCTACCCATGTAAATGCCCCTTTGCTGTTAAAACGTAATTACCCCAGAGGAAATCAATATGAGGGCCAAAAATCTATATACAGACTTCTTGAAATTAGTTTTGGGTCGTTCGGGAAATTTGATTACTTTACAAATAATTTCGACCCAAATTAAAAGTGCTCAGATTGACCTGAAAAGTTGCGCATAACAATCTGACGTCCCCTAGGACTGACAACCCCTTTCATAATTAGTAATGTCACAGTGACATATATACCATATTTTTCGCCCTATAAGACGTACTTTTGGGGGGGGGAAAGTTAGTGCATCTTATGGGGGGAATATAGGGAAAAAACATGTCCGGCATTACAGTAGTCTACTTTCCGCGCTGCTGCGATGATCAAAGGGCCGGCCACGCTGCTGGTGCTTGGTGCTTGCCAAAGGAGCCAGACACGCTGCGGGTATTCAGTGGCAGGTACCGGGCGCCGCTGTGATGCAGGGGCTGGTCGCCTCTAGGGGCTGTCTGTAGAAGGGACCGGCCGCCCTTAGCAAGTGCTCGGTGGTAAAGACCAGCCGGCCCAAAGCGCTGTTATGGAGGAGGGAGGGGGAGGAAAGTTGAGGAGCGCAGGAGCAGGCAGACGAGGGGCGGAGCACGCTTCCCTGTCGCACATTCCTGTTCCGCCTCTCAGTCGTCACACTGCCTGCTCCTGACTACGTGCTCCTGACTACGTGCTCCTGACTACGTGCTCCTGACTACGTGTGAAGCTGTGCCCTGACAGAAAGATTCTCTAAGGTAACCCTAATGACCCCACTGCTAATAAAGTCACCCCCCCTAATAAAGTCACCCCCCCGCCTAATAGTCACCCCCCCCCCAATAAAGTGACCCCCTTATTAATATTAAAATATTGGTCTGTTATTTTATTAAAAGTTTTAACACCTCTTTTGTTCAAAATATATTTTTTTTTTCCTATTTTCACCTTCTAAAACCTAGGTGCGTCTTATGGGCAGGTGCGTCTTATAGGGCGAAAAATACGCTAACTATGGGTAAACGTATATTAGCCGGTGCTAACGAACAACCTATTTAATAACACTCGGAACTATCCCTTTCTTTGGTGCCAGATCCTTCTTCTATGTCTTCTGACCTGTAAAATGGTGAGAAAATCTTCTAAAACAAATGTCAAAAAGATTAAATGAGCACAGGGTTAATTTCCGCTGAGCTGCCTCTGGGATTGTGCAAATGCACAGCAGGCAATCAGAAAAGGCAGAGCTGCAGCAAAAAGCATGAAGGAGAGACAGAGCAGCAGCATAGGCCTCTGAGGAGACGGGAGGTGGTTTATTAGACGCGCTACAGCTCCTCTGAGGTCTCCAATCCTAGCTGTGTCCGTATGGAGAACTGAGGAAGCCAGTATCTGTCTACTATATTCTATTACCTCCACAGAAGAATATGGGGGCCTCCTCTGCACTACCAGGAAAGCTCCTATGTGCATGATTAATATCAGCTATTTGTTTGATTAAGAACTTGGCTGTAAGTTGACAGTCCCCACCTCATAGGATAAGGGAAGGTCTCCACAGGTCGCAGCATTAGTGCGATATATAGATGTCACTATGATACAGCCAACTTTTATATCCCTATACCATTTATCACTGTCGGCAGCACAGGTCCTAGTCCACATTAGGAGGAAGATAAACACAGCAATTTCTTGCATTTTTATCGTCTTTACCTTAGCGAATAGATAAAGACCATATAGTAGTACTGCTCTAGACAAAGCCCAAATAAGCGTAATACTACATCACATTACCAGGATAATCATAGTTAATATGAAGTTCGTTGCTAGACTATATGAATTAACAAAAACATAACTACTATAGTAGTCCAGCTAAATTTACTCTGATAACACATGTGCTTGGTTATGTAGTGACAAAAGCCATTAAAAGCCATTGAAAAGTCAGTAAAAGGGGTCCTCTCACTTCAGCAAGTGGCATTTATCATGTAGAGAAAGATAACCCAAGGCACTTACTAATGTATTGTGCTTGTCCATATTGCCTCCTTCGCTGGCTGGATTTGTTTTTCCATCACATTATACACTGCTGGTTTCCATGGTTATGACTAGAGATGAGCAAATTTCTTACAAATTTGATTTGTCCGGTTTGCCAAAACTGACCAAATAACTCAAGTATGAACTCAGCCTTACAGGTCGATGTTAGCGCCAAGAAGAAGCGCACTCCTTTTACACCGTCGACAGCTGATTCCACATAGATGTCTACAGAACCTGTTCTATTAAACGCTTATACAAGTAGAGCCCCCCGACAGAGTGGAGAGGGTGACAGCAGTAAGTTGTCTGTGGAGCATCTGCCTTCACTCGGTCAGCATTTGGTCAGTAATCCATCAGTATTGCTAAAGCAAAAAAAAAAAACAGGAGTGGATCCAAAACAGAGATGACATGTGAATGGAATATTTGCATGTCTTTTGTACCCATTCCTGCTTTTGGCTACCAAATCATAAGCCAATTCTGATGGGACCATACAGGCCTTACAGCTGCTACACAGACGGGATCAGTTGTGTGTCTCATTTTTCCTTCCTTCTGACAGATCAGAAGAAGTGTCAAATAAATGATGATGTCAGCCAGGCCGAAAGGCAAAATAGTGGGGAGGGTGGGAACAGCATGAGAAGTCCACAGAGTGGCCCTATGACATAGTGGTGAGGTGAAAGCAGCATGAGGAGGCCACAGAGTGGCAAGGTGACATAGTGTGGAGATGGCAGCAGCATCAGGAGGAGACCACAGAGTGGCACAGTGATATAGTGTGGAGGGTGGCAGCAGCATCAGGAGACCACAGAGTGGCCCTATGACATAGTGGTGAGGTGAAAGCAGCATGAGGAGGCCACAGAGTGGCAAGGTGACATAGTGTGGAGATGGCAGCAGCATCAGGAGGAGACCACAGAGTGGCACAGTGACATAGTGTTGAGGGTGGCAGCAGCATCAGGAGACCACAGAGTGGGGAGGTGAGTGGCAATATGAGTACCAGCTGAAGATGGTGGGTGAAAGAAGGAGCACTTGACATCAGATGTGTGGCATCAGGTGGGTGGCAGCATCAGAATAGTAGCTGAGGCAGATAGCCAGAAGAAATCGGTCTCTTTTGTCAAAGTGTTGATGTGGCAGCATGGATGATCTAGTCTGATGCATCAGGCATTGATGGGTGGAAATCCTGGCTGATCCATGCCTGATTCATCTTGACAAGGGTCAGTCTCTCCACATTTTGGGTGGACAGGCGAGTTCTTCTTGGGGTAACTATGGCCCCCCGCCGCACTCTGATGCCACACTACTGGCTGGGCAGGATAGCTTTTCCAGGGCAAACTCTGCCTGTTGCAGCCACAAATCCAGTTTGGCTGCCCAGTAGTCCAGCGGATCTTCAATGTGGGGTGGCAGGGTGCTGTCCAAGTATGTCACCACCTGCTGGTTCAGGTCCTGCTCCAGGTCTAGCTGCTGCTGCTGCTGGTAAGTAGTTTCTTTACTAGGCGGGTGAAGAAATCTGCTCATCAGCAACTCTAGACTCAAGTTGCTGCTGATGGAGCTGGAACTGCTCCTACCCCCCCAACCTGCCACAGCTGCCATTGCAGAGGAACGTGAGCGCAGAGGGCCCCCCCGGTCAGTGGCCAACTGACTACATAGAATGTCTCTATAGTAGTTCAGTTTGTCCTCCCTCTCAGCGGGTGTAAAAACAGCCCTGATTTTGGACTGGTAGCGAGGGTCCAACAAGGTGGAGAGCCAAAAGTCACCCCATTGCCGGATGGTGACAATTCGGCTGTCATTACTCAAGCAAGTGAGCATGCATCGGGCTATTGATAATAAGTGAGAAAAGATTATAAAAGTATGGAATACTTAATAAAGCAAATGTGTACATAGAAAAAATTAAAAATAGACTTCTTAAAATAAAATAGAAGAAAATAATAAGGGTAGAGTTAAAGGGTTAATGAAAGAAAGAAAGAAAGAAAGAAAGGGGGTGTGTTTAAACAGATTAAGGTTGATAATTATCTTAATATAGCCTAACCAATGGGATTATAGGAAGTTTAAGCGTTGATTTATTATTTATTTATGCAGGTTTTAGAGGACAGTAAGAAATTATTTTTTCTTCATTAGACCTCAGATAACAGCCCCAATCAGACCCTCAATGTTAATAAGACCCCAACAAGACCTCAGCTCAGACCCACAATCAGACCTCAGCTCAGAGCCCAATGTAAATGACCCCCAATCAGACCTCATATCAGCCTCCAGCAGCCCCCACTGCCTCTCCTATTAGCCCCCAGCAG
The DNA here is from genome assembly GCF_014858855.1 of Bufo gargarizans. Lineage (NCBI taxonomy): Eukaryota > Metazoa > Chordata > Amphibia > Anura > Bufonidae > Bufo > Bufo gargarizans. The sequence continues at coordinate 58,257,865 of NC_058088.1, read as the reverse complement.
CCCCCATTGCCTCATATGAGCCCTCTTTAACCCCCATTGCCTTATATGAGCCCTCTGTAGCCCCCCATATTGCCCTCATATGAGCCCTCTGTAGCCCCCCATTGCCTCTTATATTTCCCCCATGGCCTCATATAATCCATCTGTAGCCCCCCATTGCCTCTCATATTGACCCCATGGCCTCATATGAGCCCTCTGTAGCCCCCCATTGCCTCTCATATTGACCCCATGGCCTCATATGAGCCCTTTGCAGCCCCCTATTGCCTATTATTTTGGCCCCCAGCGCCTCATGTTTAATAAAATAAATAAACCACTCGCCTCTCCTGCTCCTGGACGCCGCCGCTCCTCGCCGCCCGCAATCTGCTTCCTCCTGCTGTCGGCTGTGCTGTGAACTGGAGCACACAGCTTGAAGTCACAGAGCGTCCTCGCGCTGTGCGCAGCCACGGCACAGCCGACAGCCGAGGACCAGGAAGCGGTGAGTACAGAGCCTTGAATGTGTTTTTTGATCTTGTATTCAGCTTTCCCAGAAGCCTTCCACCTATCTAGTTTGGATCGAGCGTTGGTTTTCCGGAATGATATGGATTTCTGCACAAATTGGTCATAAAATGTGATCTGATCTTCATCTAAGTCACAACAATAGACAATCACAGTCGGCTTAAACTAATAACACACAAAGAATTAAATGTTACCATGTTTTTATTGAACACACCATGTAAACATCCACAGTGCAGGTGGAAAAAGTATGTGAACCCCTAGACTAATGACATCTCCAAGAGCTAATTGGAGTGAGGTGTCAGCCAACTGAAGTCTAATCTATGAGATGAGATTGTAGGTGTTGGTTACAGCTGCCCTGCCCTATAAAAAACACACACCAGTTCTGGGTTTGCTTTTCACAAGAAGTATTGCCTGATGTGAATGATGCCTCGCACAAAAGAGCTCTCAGAAGACCTACGATTAAGAATTGTTGACTTGCATAAAGCTGGAAAGGGTTATAAAAGTATCTCCAAAAGCCTTGCTGTTCATCAGTCCACGGTAAGACAAATGGCCGTCCTGTAAAGATGACTGCAAGAGCACAGCGCAGACTGCTCAATGAGGTGAAGAAGAATCCTAGAGTGTCAGCTAAAGACTTACAAAAGTCTCTGGCATATGCTAACATCCCTGTTAGCGAATCTACAATACGTAAAACACTAAACAAGAATGGATTTCATGGGAGGATACCACAGAGGAAGCCACTGCTGTCCAAATAAACATTGCTGCACGTTTACAGTTTGCACAAGAGCACCTGGATGTTCCACAGCAGTACTGGCAAAATATTCTGTGGACAGATGAAACCAAAGTTGAGTTGTTTGGAAGAAACACACAACACTATGTGTGGAGAAAAAGAGGCACAGCACACCAACATAAATACCTCATCCCAACTGTGAAGTATGGTGGTGGGGGCATCATGGTTTGGGGCTGCTTTGCTGCCTCAGGGCCTGCACGGATTGCTATCATCAAAGGAAAAAATTATTCAAAAGTTTATCAAGACATTTTGCAGGAGAACTTAAGGCCATCTGTCCACCAGCTGAAGCTCAAAAGAAGATAGGTGTTGCAACAGGACAATGACCCAAAGCATAGAAGTAAATCAACGACAGAATGTCTTAAACAGAAGAAAATACGCCTTCTGGAGTGGCCCAGTCAGAGTCCTGACCTCAACCCGATTGAGATGCTGTGGCATGACCTCGAGAAAGCGACTCACACCAGACATCCCAAGAATATTGCTGAACTGAAACAGTTCTGTAAAGAGGAATGGTCAAGAATTACTCCTGACCGTTGTGCACGTCTGATCTGCAACTACAGGAAACGTTTGGTTGAAGTTATTGCTGCTAAAGGAGGCACAACCAGTTATTAAATCCAAGGGTTCACATACTTTTTCCACCTGCACTGTGAATGTTTACATGGTGTGTTCAATAAAAACATGGTAACATTTAATTCTTTGTGTGTTATTAGTTAAGCAGACTGTGATTGTCTATTGTTGTGACTTAGATGAAGATCAGATCACATTTTATGACCAATTTGTGCAGAAATCCATATAATTCCAAAGGGTTCACATACTTTTTCTTGCAACTGTATATCTGCTTTCATCAGACTATATCCCCCATAGAACATTCCCTGCAGCCTTTAATATTCACAGTTCACCCGAGTCTGATTTTCCTTATGCCGCAGGCGTGAATGGCTTCACAAATTGTTTGATGGTTTAGACAATTTTTCCGTGAAAACAGGGCGGGAGCCACGTCCGTCACGCAGATCGGGCTTTGATAACGGGTCAGCGAGTCGTTCTCCCACCTTACGGCAATTTTTTTCATTTTTTATTTTTTTTGCAGGGAAGGTATTTCATCTTCAAAAATGTGGCCTCTGATACCTCGCGCCTCCTTCTCAGCTGCTTCGCTCTATACCACTTGCTGGATATACGCAGAGCAGAGGAGGCAGAATGGAGACTAATGATGGCAGCAAAGGGGGGGCAGCGGCGGGTTCACAACTAATTCACTTTTAAAGGGCGAATAAATCCGCTGCAAATGTTTGTACGAGAGGAAGAGTCCTCCGGTGGAAGGCAGTGATATACACGTAAGCTCTGCCGCCCTGACAGCTGTCAGCTAGTGGAGCAGCGGCGTCCTCTGCACTGCTGTGTGTGCGCTGATATAACGGCGCCTCTTTTATACCGATCTACACAGTACTTATCACAATACTGACACATTTATACTTTGCATCATCATTTATATTTGTAGAATTTTTTACATTTTATTATTTTTGTATCAATATTTACATTATGTTTTGTACAATCACATTTTCTGTTGACATCTGTAAATATTACTTATATAATTATTACATTCTGCTACAAGGCTGCAGAGATCAGCGGCGTCACATTAGCGGACGCAGCCGTCACTTTTTCAGAAGTTATTTTTCCTTTGCCGACCACTGATGATCTGCCATGTAGTGCTCCAGTCTTCAGCCGGTGCCGGAAGCACACGGCAGTTTTTGTGGCCTATTTTGGGCCGGTCACAGGAGTGGATGCAAAACGGGTGACAAGTGCCAGGCTTTTCTTTATACTATCCCTTTATGTAGCGGCTGCTGCAGAACCTCATGACACACCTCAGCTGCTGCAGAACCTCATAATACACACCTCTACTGCTGCAGAACCTCATCGTACACAGATCAGCTGCTGCAGAACCTCATGACACACCTCGGCTGCTGCAGAACCTCATAATACACACCTCAGCTGCTGCAGAACCTCATGACACACCTCAGCTGCTGCAGAACCTCATAATACACACCTCAGCTGCTGCAGAACCTCATGACACACCTCAGCTGCTGCAGAACCTCATGACACACCTCAGCTGCTGCAGAACCTCATGACACACCTCAGCTGCTGCAGAACATCATGACACACCTCAGCTGCTGCAGAACCTCATAATACACACCTCTACTGCTGCAGAACCTTGTATGACACAGATCAGCTGCTGAAGAACATCATCATACACACCACAGCTGCTGCAGAACCTCATACTGTATTACTCACCTAATCTGCAGAACCTCATAGTACACCCCACAGCTGCTGCAGAACCTCATAATACACACCTCAGCTACTGGAGAACATCACAGTACACCCCACAGCTGCTGCAGAACCTCATACTGTAGTACACACCTCATTTGCAGAACCTCATAGTACACACCTCAGCTGCTGCAGAACCTCATAATACACACCTCAGCTGCTGCAGAACCTCATAATACACACCTCAGCTGCTGCAGAACCCCATAATACACACCTCAGCTGCTGCAGAACCTCATAATACACACCTCAGCTGCTGCAGAACCTCATAATACACACCTCAGCTGCTGCAGAACCCCATAATACACACCTCAGCTTCTGCAGAACCCCATAATACACACCTCAGCTGCTGCAGAACCTCGTAATACACACCTTAGCTGCTATAGAACCCCATAATACACACCTCAGCTGCTGCAGAACCCCATAATACACACCTCAGCTGCTGCAGAACCCCATAATACACACCTCAGCTGCTGCAGAACCTCCTAATACACACCTCAGCTGCTATAGAACCCCATAATACACACCTCAGCGGCTGCAGAACCCCATAATACACACCTCAGCGGCTGCAGAACCGCACAATATACACCTCAGCTGCTGCAGAACCCCACAATACACACCTCAGCTGCTGCAGAACCCCACAATACACACCTCAGCTGCTTCAGAACCCCACAATACACACCTCAGCTGCTGCAGAACCCCATAATACACACCTCAGCTGCTGCAGAACCCCATAATACACACCTCAGCGGCTGCAGAACCCCATAATGCACACCTCAGCGGCTGCAGAACCCCATAATACACACCTCAGCTGCTGCAGAACCCCACAATACACACCTCAGCTGCTGCAGAACCCCATATTACACACCTCATCTGCTGCAGAACCTCATAATACACACCTCAGCTGCTGCAGAACCCTATAATACACACCTCAGCTGCTGCAGAACCCCACAATACACACCTCAGCTGCTGCAGAACCCCATATTACACACCTCATCTGCTGCAGAACCCCATAATACACACCTCAGCTGCTGCAGAACCCCACAATACACACCTCAGCTGCTGCAGAACCCCATATTACACACCTCATCTGCTGCAGAACCTCATAATACACACCTCAGCTGCTGCAGAACCCTATAATACACACCTCAGCTGCTGCAGAACCCCATAATACACACCTCAGCTACTGAAGAACCTTATAAAACACGTCAGCTGCTGCAGAACCTCTTAAAACATCTATTGTGATATAACTGTTTCCAAATAGGAACACCCTCCAGATTTACTTCTCTTTGCAATTTGAGGATTTTGTCAGGATTCACCCTTTCTTCACTTTCTTGGACTTTTCGCCGTCACCTGACAAATCAGGTTTCCTCTTCAGCTAAATTGCTACAAGGAAAGTAAACTGGATTCCGCAGCAGCAGATGATTGTATGATTCAATATGTGCCTTGTTGTATTACGGAATATCTTCTGGAGCAAGCGGCTATATCCTATTTCTTGTTACGAGTGCCGCACACAGGCTCCTTTTATATTTGGAACCATTGAAAGATTGATAACCTGTTTTATCCGCCGCCGGTTCGGGGATATTGCTCGTTACTCGCGGCAGCTAAAAGTCACATTGTATTTTTGCTACTTTCAAGGATTCTTCAGATAAATATCGTTCCTGAGAATGCAGTTTATTTTCATGCCATCGGCTGAAGATGTCATTATTTTTACTTCTTTATGTTGGGCTGTAAATAGGTGTCCGGGTGCAGTTTACAGGCTCGTTCCCAGCGCTCTAGGGGGTAACGCGACGATTCGGGATCGAGAGTAGGGAATATCAGAATGCAAGGAATTCAGTGAAAACAGAGCTTAATCCGTGTATAATGGAAAGTTCTGCAACTTTCTAATATACTTTGTGTTTCTATTTTCCTCAGAGGTTTCAAGATTTCCGGTCCCGTAAAATGAAACCCTCACTATCCCTGATCAAATCCTGCTCATACAGCCGCCAGCTTGGGTACAAAAGAGGAAATGAATGCAAGCAGCACATTTATAGGATCTCAGTAGGCACAGGATTTATGGCATAGGTTATGGGTGCGCAATATACACAGTCCGGTCCCATTATTCTGAGCAGCAGCTAGACGGGCTGGGGGTGACTCCATAAGGTCCTGGTAGGTGGTCACAGGTATGTGGAGCCATGCTGACTGCAGTGCAACCCACAGCTGCCGGGGGGGCGCGGGGAGGATCCATAGAGAGAACAAGACTAGGGATGAGCTAACCCGAACTGCAAAGTTCAGGTTCGTACTGAAATTTGCAAGTCTGGGTACCCTGACCCAGTGGCGTACATAGAGAAGTAAGGGCCCCATAGCAAGGATCAAAACAGGCCCCCCACACAGGACTGAAGGGTTTCCGCCTAAACCCTTTCCAATGACCCTTGCGCCATTTTTACACTGCTTTATTTGCTAAAAGTTGTTCCTTTAGAGGGTAGAGTTCTGACCAAGTTTTCACCTCCAGTAGAAGAGGAGATAATCCCAACGAAGACTGGGCCCCTTCTTGCCCTGGGCCCCATAGCAGTCGCATGCTCTGCCGCTATGGTAGTTACGCCCCTGCCTGAACCCAAACTTTTTCCGGTGTTCAGTTGTTTTTTGAATTACTTTATTATTTTCCATTATAACATGGTTATATCTTAAGACGGAAAGCAAAATGGAAACCTTTAAAAGCCTCCATTTTGCATTCCGTCATAATAGAAGTCTATGGGCAGAGTAACTGATCCGTCCTGGTTTCCGTTATGCAGGACTGGAGACGGTTCCGTTATGCTGCCCATAGACTTCTAATATGACGGAATGCCTCTAAAGGTTTCCCTTTTGCTTTCCGTCTTAAGAATGCCATTATTTTCCGATATATCCATGTTCTAACGGGAAAAAATAAAGTGAAGTTCGGGTCCCCGTTGACTTATATGAGGTTCGGGATGATGTTCGGGCCCCGAACCCGAACTTTGACCTGAAGTTCGGCCGAACCCGGTGAACCAGAACTTTGGGTTCGCTCATCCCTAAACGTGACCATCAAAGTGGTCTCTCAGATGCTCAGTTGGGTTCCGGTCTATGGAATTAGGAGGCCAGGAACGTACTCAGAAGTCTTGGTCAGGCTCCTCCAGCCAATGTCAGGCATGTCGCATTGTCTGGCTGAAAGATCCCATCCGACCCAGGGAAGACAATCAGCATGTATGGGTGTACGTGACCTGCAAGGATGGGTTCATATCCAAATCCCCCACTTCAGAGTGCCTTCCACACGGATCAGTAGGCCCAGAGAATGCCACAAAAACATTCCCCAGACCAGAACATGGCCACCACCAGCTTATGTTCCTCCAGCAATGGCTGCAGGGTGTTTGTTCTCTGATGTTTCTCACCTGACACGCCAACGCCCGTCCGCTCCATGAAGTAGAAAACTGAAGCCTTTTCTGCTGAGACCACCTAATTATCAGGGGTGCAGTGACCATCTTGTCTGCTTCAGAGCCCCGTACGCAGTAGGGTTCACTGAACTGTTCTGTTAGACACACACCTGGTACCCCCAGGTAATTTTGCTCCACTGTAGTGTGTTGGTCCGCCTTCACGCACCTTCATAGCCGATATCCACCTCTCACGTTAGTGGTACGTGGTGTGCCACAGTTTCCACGTGGCTTATTCACAATGGGGCTATTTGTCAATTCATTATGCACTTTCACCACAGCAGCAGCGAACAGTTCACAAACTGCGCAAGTTCAGAAATACCGCCACGCCAATAATCATCCCTTCCAGCTCAATGATCTGTATGCGAGTCCCCCAGTGCTAATGTGCCCTACATGGTGTATATGATGCCGATGTACAAAAAAGGGGGGAGGGGGCTTATTCTGAGAAGTCGGATATTATCTCAGTTTTTTGCACCCCTGTTCTAGCCCTTGCAAAAACATTACAATTGCAATAGACTTGCTTTACTGGTGCCACTGATATTCCAGGTTTGCATGATGCCTGCCACAATATCTAGAGCAACTTCTGCTGACGTCACATACACTGGTCCTGTGGTTTGCTTCCCCAATGTATGGGATGTGAGCAGAAACCTACCGGAGGCTGGGAAATCTATTGGGTGCCATGCACAAGTCAAGCATGCGGTGCATGCACTGAAGACAGTATTTTATCGGACGTAACGAATTTGCCTCCATGCAGCTGTAAACCTCTTAGGCTGGAGGAAGAAGTTGCTGCAGAGTGCTCCCGATATGTTGCATGCTGGGAGTTGTAGTTGTCAGGTCTGTCTGAAAATAGACCTGCTCAACAACAGAAAGCAACAAAGGTATACAATGGATGGCCAACCAGAATAAGGGGGAAGGTAAACATGAAGAATTTCGATACAAGTTGCCTCTTAGGCTGGAGGAAGAAGTTGCTGCAGAGTGCTCCTGATATGTTGCATGCTGGGAGTTGTAGTTGTCAGGTCTGGCTGAAACTAGACCTGCTCAACACCAGAAAGCAATAAAGGTATACAATGAATGGCCAACCAGAATAAGGGGGAAGGTAAACATGGAGAATTTCGATACAAGTTGCCTCTTAGGCTGGAGGAAGAAGTTGCTGCAGAGTGCTCCTGATATGTTGCATGCTGGGAGTTGTAGTTGTCAGGTCTGGCTGAAACTAGACCAACTCAACACCAGGAAGCAACAAAGGTATACAATGGTGGCCAACCAGAATAAGGGGGAAGGTAAACATGGAGAATTTCGATACAAGTTGCCTCTTAGGCTGGAGGAAGACGTTGCTGCAGAGTGCTCCCGATATGTTGCATGCTGGGAGTTGTAGTTGTCAGGTCTGGCTGAAACTAGACCAACTCAACACCAGGAAGCAACAAAGGTATACAATGGTGGCCAACCAGAATAAGGGGGAAGGTAAACATGGAGAATTTCGATACAAGTTGCCTCTTAGGCTGGAGGAAGACGTTGCTGCAGAGTGCTCCCGATATGTTGCATGCTGGGAGTTGTAGTTGTCAGGTCTGGCTGAAACTAAACATGCTCAATACCAGGAAGCAACAAAAGTATGCAATGGTGGCCAACCAGAATAAGGGGGAAGGTAAACATGGAGAATTTCGATACAAGTTGCCTCTTAGGCTGGAGGAAGAAGTTGCTGCAGAGTGCTCCTGATATGTTGCATGCTGGGAGTTGTAGTTGTCAGGTCTGGCTGAAACTAGACCAACTCAACACCAGGAAGCAACAAAGGTATACAATGGTGGCCAACCAGAATAAGGGGGAAGGTAAACATGGAGAATTTCGATACAAGTTGCCTCTTAGGCTGGAGGAAGACGTTGCTGCAGAGTGCTCCCGATATGTTGCATGCTGGGAGTTGTAGTTGTCAGGTCTGGCTGAAACTAGACCAACTCAACACCAGGAAGCAACAAAGGTATACAATGGTGGCCAACCAGAATAAGGGGGAAGGTAAACATGGAGAATTTCGATACAAGTTGCCTCTTAGGCTGGAGGAAGACGTTGCTGCAGAGTGCTCCCGATATGTTGCATGCTGGGAGTTGTAGTTGTCAGGTCTGGCTGAAACTAAACATGCTCAATACCAGGAAGCAACAAAAGTATGCAATGGTGGCCAACCAGAATAAGGGGGAAGGTAAACATGGAGAATTTCGATACAAGTTGCTTGAACGTTGTTAGATGTTGAAGAAGCAGTTTGGGAGTTTTTTGGGGGGATGTCCGGTAGACCGCCTTTAATATCCTTGAATGAACCCCCCTTTTACATAACAGAGCACAAGATCCAGCCTGTATACTTCCTCATCCGTTTTTTTTTTTATGCCTCCAAACTTTTTGTGTTTCCTCTGGAATGCTCCTCTTTAATCTCTCTCGGTGCAGATGTAAATCCAGCGCTCGGCTTTGTTACAGCTGCACGTTGAGGCTTTAATAGTTCCGCTGCCTTCATTAAATGTGTTCAACTCCGAAGACAAACTCCATAAACAAGTCGTAGCATATGCTGAGACAAGCAAAGCATCGCCATTCGTCAGGGAACCGGTGGCAGAGCGCTCCCCCTACAATCGTCTACTCATTTCTGTGATGTCATCACAGTACGACCTCACCACATGCCGGGAACTTCAGAGGTCGGACAGACTTTAAAATAAGAGGAATGGAGTCATTAGGTATGGAAATTTGGACCAGACTTGCCGAGTCCTAGATTTCCATTTTTTGCATAGAGCGCATTTTTTTTTTTAATTTCTATTGGAAAAAAATATATATAAAGTTCTGAAAACTGTGACCCCCACCCATGCTGCGTTCCATCCTGACGCTTTCATTTGCTTTTCTGACACTTTGTGTCTGGAGTTAATTGTTTTGCTGCTTTTTAAAATGTGCGGCCATATTTCAATTTTATGAAAGTGTTTCCATCTGCTCCTATTGTCAGCACAAAGAAGCATAGATAATTCGGAGATGTATGTGCTGGTGGCAGCCCGGTATCTGCAGGGAGGTTGTACGCCGAGGTTATGATTTGTCTTTTGCCAATTATCAACCAAGTTTCCAACAGAACTAGATTTTATCCGCAGAGCTTAACGCGTTTAATGACGGCGGAGGAAATGCAGATATCCTGAAAGTTCAGCTGTAATATAGATGTATAGGAGACGGCGCTGCTGCTAATCTGGGACACAGCTCGGAACAGAGAGTCATTTAATTCTTACCATTTCTCTTTTGATCTTTTCAATACTGTGATTTTTTTTTAGAAGTTTTCAAAAAAGTGCATGTCGGGGAAAATGCAGTTTGTCTAGGCTGGAATCCGAGAACGGAGATGGATCAGACGCGGGCAGCAATTTGGGATTTCAAGCGATAGAAATTGTAGCTCCATGGGTGACCTTGACCCAGTGCGGCAGCGACTCAGACTTTTTGTAGGTAGGCAGGCACGGGTTTATAGAAATGGAGTGCTTGTACCACTCGACAGTTTCTCTTGTCATTTAAAAGGCTACATATGTAACGTATGCACAGAAGCCACCATGTGCCAAGCAATAGATGTGGACGCTGCTCGCACAACACCGCCATAGAACGCTTATAAGTTCTCAGCGCAGCGCGCTTTTTTTTCTTTTCTTAATCCTGAGCAGCGTTGCACTTAGTACAGAGATAATAAACACAGTGATGTCACAGTACAGGGATAATAAACACAGTGATGTCACAGTACAGGGATAATAAACACAGTGATGTCACAGTACAGGGATAATACACACAGTGATGTCACAGTACAGGGATAATACACACAGTGATGTCACAGTACAGAGATAATAAACACAGTGATGTCACAGTACAGGGATAATAAACACAGTGATGTCACAGTACAGGGATAATAAACACAGTGATGTCACAGGACAGAGATAATACACACAGTGATGTCACAGTACAGGGATAATAAACACAGTGATGTCACAGTACAGGGATAATAAACACAGTGATGTCACAGGACAGAGATAATAAACACAGTGATGTCACAGTACAGGGATAATACACACAGCGATGTCACAGTACAGGGATAATACACACAGTGATTTCACAGTACAGAGATAATACACACAGTGATGTCACAGTACAGGGATAGTAAACACAGTGATGTCACAGTACAGGGATAATAAAACAGTGATGTCACAGTACAGGGATAATACACACAGTGATGTCACAGTACAGAGATAATAAACACAGTGATGTCACAGTACAGGAATAATACACACAGTGATGTCACAGTACAGGAATAATACAAACAGTGATGTCACAGTACAGGAATAATAAACACAGTGATGTCACAGTACAGGGATAATAAACACAGTGATGTCACAGTACAGGAATAATACACACAGTGATGTCACAGTACAGGAATAATACACACAGTGATGTCACAGTACAGGAATAATACAAACAGTGATGTCACAGTACAGGAATAATAAACACAGTGATGTCACAGTGCAGGGATAATAAACACAGTGATGTCACAGTGCAGGGATAATACACACAGTGATGTCACAGTACAGGGATAATACACACAGTGATGTCACAGTACAGGGATAATACACACAGTGATGTCACAGTACAGGGATAATACAAACAGTGATGTCACAGTACAGAGATAATAAACACAGTGATGTCACAGTACAGAGATAATTTACACAGTGATGTCACAGTACAGGGATAATACACACAGTGATGTCACAGTACAGGGATAATAAACACAGTGATGTCACAGTACAGGGATAATAAACACAGTGATGTCACAGTACAGGGATAATAAACACAGTGATGTCACAGTACAGGGATAATACACACAGTGATGTCACAGTACAGAGATAATACACACAGTGATGTCACAGTACAGGAATAATAAACACAGTGATGTCACAGTACAGAGATAATAAACACAGTGATGTCACAGTACAGGGATAATAAACACAGTGATGTCACAGTACAGGGATAATAAACACAGTGATGTCACAGTACAGGGATAATAAACACAGTGATGTCACAGTACAGGGATAATAAACACAGTGATGTCACAGTACAGGGATAATACACACAGTGATGTCACAGTACAGGGATAATACACACAGCGATGTCACAGTACAGGGATAATAAACACAGTGATGTCACAGTACAGAGATAATAAACACAGCAGTAGAGAGATATGTCAGACCCTCACCAATCTGATGTCGAGGGCCTATCCAGAGGACAATATCAAAATACTGGACAACCCCTTTAAGACGACAGTCACAACTTCACGCATCAAGAAAAATCTAGAAAAAATAAAATCATCCTCAGAAGCGTCTTCTACACTTTTTTTTTATTATTATTTTTGTGAGAAGCCATTAAGGAGATTTAATTGTGTGTTTTCCCCGTCAGTAACTTCAGAAGTCTCATTAATAGTCCACCGGCATCGCGACCAACAGAAAGCGTGAAGTTCCAATATATTCCTGTCAATCACAGGACTTAATATAAACCTGAGGTGCCGCTGGTGCGCAGTTTTTTTTTTCTTCCGTCAGATTGTAGGCCGAGAAGAATAAATGTGATGGCTTCTAGAAAGTCACCCGTGGTGGATTCATCTTCTCTCGGGCAGAAGAAGAAGTCACTCATGGTGCAGCTTCTGGGTTCACTCCAGCTGCGATGAAATCAGGCTTCTAGGCACCCACCATGTTGCCACAATGGAGAAAAGAAGCACTGACTGAGAGTTACACAGCAGCGCAGAGTATTTCAGCAGCGTGACGATCTTGTGGGTGGTCACAGTGTTACATAGTGTCAGGTCCCAAAGCAGCACAGAGCATGTTGGGAGTGAAGTGTGCAAAACTTGTGGTGAGGTCGCAGACTGACTCTTTCTTAGTAGAAGGAAAAGGGTCACAGCAGCACAGAGTTTTTCAGAAGAGGAGTGCAGTGACCAAACCAGTTATGTGATAACGTCAGTGAAGATAAAGGGGAAAGGGCGATGGGGTCGTGTCATGATGTGAGGAGAGGGATGGAGATAAATAGGGGGGGGGGAAGGGGTAATAAAATGAGAGTTAAAGAGCAAAAGGATTAGGATTCCCAAAGCAGTGCAGAGTATTTCAGGAAAGGAGTGTGTTTATCTTGTGGGGAGCAGTGGTCAGTTTACTCCTGGGATGCTAGTGAGGACATGACTGTATGTGACAGCAGCAGAAGAAGAGTGAGTTATAGACGCAGGGTCCCCAGGAGCACAGAGGATTTCAGGAGAGGAGTGCGCTGATCTTGCGGGAGGTCGCATAGTATGAGAAGCAGGGTCTCCAGCAGCACAGAGTATTTCAGGAGAGGAGTGTGCTGATCTTGTGGAGGTCACAGGCTGATAGTTACATCATAGTGGAAGTAGCAGGGTCCCCAGCAGCACAGATGATTTCAGGAGAGGAGTGTGTTGATCTTGTGGGAGGACACATAGTATGAGGAGCAGGGTCCCCAGCAACACAGAGGATTTCAGGAGAGGAATGTGCTGATCTTGTGGAGGTCACATATAATGAAGAGCAGGGTCTCCAGCAACACAGAGGATTTCAGGAGAGGAGTGTGCTGATCTTGTGGAGGTCACATAGTATGAGGAGCAGGGACTTCAGCAGTACAAAGTATTTTAGCAGAGAAATGTGCTGATATTGTGGAGGTCACAGGCTGAGAGTTACATAGTGGAAGGAGCAGGGTCCCCAGCAACACAGAGGATTTCAGGAGAGGAGTGTGTTGATCTTGTGGGAGGTCACATAGTATGAGGAGCAGGGTCTCCAGCATCACAGAGTATTTCAGGAGATGAGTGTGCTGATCTTGTGGGAGGTCACATAGTACGAGGAGCAGAGTCTCCAGCAGCACAGAGTATTTCAGGAGAGGAGTGCGCTCATCTTGTGGAGGTCACATAGTATGAGGAGCAGGGTCTCCAGCAGCACAGAGTATTTCAGGAGAGGAGTGCGCTGATCTTGTGGAGGTCACATAGTATGAGGAGCAGGGTCTCCAGCAGCACAGAGTATTTCAGGAGAGGAGTGTGCTGATCTTGTGGAGGTCACATAGTACGAGGAGCAGGGTCTCCAGCAGCACAGAGTATTTCAGGAGAGGAGTGTGCTGATCTTGTGGGAGGTCACATATAATGAAGAGCAGGGTCTCCAGCAGCACAGAGTATTTCAGGAGAGGAGTGTGCTGATCTTGTGGGAGGTCACATAGTACAAGGAGCATGGTCTCAAGCAGCACAGAGTATTTCAGGAGAGGAGTGTGCTGATCTTGTGGGAGGTCACATATAATGAAGAGCAGGGTCTCCAGCAGCACAGAGTATTTCAGGAGATGAGTGTGCTGATCTTGTGGGAGGTCACATAGTATGAGGAGCAGGGTCTCCAGCAATACAGAGTATTTCAGGAGAGGAGTGTGCTGATCTTGTGGAGGTCACATAGTATGAGGAGCAGGGTCTCCAGCAGCACAGAGTATTTCAGGAGAGGAGTGTGCTGATCTTGTGGAGGTCACATAGTATGAGGAGCAGGGTCTCCAGCAGCACAGAGTATTTCAGGAGAGGAGTGTGCTGATCTTGTGGGAGGTCACATATAATGAAGAGCAGGGTCTCCAGCAGCACAGAGTATTTCAGGAGAGGAGTGTGCTGATCTTGTGGAGGTCACATAGTATGAGGAGCAGGGTCTCCAGCAGCACAGAGTATTTCAGGAGAGGAGTGTGCTGATCTTGTGGGAGGTCACATAGTACGAGGAGCAGGGTCTCCAGCAGCACAGAGTATTTCAGGAGAGGAGTGTACTCGCCACATACTATAGATATGGACAGGGCTGTATAAAACCTCCCTCTAGATCCTGTATAATAACCTGTCACCGTGTAATATTAGTGGTGACAATAGCTGCGGTGACGTGAATGCGCGCAGGAAGCGCAGACGTCCGTTATAATGTCGCGGGGAGAGTGAAGGGCTTTTTTTGTTTCTTGTATAAATATAATTATTTTCTTTGAACATTTTGACAGAGAAATTGAATAAAACTTCCCTCTCCCTCCGTCTCGGCACTTAAATCCATTTCCTCTGTTGCTAAACCTCCTTGTGCTGCTGCGCGGCGCTCCGAGAATCCGCCGCCACGGCTCTTCTCCCTGATTGAGGTTACGTCAGCGACACTTGGCGTTCTGCCTGCTCTCCGTAAGTGCCGGCCGTCGCTCGGACAACTTCCACTCCGCTCATTTGACAAATTAACAGGAGCGCGGGATCTGTTAAAGGCACCTGAGACCCGTGAGCGGAGGAGACGACCCGTCCCTTTATAACCGGATCTCCACCTTCATCGTGGCCACCTTGTAAACCTCGCGGAAGGGCAGCACTGTGGCCCCTTCATTCTTAGAATTGGTGGGGACTCCAGACCTCAATGGAGATTCCCTGAAGGGATTCTCCAGTAATAATGCCGAGTGCCGGGACCTACCCCTACTTACCTGACCCCCTCCCCCCCACTCCCGTCCTCTGCACTGCGTCCATCTTCCGGCACTGCATGGACATGGTCACATGCTCCTCTGCTGCCAATGACTGGCTTCAGCAGCACGTCTCTGCACCAGTATGACCTAGGACCAGGGATTGTCCTATCCAGAAAGTCCTCCTAACCTTCAGGAAATGGCCGGACTGGAAGGGGGGAGAAAGGGGGGCCCCTAAGGGTAGGCCCACATGACGGGGGGTTTGGTTAGGGAGCCCCAGGGAGATTAGGATTGGGGTAGCAGGGGGTGGGGTGGATGCAGTGGGGGTCGTATTGGTGGGTTCGAGCAGGAGGGGAGGGGCGTAGGGGTTAAATAGAGTAGGGGGAAAGTGGACGGTAGCCATTTTGGTTACCTGAGAAAGCTGGCCAGACCTGTTGCAGTGATGGAGCAGTTGGAAGCGGCGATTCAGGAGTTGCGGGCGGCAGCAGCGGTCCACGGATCTGCATGGGCCCAGGAGCAGGTTCGGTTGTTGCTGGGGGGGGAGGCTGAGGCTCTTGTCCTGCCTCAGCCACCTTTAACACGGCCGCGGCGGGCACGGCCGCCGGTGCGCTTTAGTCCATCCTCATCCCCCCCTCGGGCTCAGCGCCGTGTCCGGAGCCCTTCACAGGACCCTTCACGTCGGGCGCCTCCGCGGCCAGCTGCCTCAAGGCCCCGACGTGGAAGGAATCCAATTGGCAGGCGGAGCCCCAGGGGTGGCCGGGCCCGGCCATCTCCTTCATCTCGCGGCAGCGGCGGGGGTTCGGGACCAGGTGCGGCGGAGGCCCCCCTAACTCCAGGCAGGGGGGTGCCCGCCCGGCGTGGGAGGAACAGGCTGCAATACGGGGCTGCTGCAATGGATGGAGAAACGAGCAGCAGGCCCTCCGTTCAGTGTGTGAGGGGTAGCTCCGCCCACAGTAGCTCCGCCCACAGTAGCTCCGCCCACAGTGCCTCAGTTAACCCTAGCGTCCCTGGTCTGAGGCTGGCCAGGGGACAGGCAGAAGGGAGAAGATGCAGCAGGATGGATCCGGATTGCCCTAGAGAGTGCTGCCTTGCTGATGGCCCCAGCTCTGCCAGGAGGCAGAGTGAAGAGGAGAGCTCTGCCCCTCAGGATCCAGTCGCGGACAGACGCATCGTCCCTGGTCCCAGCGTTTCCAGGGGACAGTATGAAGAGGGATTGGCGGCGGGATCCGAAGATCTTCCTCAAGGGATGGTTCGTCTGGAGTCAGGAGTCGCGGCTGATGGGGACACAGCACCCAGGCAGCCAGGTGAGATTACTTGGGGACCGTTAGCTCAGGTAGTGCAGAGCATGGGGGTTGGGGGGGGTAGTGGGCCGCAGGCGGATGTCAGCAGGGGTTTAGGGCAATTGTTGGGGGGTTTGGCGGGATTGATGGCCAGTTGGGGGGGAGCGGGGGGATCCCCTTTACAGGCGTGGGGAGTACAGGGTCCGTCGGGAGGTTTCGGGTTGGGGGGTGAGCCTCGGCGGGCATTACCGGGAGTGGGGGTGTCGGTGCAGACGCAGGCGGGGGCTGAGGCGGAGGAGGAGACAGTGCGGGTGGACGATAAGGCAAAGGGAGAGGTGTATGTTTGCTTCGAGGGGCCTTTGGGGGCTCATTTGAAGACGGAGGTGCGGGAGCGGATTTGGAAGGGGGAGTATGTAGAGATTTTTTCTTTGCTCCCCCTGGAAAGGTTTAATCTAGATAGGACAAGGAAGGACGAGGGTAAGAAAGAGGAGGAGGAAAAACGACGGTTCAGGTTGATTCCGCGGACGTTTGCTAATTGGTTGCAGGCGTTCGCAATTTTGGCGAGTGTGATTGGGGAAAGGGCGCCGGAGAATTGTTCGGCGCTGTTTTGTTATCTCGATGCTATAGGCGAAGCGTATAGGGTTTACGGGGGGGTTGCCTGGTTGCGTTACGATGAACAATTCCGGCAGAGAAAAGCGGTGCGTCCAGAAATGAGGTGGGATCACAAAGATATTGCCTTATGGCTGAGGGTAACGGCACCTGTTAGATCTGGGCAGCCCTTTCGGGGGGATGGGGGGAGCGGGGGGTCTTCCAGCATGGCGACGGCCTCAGCAAGAGGCTTGTGCTTTGCCTTTAATGAAGGAAACTGTAGATTCGGGGTTAAATGTAAATTTAAACACGAATGCTCAGGGTGTGGGGGGAACCATGGAGCGGCAAGATGCTTTAGGGGCGGGAAGCAAAAAGGGGACGCTAATAGCAAAGGGGGCGACGCCGGTCAGACTGGAAAGGATGGTGCCTTTTCTCGCTAGGTATCCGGATAGGGCCGCGGCGGTATTGCTTGAGGCGGGGTTTGGGGAGGGGTTTAGGATTCCGTTTGTACCAGGGGGGGCAGTGTTGTTAAAAAAGAATTTGCGTTCGGCTAGGGAGCATCCGGAGGTGGTGACAGATAAACTAAATAAGGAAGTGTTGTTGGGTCGTATGGCGGGCCCGTTTCAGGAGCCGCCTTTTGCGGATTTGCGAGTGTCACCGCTGGGAGTGGTCCCTAAGAAGGAGGTGAATAAGTTTCGGCTTATTCATCACCTGTCTTTTCCAAAGGGTTCTTCGGTCAATGATGGTATTGACCCCGCACTTTGTTCGGTGGTATATACGTCATTTGATGCAGCGGTCGGGTGGGTGAAGCGCTTTGGGGCGGGGGCACTCCTAGCTAAGACTGATATTGAAGCGGCGTTTAGGTTACTGCCGGTGCATCCGGATTGTCACCATTTGTTAGGCTGTTTTTGGGGGGGGGGTTTCTTTGTGGACCGATGCTTGCCCATGGGGTGCTCTTTGTCATGCGCCTACTTCGAAACGTTCAGTTCGTTTCTGGAATGGGCTGTGATAGACTCATCAGGTTGTGCATCTCTGATTCACTATCTGGATGATTTTTTGTGTATAGGCCCCCCGGGTTCGCGGGTGTGTTCCTTGTTGTTGGAAACGTTACGTTCGCTTTTTGATTGGTTTGGGGTTCCGTTGGCGGCGGAAAAAACGGTGGGTCCGGTAACGGTTTTGAGTTTCTTGGGGATTGTGATTGATTCTGAAAAGATGGAGTGTAGACTGCCAGTAGATAAATTAGAGGATTTGAAGGAAAATTTGGTGAATGCACAGAGGAAGAAGAAGTTGCAGCTACGGGAGCTTCAATCACTGTTAGGGAAACTTAATTTTGCTTGCCGGGTCATGCCTATGGGTAGGGTTTTTTTGTAGACGACTGGCTGGGGCGACAGCAGGTGTGGTTTCGCCTCGTCACTACATTCGGCTAGGGAAGGAATTGCGGGCGGACTTAAAGGTGTGGGTGTCATTTCTGGAAAAGTATAACGGTCGCTCGTTATTTATGGGGGAGGTGATGGACTCGTTTGACTTTGAGCTGTTTACGGATGCGGCGGGTGGTTCCGGTTTTGGTGCATTTTGTGGTGGCCAATGGTGTGCTGGGCAGTGGCCGGTAGGGTGGTTTGAGCGCGGTTGGGTGAGGAATTTGGCGTTATTGGAGCTCTTCCCAATTGTGGTGGCGGTGTTGTTGTGGGGGGACCGTTTTCGGAATAGGAAGATTCGTTTCCACTGTGATAACATGGGGGTGGTGCAGGCGATAAATGGTTTGTCGGCATCCTCGCCGTTAGTGGTACGGCTTCTTCAGCGGTTGGTGTTGGAGTGCCTGTCGCTTAATGCCTGGGTGGTGGCGGTGCATGTCCCAGGGGTGGAGAACTGTATTGCTGACGCCCTCTCTCGTTCACAGTGGGATCGTTTTCGTCAGTTGGCTCCAGACGCGGAAGCTACGGGCCTACCTTGTCCGGCTTGCCTGTGGGATCTGCTGGAGGAACCGTGAATGGGCTCATTCAAGCGTCGTTGGCGCCCGGTACGTGGGCTATGTATGTCAGAGCTTGGGATCATTGGGAGGCTTGGTGTGTGGATCTGGGTGCGAAGATGGAGGATGCGGAGGTAGCGTTGTTGATGTTTTTGGGGCATTGTAAGGAAGAGGGATGGTCAGTTAGTAAAATGAATGGTTGTATGGCCGGGCTGGCTTTCGGTTTCAAAATGAGACGGATGTTTGATTTTACTAAGTCGTTTCTGGTGGTGCAGGCGTTAAAAGGATGGCGTAGGCTGCGATCAGGGGTGGATACCAGGAGGCCGGTATCGTTTGCGTTATTGTTGGAGTTGGGGGGGCAGTTGAGGGGTGTGTGTAATTCAGAGGGGGAGGTCCGTTTGTTTACATTGGCTTTTTCGCTGGCGTTTTTTGGGGCGCTTCGTTTGGGTGAACTAGTTTGTCCGTCGGTGTATAGACCGGGGGGGTTGATGAGGGATGATGTGGATTTGTTTCCGGATAGGGTGGAGTTCGTTATCCGTAGATCAAAGACCGATGTGGAGGGTCGGGGTCGTAGGGTGGTGTTGTTTGCGGTGGCGGATTGTGATATGTGTCCGGTCAACTGTCTTCGGGAGTATGGTTCACGGGTAGAGGTGGGGCTAGGTCCACTGTTAATTCATGCGGATGGGTCCTATTTGTCCCGTTTTCAATTTTCGGCAGTGTTTGCTAAATGTTTGCAGGGGTTGGGGCTGGATCGGGAGGGGTACTCCAGTCATTCATTTAGGATTGGTGCAGCCACTGAAGCGGCAAGGCTGGGTTTGGGGGATGAGGTCATAAAACGCATAGGACGATGGGAATCTACGCGTTTTAGGTCATATGTTCGTCTAAATCGTTTATAAAAAAAAAAAAAAAAAAAAGGAGGGGCGGATGATATTTTGCTTTACGTTGGCAGTGTTGTTCTTGCATTATTTTTCTCGTTTCAGGTGCAGCACCCGCCCTGGTGTGGATTTTGGGACACTCCTATGTTTTCTGGGGGGCCGTTCGGGCAGCAGTTCGGCCGGACGGTCAGCAACTAGGTTTCGACAGGGCGTCGGTGGTGGTAAGATGGATAGGGCGCAGGGGCATGATTTGGAGAGGGGTGCTGCCTGAGGTGCATCGTTTTGCACGGATGGATAGGGCACCTGATGTGTTGGTGATCCACGCGGGTGGAAATGATTTGGCTGCGAGACCTATCAGGGAGCTGGTAAAGGATATAAAATGGGACATGTTGCGGTTGTGGTCATTGTTCCCTGGGTTGGTGACTGTCTGGTCGGACATAGTGCCGAGGCGAGTCTGGAGGGAGGCGAGGTCGTTGGAGGCGGTAAATAAGGCTCGGGTTAAAGTTAATCGGGCGATTGGGCGGTTTATGGCACGGAATGGGGCTGTGGTGGTCAGGCACAGGGACTTGGAGAGCGGGGTTGGTTCCTTTTGGAGAGCGGACGGGGTGCACCTGAATGCAGTAGGGGTGGATA
This sequence comes from Bufo gargarizans, assembly GCF_014858855.1. NCBI lineage: Eukaryota > Metazoa > Chordata > Amphibia > Anura > Bufonidae > Bufo > Bufo gargarizans. Next base: position 58,237,082 of record NC_058088.1, on the reverse strand, counting down.
TGTGGAGCCTGGCGCTACAGGAGGGTATTGAGGTGGCCCTGAGGATGTGGAGGAACGCACAGAGTTGAGGAGTCTAATCTGTGCGTCGGTGGCGGTGGGGGGTCCTTGGAGTTGGTTACGGTGGAGCTGGAGGACATTGGGAGGGCCCCCACGGTTGGGGCTGGACTCCCATGGTGGCCCAGCTGTTGAGGGGGGGGCCATTCTGTGGTGCTTCCGAGCTGGGGGTCACGGCTGGAGGCAAAATGGCTCACCCCGGATCAGCAGCTGGGGGGTTTTGGGGCTCCAAGGACCTCCCCCGTTAGGAGGAGTCATTGTTGGGAATTTTCATGGTTTATGTTATGTTGTATTTATATTAATAAACGGCTGCTGTGGCCAATATATTCCAACAGGTGTCTGAGTCTTTTTGGGGATGGTTGGGTATATTGGTATATGTTGGGGGCTGAACAGGTGAGAACAGGTGGTGGTAGTAGGGGCGAACAAAATATAACCAATACCCCCGTCAGGAAATGGCCGGACTGGAAGGGGGGAGAAAGGGGGGCCCCTAAGGGTAGGCCCACATGACGGGGGGTTTGGTTAGGGAGCCCCAGGGAGATTAGGATTGGGGTAGCAGGGGGTGGGGTGGATGCAGTGGGGGTCGTATTGGTGGGTTCGAGCAGGAGGGGAGGGGCGTAGGGGTTAAATAGAGTAGGGGGAAAGTGGACGGTAGCCATTTTGGTTACCTGAGAAAGCTCCCTCCCACCCTCCCTTTTAAGTTTGGCTGGGGGGGGGCGAGGCGATGTGTGCGTGTGGAGAAGGGAGCGGTCTTGTCACAGTGGCGTTGGCGGTGGGGGGTCCTTGGAGTTGGTTACGGTGGAGCTGGAGGACATTGGGAGGGCCCCCACGGTTGGGGCTGGACTCCCATGGTGGCCCAGCTGTTGAGGGGGGGGCCATTCTGTGGTGCTTCCGAGCTGGGGGTCACGGCTGGAGGCAAAATGGCTCACCCCGGATCAGCAGCTGGGGGGTTTTGGGGCTCCAAGGACCTCCCCCGTTAGGAGGAGTCATTGTTGGGAATTTTCATGGTTTATGTTATGTTGTATTTATATTAATAAACGGCTGCTGTGGCCAATATATTCCAACAGGTGTCTGAGTCTTTTTGGGGATGGTTGGGTATATTGGTATATGTTGGGGGCTGAACAGGTGAGAACAGGTGGTGGTAGTAGGGGCGAACAAAATATAACCAATACCCCCGTCATGTCTCTTCTGACCATTCTAATGAGACCAAATGAGATGTTTTACCATTTGCCGATAGTTCCTTTTAACCCTCTACTTACCCCTTTTTGAAAAAGCCTCTTTTTGCCATCTTTCCATCATTCGGAGAGGAGAGGGGGGGTGATGTGCTGCCGGAAAATTGAAGCCGAGGATGTTATTAGGTTGCTGATTGCAGCCCGAATGCAGAGAGCAATTTCGGAGTCCTGTCTTGCAGAATGGTCGGCTAATTGCGATTCTTGCTGCTCCATTCTACAGAGGGAGAAATTAAATATCATAAATGAGAATTATGGTAATTTCTGTTTCAACCATGATTTAGTGTGTTTGTTAAAAGCTGCATCGGCAGCTTTCCTGAGGACGCGCTCATGACCGCCGCCGCCGCCATTGTCTGACAAGAAGAAGAGCCTAATCATTGTAGTAAACAGGTGCAGCCTCCATCCATGGGGTATATTTACATCATGGCAGCTCTACAAAACTAGTAAACTTCATAATTAGTAGAAAGAGAATTGATGTAAATGTGTAGAGAGGAAGGAGACAGATTTATTAGCCTTTGTGTCTGACTAACTTATCCGTAAGGCTCTGACCACACTACCACTGAAAACTTCACTTATCAAGTTCTGTCGGATCTGCGTGCTGCATGTTACATCCTGTATTATACTCCAGAGCTGCACTCACTATTCTGCTGGTGCAGTCACTGTGTACATACATTACTTATCCTGTACTGATCCTGAGTTATATCCTGTATTATACTCCAGAGCTGCACTCACTATTCTGCTGGTGCAGTCACTCACTGTGTACATACATTACTTATCCTGTATTGATCCTGTGTTACATCCTGTATTATACTCCAGAGCTGCAATCACTATTCTGCTGGTGCAGTCACTGTGTACATACATTACTTATCCTGTACTGATTCTGAGTTACATCTTGTATTATACTCCAGAGCTGTACTCACTATTTTGCTGGTGGAGTCACTGTGTACATACATTACATTACTTATCCTGAGTTGCATCCTGTATTATACTCCAGATCTGTACCCACTATTTTGCTGGTAGCCACTGTGTACATACATTACATTACTGATCCTGAGTTATATCCTGTATTATATTCCAGAGCTGTACTCACTATTCTGCTGGTGGAGTCACTGTGTACATACATTACTTATCCTGTACTGATCCTGAGTTATATCCTGTATTATATTCCAGAGCTGTACTCACTATTCTGCTGGTGGAGTCACTGTGTACATACATTACTTATCCTGTACTGATCCCGAGTTACATCCTGTATTATACTCCAGAGCTGCACTCACTATTCTGCTGTTGCAGTCACTGTGTACATACATTACTTATCCTGTACTGATCCTGAGTTGCATCCTGTATTATACTCCAGAGCTGCACTCACTATTCTGCTGGTGGAGTCACTGTGTACATACATTACTTATCCTGTACTGATCCTGAGTTACATCCTGTATTATACTCCAGAGCTGCACTCACTATTCTGCTGGTGCAGTCACTGTGTACATACATTACTTATCCTGTACTGATCCTGAGTCACATCCTGTATTATACTCCAGAGCTGCACTCACTATTCTGCTGGTGCAGTCACTGTGTACATACATTACTTATCCTGTACTGATCCTGAGTTACATCCTGTATTATACTCCAGAGCTGCACTCACTATTCTGCTGGTGCAGTCACTGTGTACATACATTACTTATCCTGTACTGATCCTGAGTCACATCCTGTATTATACTCCAGAGCTGCACTCACTATTCTGCTGGTGCAGTCACTGTGTACATACATTACTTATCCTGTACTGATCATGTGTTATATCCTGTATTATACTCCAGAGCTGCACTCACTATTCTGCTGGTGCAGTCACTGTGTAAATACACTACTTATCCTGTACTGATCATGTGTTACATCCTGTATTATACTCCAGAGCTGCACTCACTATTCTGCTGGTGCAGTCACTGTGTACATACATTACTTACCCTGTACTGATCCTGAGTTACATCCTGTATTATACTCCAGAGCTGCACTCACTATTCTGCTGGTAGCCACTGTGTACAAACATTACATTACTGATCCTGAGTTATATCCTGTATTATATTCCAGAGCTGCACTCACTATTCTACTGGTGCAGTCACTGTGTAAATACATTACTTATCCTGTATTGATCCTGTGTTACATCCTGTATTATACTCCAGAGCTGCACTCACTATTCTGCTGGTGCAGTCACTGTGTACATACATTACTTATCCTGTACTGATCCTGAGTTACGTCCTGTATTATACTCCAGAGCTGCACTCACTATTCTGCTGGTGCAGTCACTGTGTACATACATTACTTATCCTGTACTGATCCTGAGTTGCATCCTGTATTATACTCCAGAGCTGCACTCACTATTCTGCTGGTGCAGTCACTGTGTACATACATTACTTATCCTGTATTGATCCTGAGTTACATCCTGTATTATACTCCAGAGCGGCACTCACTATTCTGCTGGTGCAGTCACTGTGTACATACATTACTTATCCTGTATTGATCCTGAGTTATATCCTGTATTATACTCCAGAGCTGCACTCACTATTCTGCTGGTGCAGTCACTGTGTACATACATTACTTATCCTGTACTGATCCTGAGTTATATCCTGTATTATACTCCAGAGCTGCACTCACTATTCTGCAGGTGCAGTCACTGTGTACATACATTACTTATCCTGTACTGATCCTGAGTTACATCCTGTACTATACTCCAGAGCTGCACTCACTATTCTGCTGGTGCAGTCACTGTGTACATACATTACTTATCCTGTACTGACCCTGAGTTACATCCTGTATTATACTCCAGAGCTGCACTCACTATTCTGCTGGTGCAGTCACTGTGTACATACATTACTTATCCTGTACTGATCCTGAGTTATATCCTGTATTATACTCCAGAGCTGCACTCACTATTCTGCAGGTGCAGTCACTGTGTACATACATTACTTATCCTGTACTGATCCTGAGTTACATCCTGTACTATACTCCAGAGCTGCACTCACTATTCTACTGGTGCAGTCACTGTGTAAATACACTACTTATCCTGTACTGATCATGTGTTACATCCTGTATTATACTCCAGAGCTGCACTCACTATTCTGCTGGTGCAGTCACTGTGTACATACATTACTTACCCTGTACTGATCCTGAGTTACATCCTGTATTATACTCCAGAGCTGCACTCACTATTCTGCTGGTAGCCACTGTGTACAAACATTACATTACTGATCCTGAGTTATATCCTGTATTATATTCCAGAGCTGCACTCACTATTCTGCTGGTGGAGTCACTCACTGTGTACATACATTACTTATCCTGTATTGATCCTGTGTTACATCCTGTATTATACTCCAGAGCTGCACTCACTATTCTGCTGGTGCAGTCACTGTGTACATACATTACTTATCCTGTACTGATCCTGAGTTACGTCCTGTATTATACTCCAGAGCTGCACTCACTATTCTGCTGGTGCAGTCACTGTGTACATACATTACTTATCCTGTACTGATCCTGAGTTACATCCTGTATTATACTCCAGAGCTGCACTCACTATTCTGCTGGTGCAGTCACTGTGTACATACATTACTTATCCTGTATTGATCCTGAGTTACATCCTGTATTATACTCCAGAGCGGCACTCACTATTCTGCTGGTGCAGTCACTGTGTACATACATTACTTATCCTGTATTGATCCTGAGTTATATCCTGTATTATACTCCAGAGCTGCACTCACTATTCTGCTGGTGCAGTCACTGTGTACATACATTACTTATCCTGTACTGATCCTGAGTTATATCCTGTATTATACTCCAGAGCTGCACTCACTATTCTGCAGGTGCAGTCACTGTGTACATACATTACTTATCCTGTACTGATCCTGAGTTACATCCTGTACTATACTCCAGAGCTGCACTCACTATTCTGCTGGTGCAGTCACTGTGTACATACATTACTTATCCTGTACTGACCCTGAGTTACATCCTGTATTATACTCCAGAGCTGCACTCACTATTCTGCTGGTGCAGTCACTGTGTACATACATTACTTATCCTGTACTGATCCTGAGTTATATCCTGTATTATACTCCAGAGCTGCACTCACTATTCTGCAGGTGCAGTCACTGTGTACATACATTACTTATCCTGTACTGATCCTGAGTTACATCCTGTACTATACTCCAGAGCTGCACTCACTATTCTGCTGGTGCAGTCACTGTGTACATACATTACTTATCCTGTACTGACCCTGAGTTACATCCTGTATTTCTTTTATTAAAATTTTAAAACAAACAGATAAATAAATATATAAAACAGAGACCAAACCAACCATACAGGACATGATGCTCCTCAGCGCGGCGCAGACAGCACCGGTCCAGCCCACTCGCCCCAGAACACCAGCTATGTACAATATTTACAATATCTATGTACATGTACTAACCTTCCTGATCCGGTTGCACCTACCTACACTTAACAAATACAGAAGTTAAACTTACAAAAAGCCCACCCACCACCACCCCAATGCAACACACAATTTTATTTTTTTTAATATTATATATATATATATATTTTTTTTTTTTTTTATTTTTTTTTTTTTTGGGTCCCTGAGCTGGTCCCGCATCCCATGCCCCCAGTACATGATAATAGACGTCCATGAACCAGATCCCGACCTGGGCAGTCCCTGAGGGCCAGAGGTTTCTGGAAATGGGTCAACAGAACCCTCTGGTCAAGGAGTCTCCTTGACTGAGTCCTGATTTCCCACATCCCCAGACCCCACCGACGTAATACCTTCAGAACCAGGGCAGCATAAGCCGGGAGATGCCCATGTGGTGTGCGGAGATCCTTCACTTGCCCCCCTGTCTCCCATTCCTGGAAGAAAGGCCGAAACCATCCCCGACAGGAGGCTACCCACAGAGGAGCCCTCTCTTGCCAGAGGTTCGAGAGATTAATCTTAATAAAGGTGTTCACCAGGAACACCACAGGGTTGACCATACCCAACCCTCCTAGTCTCCTCGTACGGTAAGTAACCTCCCTCTTGACAAGGTTCAGTCTGTTTCCCCATAACATCTGGAAGAACAGACTGTAGACCCGAGTCCAGAAAGGTTCCGGCAAGACGCACACACTGCCCAGATATAACAGCAAAGGGATCAGGTAGGTTTTGATAATGTTCACCCTTTCCCTGAGGGTTAAAGACCAACCCTTCCACTGGTCCACCTTCTGAGCGGCAATCTTAAGCCTGCTATCCCAGTTTTGATGGGGGTAATCCCCCTGGCCAAATTCAATGCCGAGGACTTTTGTAGATTCCTGGGGCTCTGGAAGGGTGTCCGGGAGATCAAAACCAGGATCTCCACCTCCCAGCCAGAGACTCTCACACTTATCTCGGTTGATCTTGGACCCAGATGACTCTGAGTAGCGCTCTACCTCAGACAGTACCCACTCTGCCTCCCCTCTCGAAGACACAAAGATAGTTACGTCATCAGCATACGCCACCACCCTCAGTGTAGTCTCCGGAGCCGCCCGGTCCATCCCGATGCCCGCCAACGGCCCACGATCAACCCCTCTAAGGAAGGGATCGATCGCGAACACGTACAAAAGCGGGCTCAGAGGACAACCCTGGCGAACCCCAGATCCCACCCCAAAAGGACGCCCAATCCAACCATTCACAAGCGGGAAACTCTCTGCCCCTGCATACAAGGTCTTAAGCCAATCAACAAACCCCCCGGGCAGGCCATATCTCAGAAGGACAGACCAGAGGTACTCGTGGTTAACACGATCAAATGCTTTTGCCTGATCCAAGGACAGCATGTACCCCTTCCAGTGACCTGCCCTGCCCTGCTCCACGGCCTCCCGGACACTGAGCACAGCACTAAAAGTACTGTGGCCGGGAACAGAGCAATGCTGGGCCCCAGAAAGGAGCTGGGGTGCAAACTTCACCAGCCGATTAAATAGCACCTTTGCCAAAATCTTTCTGTCCACACCGAGGAGCGCTATGGGACGCCAATTCTCAATGTGGAAAGGATCTTTACCCTTTGACAGGATGATCAGGGCCGACCTCCTCATTGACTTTGGTAGAGTACCCGAGGAGAGACACTCATTTAATACCTCAGTCAAGAGGGGAACTAAGGTGTCCTTAAAGGTCTTGTAAAACTCAGATGTTAAGCCATCCGGACCAGGTGATTTTTTGGGAGCAAGCCCCTCAATCACCAGACTGACTTCCTCTTCACTGATCATTTCCGTCAAACCGTCAAGAGAGGGGTCTACCCCTGGTTCAGGGACAGTTTCAGTCAGGAAAGCCGATATCTTATCACGATCAAGATCCCTCCTTGCCATGAGATGTGAGTAAAAGGATCTGACAACCTCCAGGATCCCTGATCTGGACCTTCTCAGAGAACCCGTACTATCAATCAGTCCTGACACAATCTTACTACTCACTGACATCCTGCAGTTTTTGTAAGGGTCGGGCGAGCGGTATTTCCCGTAATCCCTCTCAAAAACCAAAGATGCGTGCCTATCGTACTGACACCTCATAAGCAAAGACTTCACTCTGGAGATCTCCTCACGGCTACCCCCAGTCGAGACAAGACGTTCGAGTTTCCTCCTCAGGCCCTGATACAGGCGATACTTACTCAGACTCCTGAGGCTCGAGAGCTGGCGGAAGAATCTCCCCACCCTTTCCTTGAAGATCTCCCACCACTCAGACTTACTGCCGCAGAGATCCAGCAATGGTACCTGGCTCTGAACGAAATCCTCAAAGGACTGTCTTATCTCCGCTTCTTCCAAGAGAGACGAATTGAGCCTCCAGTAGCCCCTTCCCATTCGGGGGGTCTCTGCAACATTCAGAGAAAACAAAATCATACAGTGGTCGGAGAACTCCACCTCCACAGCGGACACGGCTGAAGAGACGGCTTCCTCCTTTAAATAAAACCTGTCTATTCTAGACCTACAACTAGCCCTATGATAGGTGAACCCCGGGTGGCCTGGGGTGTGCCGGATGTGGACATCCACCAGACGAGCCTCACTAGCTATTTTATTAAGCGCAATGCTGTCGTAAGTCAGCTTGTCCCTGGAACCTCCCCTATCCTGGGGCCTCGTGACAGTATTGAAGTCCCCTCCAAAGACCACCTGCCGACTTGTAAAAAGATAGGGCTTGATCCTCATGAAGAGACACTTACGGTCCCACTTGGACTGGGGACCATAGATGTTAATTAGACGAAGTTCTTGTCCCCTCATGAGGACATCCATGATCAGGCACCTCCCCATTTCTAATTCAATAACCCGTCGGCATTCTACCGGTGCAGTAAAAAGGACTGCCACCCCGCTATACGGCTCGGCCGCAAGAGACCAGTAGGAGGATCCGCGTCGCCACTCCCTTTTAGCTTTAAATACAGATGCCAAATCTGGCAGCCTGGTCTCCTGCAAAAACAAAATGTCAGCTTCAACCCGGCTGAAAAAATCAAAGGCCGCAAATCTAGCCGTATCTGACTTAATGCTGGCGACATTAATGGACGCCAGCGTCAACGGAGTGAGTGCCGCCATCATGGGTGATTGAATTAGATGGCTTTCTTTTCCCACTGCCCCCACCAACTTTTTCATCAGATGATGGCTTACCCCTCTTCAAACAAACAGATGTGTCCATTTCACCTCTGCCCTTGTGCTCTGACTCCAAGCCAGCCCCCACCCCTGAGGACATGTTTTCCCCAGTAGAAGGAGGCTCGGCGTCCCCCGCAGGCCCAGGTGTCACCGCGACTCCCGAAACCTCCCCACCGGCTCCCTCCCCTGAGGAGGGGGAGGTGTCACCAATGGCTTGGAACCGGTTTGAGAGACTAATCAGAGGGGGGTTGGTTGTACCTTCCTTTGGCATCTGGCGGGTGGGAGAAGATCTTAAATCTCCCTTTTTCCCTGTACGTTTATTACCCTGCTTTTGCCATCCCCCACTTCCCCCGTCATGGGGGGATAATGAGGAGATGGCACCTTCCTCTTCCTGGATCCTCCTAATTTCCTCATCCAGCTCACTGTCCCTTTGGGCCTCAGCAGTAGCAGCAGTCTCAGGGGTGAGATCAGGGGTCATCCCAGCTTCCCCAGTTGCCTGAGGTTCCCGGGATTCACCCATCTCCCTCTCCCTTCGGCGATTTTCCTGACGCCTCAGTTGGGCAGGCGTCTTTTGCTTACTTTTCTTCCCTGGCCCCTCTGTTCCTTCACTTCTGCCAGCCCCTGCCCCAGTAGAATTGGCCTCACGGCTTCCTCCCGCCGGGGCATTGACCGCATTGGCAAAGGAATGAGGGCAGCGACTGAATGGGTGACCTAAGTCACCACACAGGTGACACCTAATCTCTGCACATGATGCAGCGAGGTGGCCAATCTCCCCACACAGCGCGCACTTCTGTACAGTGCAGTTAGCACTGAAGTGTGTGGGGCTGCCGCATCTGTGACAGAGCTTCGGCTGACCCTGGTAGAAAATCTGGATGCGATCCCTTCCAAGGAAGGTGGCAGATGGTATGTGAGTAACTGTGTTTCCTAAAAGCCTAAGTTTTACCATGAACGTCCAGGCCCCAGACCAGATGCCATGTTCATCCCTGTTCTTCTTGGGAACCTCCACCACCTCCCCATATCGGCCGAGCCACGTCATGATGTCAATACACGAGAGTGACTCGTTACGGGTTAGAACGGTCACCCTCTTCACATTGTTCTGACGAGACACTGCCTGGACGGCAAAATCTCGCCAGCTGGGCTCGTCCTTTGCCATCTCATAGTTCGACCAGAAGAGCTCAAGTCCCTCCGGCCGAACAAAGCTGACATCGAACTCAGGGGTCCCATAGGGATGTATCAAGGCGTAGATGTCTGTCGCCTTGAAGCCCATCTTTAGAAGGAGCTCAACAACTTCTGATCTTGAAGGACATGTATCACTGCCCCTCCACCTCAGACGGACCACATTCCTACGGAGAGCACCCTGCCCAGCTGTCGGGAGGGACCACGTGGTCTCCCCGCTCCTTTGCTCTCGGAAGGCTGAGAGGCCATGCCTATCTATCCAAAAGGATAGATCAACCTCCCTCCCCTCTACATTGATTGTGCTCTCCCCTCTCTTTAGAGCCTCCAGAAGACGCCGCTGCAAAACGCCGTCCCCAGAGCCAGAGGACAAGGAGGGTCCCCTACTCACCCCGGCCGTGACAGTAGCAAAACTGCGCACAGGGGCTGCCACAGCCGGGGGGGCAACCGGACCAGGTTCCACACCCTCCCCGCTTACCAAAGACCCTCCACCACCCACTTCCATATCTTCCATCCCCAAACCAGCCTTACTTACAACAGATTCTGCGACCTCCCTTCCTTCCCTCCTAACACCATTCACTCCACCATCCAAACCCCCAGACATATTTTTATTAAAAATAATTTTCTGCCCCCCACCTGCTCCCTCACTCATACTGGCTGAACCGGTGTGTTTTGGTGTAATTATTGGTACCTCAGCATCACTGGGCCCTGGGGTCGGAGCTGCCCCCAAAAGACAGACCACAGCCCCAACCCCACTTTTATCATTGCCCTCCGCTTCCTCAGTACTACCATTTACAACTTTTGGGCGCCGCTGATCCATTACCGGGCGCCGCTGATCCAAACGCTGCTGATCTGTTCTTTCATGGCGCCGCTCATCTGGACCAGCAGCGCCAATACAAAACAAAGGCTTTGGCCTCAGTTCTTGACCTTCATTGGGAGGCGTAACCGTCATAGCTCCGACAGCTCCTTCATGCCTCTGCTGGCCCGAGGGAACAGCGTCATCAGCGGTTGGAGCCATCGGAGCTCCTGCAGCCATCTGTGGCGTGGAGCCACCCCCTCCTCCCATCAGGGAGCAAACTCCAGCGCCAGAGATTTTTCTCTCATCCTCCGCAGTAACCTTCCTGTCCGGCTTTTCAGCCGGTGTCGCACCAGCTCCATCCCCGTTACTGCAAACAGAGACGGAGCTCACCACCATATCGGATACCTCGCTCTCCCCTCTCTCCTGCACCGAGTCCACTGCAGGACACGGGCTGGGCTGAGAAGAGGGGCTAATACAGTGAGCCGGCCCTGCGGTCGACCCGGGGGTCCCAGGGAGGGGGGTGTATACATATCTTACCTGCTCCTGGAGCTTGGTCTTCTTAGCCTTTTTCTTTCCTTCCCCAGGCGTCTCCGGTGGCAACTCATCACCAAAGCATAAGTCCTGGAAACGCACTGGGGACTCCAGGAGCTGGATCTCCTCCACTAGGGCCCCTCCCGGGCCGCAGGTCTCATACTCATCCCCCGAGCCGCAGCTGGGTGACCTTGCTATTTGGCGTGCAGGGGGCCCACTGTACGGAATCTGCTCCTGCAGGCTGCCAGGTGGATCTTGCTGGTCATCATCATCATCCTCCTCCTGCACGACTGGTTCCTTCTCCACCTGGCTGTCAGGCTGCTGCCCCATCTGCCCCTTCTCCTCCGCCATCTTCCGAAAACGTTCCTCGTTTAGGAGTTTTTCCTTAAACGGGCCGCTTTTATCTCGGAGTACAGTCCGCCTTTGCTCAATCTCGCCAATGTCAGCTTGTAGCTGCTTTATTTGGCTCTCCAGCCCCTGCTTCTTCCTCTTTGGGGCCACTCCAACACAAGACCTCAAGCCGCGCAGCTCCTCCCGGAGCCTCCTCAGGGTCTTAGTCGCGTCTTCGTACTCACGGAGGTGGCTCATGACCCGGGATCCGTAGGTGGAAATGGACTCCCGGGCCCTCAGTACGCCCCAGCCTTCCTCCTCAAGATCTGCTTCACCTCCGTGAACACTCGGCTTTTGCTGGGCCCCGGAAGGGCCACTCTCACCCATGCTGGCATTCGGGTCCTCCTTAGCGGATCCAGCCTTGCGGCTCTTCCTACTACCCTCAGACTCAGGGGAGACAGAAGCCACATTACTGCGACTCCTGCCAGATCTTCTTACCCCTGAGTCCTCCATGCAGGCCAAACGCTGGCTTCTCCTGTCCCCTGAAGGCCTGCCGCTGGGAACAGGAGCCTGGGGCTTGCTTCCCTCGCTCATGCCTGAGAACCCACTCTCCCCCTGGGGAGGAGAGAGCCGGCCTCAGGTGGATAGATTTTCCTCCAAACGCTCAGGAGCAGCAGCAGCAGCAGCAGCTACACACAGCCACAGGCGACCACACCCACAGGTAATCGCAGCTCAGGAACAGCTGGTCCAGAGCTGCACTCACTATTCTGCTGGTGCAGTCACTGTGTACATACATTACTTATCCTGTACTGATCCTGAGTTACATCCTGTATTATACTCCAGAGCTGCACTCACTATTCTGCTGGTGCAGTCACTGTGTACATACATTACTTATCCTGTACTGATCCTGAGTTACATCCTGTATTATACTCCAGAGCTGCACTCACTATTCTGCTGGTGGCAGTCACTGTGTACATACATTACTTATCCTGTACTGATCCTGAGTTACATCCTGTATTATACTCCAGAGCTGCACTCACTATTCTGCTGGTGCAGTCACTGTGTACATACATTACTTATCCTGTATTGATCCTGAGTTACATCCTGTATTATACTCCAGAGCGGCACTCACTATTCTGCTGGTGCAGTCACTGTGTACATACATTACTTATCCTGTACTGATCCTGAGTTATATCCTGTATTATACTCCAGAGCTGCACTCACTATTCTGCTGGTGCAGTCACTGTGTACATACATTACTTATCCTGTACTGATCCTGACTTATATCCTGTATTATACTCCAGAGCTGCACTCACTATTCTGCAGGTGCAGTCACTGTGTACATACATTACTTATCCTGTACTGATCCTGAGTTACATCCTGTACTATACTCCAGAGCTGCACTCACTATTCTGCTGGTGCAGTCACTGTGTACATACATTACTTATCCTGTACTGACCCTGAGTTACATCCTGTATTATACTCCAGAGCTGCACTCACTATTCTGCTGGTGCAGTCGCTGTGTACATACATTACTTATCCTGTACTGATCCTGAGTTACATCCTGTATTATACTCCAGAGCTGCACTCACTATTCTGCTGGTGCAGTCGCTGTGTACATACATTACTTATCCTGTACTGATCCTGAGTTACATCCTGTATTATACTCCAGAGCTGCACTCACTATTCTGCTGGTGCAGTCACTGTGTACATACATTACTTACCCTGTACTGATCCTGAGTTACATCCTGTATTATACTCCAGAGCTGCACTCACTAGTCTGCTGGTGCAGTCACTGTGTACATACATTACTTATCCATTCAGGGATCAGTTGTGCTTTCATAATTATTGGTATTTGGAAAGCAGATATTTGGGCATTTTGCGCTGTGCACCGTCTACGCCACTCTCGTAAAGTAACCGCACTGAGGCCAACTTTAAATATTTAACTTTCATACAAAAGTATAAAAAATCCATACTTCCCATGCAGAGCTCCTGGTATCCCTTGCCTTGCTTGTAATTGCACCAATAAGATTGAATGAGGGTCATCTTGTCCCTTTGGGGCCGGAGTCAGCAGTCAGTTTGATCCTATTACATTTTTGACTTTGTGATAATCTTCTTCTAGACAAGAGGCCACAAATACAATGTATTTAGCAGCAGATTCGGTGAATTTGTGGCCGTTAATTACTGCCGATGTTTTTCCAAGGCTTGGGGATGACCTCAGATCTATATTGGATGATCTTTCTTATTCGCTGAAGAGTAATTCTCGGCTGGAATCGTCCCCAGTGACGAGCTATCATCTGGTGATTGACAAGCTAAAAGAGCGTGGTCTTAGCAACTGGTTCAGAAATAGTTTTCTCTCTTCTCCTCCTTCTGTGTCAGGAGTTATGAAAGAGAAGCTTCTTATACGGGAGACGGCGCTGGAGCAATAAGTCAACAAAAAAGAGCAGGAACACAGTTACTTTCTGCACAAACGCCCCTTTTTTCACCTAGGTCCTCCACTGGGTTTGAACCCTAACAACTTGGTCTAATTGTCTTGATAAAGGGTTAAATAGGCAAATAGGAGCAAAGCAAAATGTTGACCGAGAGGATCGCCAAAAAGAGCATTGATCCAAGTTTCTTTGGACGTTGTTATTTTTAGGTCCTAAATTCTATATTTATGAGGTTTAGTACAATTTTATTCTGCATTTTTGTGATCGGGAGCTCGACATCTCTGCTGAAATCAATTTGGTGGTGACCGATTCGGGTGTAGAATCTAATTAATCTCACCATTCTTCATTCTTAAAGGGGTTGGCCAATTTCTGACGAATGGTATAAACTGGTATGTAGTGGCATGGAGGACCATAAGTCGTTACACCTCACTGACCACAATGCTGGTCTTTGGGTACCAGCAGTAGCTGCTTCCTCCACGGCTCCCAGGATGGTGGCAGTGACACTGTACTCTTGGGACCACCTTCCTGGCTATTTCCTCTTCAGCACCAGGGCTGAAAGTGCTTGGAAGATGAGCAGGTACAGGAAGCCTAATCGCTTATATCTACATGTGCACCGAACCGTTCAACACTCCTCCAGAAGAGGACGCTTTAAGACATATTGCCTTTTCTTTCATGGCACTACTGCGGAGCACTACTATACCTTTTTTCACATTTATTTAGATATCACCTTTTGTCCTGCAATGAATTAGAATAGAGAACAGCTAACTTTAAAACAGGGCAACAAGTGGCCTGCAGATTGTCACTGCCAGACATCTGAGAAGCTCTGACGGACGTTCTTCAGAACCTCCTGCTTGAGGTTCTTTTGTTTTGCTTTCGTTTTGTCATCTCGTTTCCCTCTCTCAGCTGTCATGTAGTTGCACTGATTGCATCCCTTTAAATCCCCTCCCATACTGCATCACTTTGCGGTTTATACAACTTCCTGGAGTGTGTGCATGCTGGATGCTACAACTGATGCTTCTACAGATGAGTCTGTTCATTTATTTGTGTTTTCCTGTTTGCTTGATCCTAGGTGACCCTGACTCCCTCCGTATTAAGTGTAGGGAGCCGGTGGTCATGTCCCCTCACTATTATAGGGTGTTCAGGTCTCATACAGTTGAGCCACGAGGGCATGCAATTTTCTATCATAGAGATCTTTGCATGGGCTGAGAAGACAGGGAGAGTTTCAGGGTTTAAATAGGGGTCACCCTTTTGTTCCTTAGTTTCGGATCAAGCCAGTCGGATCCTTATTTGTAACTTCTTGTTTTCTGTTACACCATCCGTGACACAGATCTACTTTGATTTTTTTTTAAATGCTCTGTGGGGGTTGGAGTGTTCTTACTCATGGGCGGAGGCAGGTGATGTCACATCAGCTCAAGTTATTTCTTACTTCTCTCATTCATCTGTTTGTAAACAGGTAACTTCAAGCTCTTGGACCCAAGTGCAAAATCTATAGCAGAGCCCCCCCACTTACCCCATGTGCCACTTGTGTCTTTTTATGTGAGATAGGGGGGATTTGGGGCTCCAACATGCAGACTTGCCAAGATCAACTGCTATTATTGTACCTAATATAACTCTGCCTCTGTCTGTATCAAATCTTGCTAGGACTCTTTCCAAAGCATAATGGGGGACATTTATCAACCCCTGTCGGCCAGAAAACTGGCATAAAAAATTGCTAAGTTTGGTCCATGTTCTGCTTGTACAAAGTTTTGCCCCAGGCCACCACTTTTTTTTTTTTTTTACAAAAAGTGGGTGGTTTGGGGCTGCACAGAGCTGATCAGGTCATGATATATGTCCCCCAGCATATCTCCCTTGAAGTTCCAAAAACATACTTGGTGTGGATAGGTTGGTTGTTCCTCATGGGTGGGGTCAAGTGATATCACATCAGCCTAAATACTTGCAAAGTTCACTGTTGCAATGTTATAAAATATTAAGACATTTTCTTAAAACAATTTTATTGGCTTGGTACTCCATTTGGCTAAGGTTGGTCTAGCATGGGCCGATTCATATGGTCCCTACTTGGTCTATTACAATGGTCACGTGTAGGCAGCTCCTCTTAGATTTCCCTTTTTTATCTTCTGTGGTCAGGACCGATCAGCCCATATGATGCGCACATGTGGAGCCGCCATTCTTCTTGTCACTTTTCATGTTTTATCTCTTTATAATTACGCCCTGAATTCTAGGATTGACATTTCTGGAAAGTCGATGAAGCAAAGAAAGCGTGTCATCCTTTGAGTGTCTTTAAATAAAATTAATTCCCAACAGATTGTACAGTTAAATTTCCATTAATTTTCAGGTGCAACATTTTTGTTTCTGTGCTGTTTCTCGGCAGCTCGGATGGTCAGACAGCTGCGTCTCATCAGCATATTCATGAGATTCTGGTGCAGCCTCGGCAGTTTTGCTCCTCACCTGCAAACCACATCATTCCTTTGGTGTCACTACATAAGCACAGATTGATGGGTCGAATTTATGCTTCGGAGCGCCATGGTCAACTGAAGTGCTCTGACATGGAGCAGTTGGTGACACATAGTTTAGACAACCATCTTGAATCATTATATATATCGCTGGAATGCCATGACTTCAGCGCAAACCTGGTACTGAGTAGACTGGAGGGGATTGATGGCTTGTTTGCTTTGCCTTCTTCAGGAAAAACTGTATGTTGGAAACTGGAAAGGTCGGATGTACGGTATATAATTTTTACCGTGGTAACAATGTAGCTGTTGCATGCGGAAAGTTCATCCATGGCATTTGAAGAATAAACAAAGTGGATGAGATTTAAAAAAAACTCATCCACGCACTGCGGAGAATTTCCACACCTGCTGGACCACACATATCCTTAGAACGTCATACAGCAAAATGCACATGCAGGTTCATGCCGCACATTGCTGTGGATTTGTTGTGGATTTCATGGTGGAAGTAGAAGTAATGGAGATATCAGTTATCTTCGAAATGGCAACTCTTCTTTAGGTTCATGTTGGAAAGATATTACTTTTTCTGCATATTGTCCTTAGTTCCTAAAAAAGTTAAAGTAACTTCTCTTTCTCCAAGCCGTTCCAGCTGAGGTCGGTAATTGAAAGAAAGTTCTTTTATGTTTAAGTGAAAATCATTAAGTGGAGTGACCTTCTGGCTGAAAGAGCAGTTTGTGTAACCATGGGATTCATACCAGAAATAACACTTGATGTCTATTCCTGAGTGAGTCTTGATGGGAGTTTTTGAAATATTCGCTTTTTTATATTTTATGTTTCCATTATTCTCTAACCTCTTGATCCTCCTTTTCTTAGGTGGCTTTTATTCAGTGCCTGATTGAAATGAAAAGGTATAGAGCAGACACTCAAGCTCTTAATATAATGTGATGGCTTTTTGGTTTTCTTACCTCTCAGTAGGTCATGCCATGCATGGGTTCTGATGCCAGAGCAGCTTCCATGGAGAATGAGGGCGCTACTGCAAAGCCAGGATGCAGCAAAAACGTATAACCTCGCCTCAAACCCTTTCTACTGGTTTCTGTTGTCAGGCTTCAGCTTGGTTTCCGTTTATGGGGAGGTGAGACCAGTTGCGGACAGAAGCTGGCCCATAGCAAGGTTACAGTGGGGCTACTTGGTCATCATATCATCCAAGTAATTGGAAAGCCTGGTGCTTGGTCACTCCTCTCCTCATCCATTGTAGGAGAGAAAGTTCTTATGAGCATTGGTTTCCACCTTCCATTGTTCAGCACTATGTCGATCAGCAATGGGTCATATTGTTCATGAGGAACTAGACTCAGATCTCAACTCAACAAGACCCAGACTGGTGCCATGGCTAATATCTATGACATTTAGGGTAGCTGGTCTCACATATTTCCTTTAAAAGGAGTGGGAGACTTGGTAAAAATCTAAACGTTGCCTGCTCTTGGTTATGGGTTAATGGCAGTATCCTCCTATAGAACAGTGTGCCAAGAGTTACTTCTCCTAAGTCCAAGTTCTTCCATTAGGCTATGTTTACAATTGAGTTTTTGCCTACTGTGCTAGAAATCTGAGTCTGGCCATGGATCCACATGAGGTTTAGACCCGTTGTCTTTCATTATGCTCACATATCGCAAAGTTGACAAAGAACTGAATAGATTTTTTCCGCTACATGTAAGTGGAGTGTCATTCACTGGAAAGTTTCACGCATTCTGCACAGCAATCTGCGTCACATCCTCGATGTGTGACCGTAGTCTGGTTCTTCCTTCAAGGAGTCTACATTAGTAGTGGGCGAGCATGCTCTGCCCAACACCAGTTCGAGTCGAACATCGCTATGCTCGGCTCATTGCGGTGTTCGGTGGAATATCGCGTGTGCTCGAGCGCGATGCTTGAGTCAGTATATTTAAATCTAATTTAACCTCTATTTCTGAAAAGTTTCTGGCGGGATTCGAACTCACAACCTTCTACATTACAGCCAAGAATCTTAACCACTACACTATAGAGCTGCATGGCCAGTTACTATTTAAAAAAAAAAGAGACTTCTGCTATATAGGAATACTTACTAGTAGTAATTCTTGGCTGTAATGTAGAAGGTTGTGAGTTCGAATCCCGCCAGAAACTTTTCAGAAATAGAGGCTAAATTAGATTTAAATACACTGGGTGTCCCCACGCACTGACTCGATATATGGACATAGCTATATATGGAGTCAGAGCAGGGACTCCTAAGCCGAACTAGAGTCCTGACACCCTCCCCTCTGCCTGGGGTTCTCCCATTGACTTCCATTGTGCTCGGGTGCTCTGTAGAGCATCAGGAAGTGTTCTACTCGAGCACCAGAGCACACAAGCACTTTGGTGCTCGACCAACACTAGTCTGCATTAGAGATGAGCGAATTTCTTAAAAATTTGATTTGGCTGCTTCACCGAATTTTACAAAAACATTAGCTTTGTGACAAATTAGTTTGTCATGAAGTGCATTTTTAAAAAAGTTGTGGGTGCAATTACAGGGTTCTGTAATAGCGCTTTCCCTGTCATTGTACCCCTCAGACGCCGTGTTCATACATGATCGCGGAATCTGGGGGAGTAAAAATAGTGTAAAATTAACAGAATTTTTTTATCGTACTTAACACCTCCATTTGCTCACGACAGGCCGGTCGCCACCATCTTGCTTGAAGATCTGGTGCAAAATCTCACGCAGCCCTAGATGATGTCATGCCGGCGGACTGGTGACTACTAGTCACCACGCACAGGATTTTGGCCAAGATCTTTGATCAAGATGGCGATGGCCGGTCTGTCACGAGCAAATGGAGGAGGCACGTATGAACTTTTTGTTTTCTTTACACTATTTTAGGTAAGCATGAGAAAATTCGGCTTTACGGCAAATCGAATTTATCCTGAAATTCGGATCAAATTCCACTTCCTTGGATTCGATTCGATCAACCCTAGTTTACATGTCCGTAGCTTTGCAGACTCTCCTGCTGTAGATGAGAACTGCAGCACTTTCCACAAATCTTTGTGCTGGGAGAGCAGATCGCAGCTTCATTGTTTTCAGTTTCGTTTGGAACGGCTCCCCTATTACCAAGTCTAATAAATATCCTTGTGTTAGAATATTCACCCCGTTGTCTTCATTTCCCACTTTATAGAAGAAGAAAAAAACAGCTTTTTGTTTAACTCAGCATTTCAGAAGTGCCAACTCGCAAAATAAATAAACTCTGTCTGCCTTAAGCTTTCTTGGCAGATCAACTATTTGTACATTAAGGAAGCGACGTGTATACAAAAAGACGTGAGGAGAAGCGTCTTAGTGTTAGGTGAGGAGATTAGAGAACAATAGGTGACACCTCTGATAGCGCTGGATATGATATTTCTGTAATCCGGTAGAGATGGATTAGATACGAGATGCTCTAATCACATCAAGTCACAGCGCCGAAGTCTGCTGCACAGAGATACATTGTATCGGGGACTTTGTGACTTTCGCTGTTTTGTTACATTTTCTAAGCCGACGTGCAGTACACAATGCTATGGAGGCTTCCGCAGGCCTAGGACATTAGGGTACGTTCGTTACACAGCCATTTTCAGAACCATCTGCAGTCCATGGGGTCAGAGAGGCTTTCAAAAAATAGGACATGTCCATGTCATGTTTTCACGGCTGGACGGACCTCATTGAAATCAATGAGCTTGTTTTTAACAGGACTGCGCCCATCTAACAGCCTTTAAAAATTAGTACATAAAGGACCTTTTCAGTAAGAAAAAAAAAAAAGGAAAGAAATTAAATGTTCACCTCGCCACAGGCACTCTGGAACACTTCCTCCACACTGGTGGCAGCAGGACCTGACGCCCCAATGTGACGTCACATGACCATGCTCAGAGTGTCAGGCACTGCTGCATTCAGCAAATGGGGCTGTAATATGTACTGGAGAGCATTAGGGGGACATTGTATATGCTGGGGGAACTGAGGGGGGTTTATAGAAACTGGGAGCATAAGGGGCACATAATATATACTAGAGGCACTATGGGGGCCAATATATATGCTGGGGGAACTGAGGGGGGGTTTATAGAAACTGGGAGCATAAGAGGGTGCATAATATTATACTGGAGAGCATTAGGGGGACATTATATATCCTGGGGGAACTGAGGGGGGTATTATAGAAACTGGGAGCATAACGGGGCGCATAATATATACTGGAGGCACTATGGGGGCCAATATATATCCTGGGGGAACTGAGGGGGGTATTATGGAAACTGGGAGCATAAGTGGGCGCATAATATATACTGGAGGCACTATGGGGTCCAATATATATCCTGGGGGAACAGAGTTTTTTTTAATAGAAACTGGGAGCATAAGGGGTGCATAATATATACTGGAGGCACTATGGGGGCCTATATATATCCTGGGGGAACTGAGGGAGGTATTATAGAAACTGGGAGCATAAGGGGCGCATAATATATACTGGAGGCACTATGGGGGCGAATATATATGCTGGGGGAACTGAGGGGGGTATTATAGAAACTGGGAGAATAACGGGGCGCATAATATATACTGGAGGCACTATGGTGGCCAATATATATCCTGGGGGAACTGAGGGGGGTATTATAGAAACTGGGAGCATAAGTGGGCGCATAATATAAACTGACGCACTATGGGGGACAATATATATGCTGGGGGAACTAAGGGGGGTATTATAGAAACTGGGAGCATAAGGGGCACATAATATATACTGAGGCACTATGGGGGACAATATATATGCTGGGGGAACGGATTTTTTTTATAGAAACTGGGAGCATAAGGGTGTGCATAATATATACTGGAGGCACTATGGGGGCCTATATATATCCTGGGGGAACTGAGGGGGGTATTATAGAAACTGGGAGCATAACGGGGCGCATAATATATACTGGAGGCACTATGGGGGCCAATATATATCCTGGGGGAACTGAGGGGGGTATTATAGAAACTGGGAGCACAAGTGGGCGCATAATATATACTGGAGGCACTATGGGGGCCAATGTATATGCTGGGGGAACTGAGGGTTTTTTTATAAAAACTGGGAGCATAAGGGGGCGCATAATATATACTGAAGGCATTATGGGGTCCAATATATATGCTGGGTGAACTAAGGGGGGTATTATAGAAACTGGGAGCATAAGGGGCGCATAATATATATTGAGGCACTATGGGGGCCAATATATATGCTGGGGGAACTGAGTTTTTTTTAATAGAAACTGGGAGCATAAGGGGGTGCATAATATATACTGGAGGCACTATGGGGGCCTATATATATCCTGGGGGAACTGAGGAGGGTATTATAGAAACTGGGAGCATAAAGGGGCGCATAATATATACTGGAGGCACTATGGGGGCCTATATATATCCTGGGGGAACTGAGGGGGGTATTATAGAAACTGGGAGCATAAAGGGGAGCATAATATATACTGGAGGCACTATGGGGGCCAATATATATGCTGGGGGAACTGAGGGGGGTTTT
The DNA here is from genome assembly GCF_014858855.1 of Bufo gargarizans. Classification (NCBI taxonomy): domain Eukaryota; kingdom Metazoa; phylum Chordata; class Amphibia; order Anura; family Bufonidae; genus Bufo; species Bufo gargarizans. The sequence goes on along the minus strand of NC_058088.1, from coordinate 58,214,987 downwards.
ATAGAAACTGGGAGCATAAGGCATAAGGGGGCGCATAATATATACTGGAGGCACTATGGGGGCCAATATATATGCTGGGGGAACTGAGTTTTTTTTAATAGAAACTGGGAGCATAAGGGGCCCATAATATATACTGGAGGCACTATGGGGGCCAATATATATGCTGGGGGAACTAAGGGGCGTATTATAGAAACTGGGAGCATAAGGGGGCGCATAATATATACTGGAGGCTCTATGGGGGCCAATATATATGCTAGGGGAACTAAGGGGGGGTATTATAGAAACTGGGAGCATAAGGGTCACATAATATATACTGGAGGCACTATGGGGGCCAATATATACTACAGAGGGGGCATAATTGACACTGATGGCACTGCAGGGGTTGGAGGTTAACAAAAAAAAATGTAAACCTATGAAATTCATCAGTTTTTAATGGTCATTTTTGAAAGGCTGATAACGGATGGAAAATGTCTGTTAAAAATGGATAGAGGGCCAGAAAATGGATGCAAAATATCCATGAAAAAACTGACAGAGTACCTGTTTTTAATGGTCATTTTTATTTCACTGTCCTGTGAATGTACCCTTAGCCTCATTCAGTTTTAAAGGGGTTAAACTGCAATACCTGAGATAGTCCATTGACCTCCTGCAACTCCCCTGAAATGACCAAGGCGGGTGGTCGCACATTCCAGATATAGCCAATTAAAGTGCTCGGCTCACATTTCAGGGGAGCTGCAGGGGGTACGGCGGTAAGACCCCCACTGATCTGACAGGGAAAAGCTTTACCTACCTGAATGCCCCTTTAAGAATTTATCACGTATCCACTGGATAGTCGTAGGAAGCATTTGGTTTGTATGGGGATTTTCGGCCTCTGGATATAACCCAAAAGGTTCCTATTCACTAATAGCAGGCAGAGTTGTACTGATTTTTTTTTCCCCAATGTATTTTATAGCATTGTATATTTTCTTCTGATATTGTGCACTAAACTTGCTGCATAGAGGTTGAGTTAAATGGTAAAAATCCTGCAGTCACCACTAGGGGGAGCTCACTGCAAGCTGTTAATACATTGAACTCATTGAAGCAGTATGCGGTAAACTCTTGAGTTCCCCCTAGTGGTGGCTTCAAGAAGTTATACTTTTATCAGCAGCATATTGAAAAGCTGAGGATTTGGGGATTTGTATCAGAGAAAGCTCGAGCTCCTATAAAATATACATTATGCAAAGAACAGAAACTGTAAACCCCCGAACACAACTTTTTATTATATAAATGAGTTTAAAAAAATCTGTACTGATTATTTCTTTATGTATACTGTAACACTAGAACCTTTCAAACTCCCTGCATTCAGGTAGGGTTAAATCGTAAAAATCCTGCTGCCTGCAGCCACCACTAGGGGGAGCTCACTGCACACTGTTAGTACATTGAACTCATTGAAGCAGCATGCAGTAAAGTCTTAAGCACACCCTAGTGGGGGCTGCAAGAATGTATCATTTGTATTAGCAGCATATTGAAAAGCTGGGGATTTGGAGCTTTATGTCACAAAAAAAGATCAAACTTCTATAAAATACAGTAGTAATGTGTAGAGGATACGGCCGGCACTGCTGTAGGTGTGGGATTTAATTTAGTGCTGCACTGATCGAATGTGAGTAGCGGTGGTGCTCAGCATGAAAAACAAGTAGTGTTTGCAACAAAGGAGCGAAAAGAAAAAAGAATGTGGCACTCACCAAAAAATACTCTTAGCAGCTTTATTTACATAAAAAGGTCAGCGTCATGCGGACAAAACACAGCTAGGCGGCAACATCCGTTTCACGCTTGTTGCGCTTTTTCAAGCTTGAGCGCTGCATTCTTTTTTCTTTTCTCTCCTTTGTTGTTTTTATAAAATACATATTATGCACAGCACAGAAATTTGGACCTCAGATGGAATCTTCTATTTCCTGTAGCTGACAGATTCCACATATATTACAATCACTCCCATTCGTCCCTATCCTTATCTTATACAGCGGCTGGGGCCATTCTCATAGGAAGCCAAAAGGTTAATCAGACGGGGAACTGGAGAAACCAGAGCAACCCGCTACAAGCCTAAGGACTGTTTCCATGTTGCCCCTGGTTGGTTTTAATCCTGGGACCTCAGTGCAATATTAATGTGAACTACAGAGAAGGTTGATTCACTGTGTTATGCCTCGTGCTGGTCCTCGGAGGTGGGGCATTCACCTCTGTCAGAGACCGCCCCCTCAGATCCTCCACTGTACCTAATGTATCAAATTGGACTATAGTGTCCCTTGTATTGTACAGTGCTGTCCCTGTGTACTTCATTAGAGTTGCCATACTCAACCTGGGCACAGCCGTGGCGCTGTTGCTGGTAGCAGCCATGTTTTTTTAGTTGTCTATAACCGCTTTTATTTAAGGTGAGAACTGAGCCCTCTCCCCCATTCCTTTCCTGAATCCCAATATACAACGTCGTTATGATTGAGCTTTTTATGGTAATGAACTTGTCATTTGCAGCAATCTGACGAGGCGGCATCTGTTTAAGAGCTAATAGTAGATGTTTACCATCAGAAATCAATTTGCAAGTTTTGTTTCTACGTCTCCTGTCACGAATTTTCAATTATCTGCAGCTTATTTTACTTAAAGTCACATTTTTTAAAAAATTTTCACTTTAAATATCTAATTTTTGTAAATGTTCCTTTCCAGGCCATATGTCAGCATGTTTCCATAGAATGCATTTGCATAACAAAGTAATAGGCATGTTCACATAAGATGCCTATGCTCATAAAAAAGTTATGAAAATGTCGCTCTTATATCCCTTGTGTCCTCATTTCGGAGTTTCAGATGTTTTGCTCCTTTACCTATCATTTAGAGTTTTTGTCTGGGACAGGTACACACTTCTGTGCTGATTAATTAAGTAACATATTGTTCTAACAGACAAAACCCTTTATTATTTTTTTATTTTTTTTAGAATTCCGTGTTCTGAATCCACTGCAAGCTTAAATTAAGTATTAAAACTCTGCCTCCACTAGAGGGAGCTCACAGCATACAGTATTCCTTTTATTATAAGCTGTATAAATCCCTATGCAGTGAGCTCCCCCTGGTGGTAGGTGCAGGCAGCGCTGTGATGGAAAGCTGGTAAATGGCATTAATGCCTTCTAGCATGTAGATGGCAAACAGAGGTGCATGTGGGTAGTGACGGAGGGGAGATAGTGGGTTGATCGTCTTCAGTGCATTGTTTATTGGGATAGGAGGTCTACTGAAATCCACCTGCTGACTCATCAGAGGCTCGATATGCTGCCGTATCCCTAACGCTCCATGTGCTGTACCCGCTGAGCTTGTGCTTCTCCACAGTAGCCTATCTAAACAAGCCGAGCTGCACTGTACAGTCTGAGCCACTAATGAGACAGGAGGTCGATTTCAGACTACCTGTGACTCCAACAGGTGAGCTGGAGTCACTGTGTATCATAACTGGGATCCAGCGCAAATCTTGGGTGACGGCCAGACAATAAAATGTTGCACACGAGGGTTTCTGTCCGTCCGAAACCCACCATTTATGCTGGAAAGCCGCCGGATCACTGCCGGATCCCATTACAGTCAAGGCAGTAAAGTAGAGGATCCAGATCCTGCAAGATGTCAGTACAGCCTGCTGGATCTCCATACGAAGATGTGAATGTTGCCTAAATGGTGCAGAGCTTCAGTGTGAATCATGGTGGATTTCCGACTGCCACAGACTCCAATAGACAATGGAGCTATACTGGAGTCACTGCTCATAAGGACCCATGCACGCGCCCTTTCCGGGGGCATTGGGACGGCAGTGCATGGGCACCGTCCGTGTGTGGCTGGCACAGATGGATGCAGCAGACCTATTCAACTTGAATGGGTCTGTGATCCGTCCACACCGCCAAAAAATGCGGAGGTACGGACAAAAAAACTCACGGAAGCGCTCCGTAGCGCTTCCGCGGGGTTCCATGCCTCCGTTCTGCACCCCACCGTCCGGTTTGTGGACCTATTTAAGTGAACAAACGTCCAGGGCCTGTATATTGCAGACCCACTGTTTGCGGGCCACGATACGGGCACGGCCGGCACACGTTTGGGTGCATGAGCTCTAACTGTGTCTTCTTGGAGCAGAGCAGTACTGTAAAGCATGGAAAATGAATAGAGCAGAATTCTAAGCGACTAATGAGATAGAAGGAGGATTTCAGACTACCATGGGCTCTAACAGACAATGCAGATCATAACTGTGCCTTGATAGTGCAGAGTGGCAGTGTAAAGCATGGAGCAGAGCAGCAGCCTCTCCTGATTTCTACTACTACAGTCTCTAACAGACAATGCAGCTGATCTGGAGTCCTTTCTGTCAATACTTTTCTCCAGCGTTTACTTGGCACCATCTAATAGAATTCCGGCACGTGTACCGAGACGCCACCGCATAATGAGCCGCACTTTATTAGAGACGAAGGGCTGAAATCTGATTTCAGATAAAATGAGTTTTCCGAGCCGCAATTGTAAATAAAAGTGAATATACACGAGAGGAAGGGAACTTTTTCACACTGGGCGGCAAAGTGGACGCAGCCAAGATTTAAACCCTCATTTCCTGGCATTGGGGAGGTCTTTTTGAGTTTAATGCTGCAGTTTATTGCAGAAGGAAACAGGAAGGAGCTGAAATCGGCGCGGCCCGCGCTACCTCTGACCCTTTGTGCTTCTGCACCGCGGCTCCGAAATGTAGAAAGCCTTGGCAGAATAATCACTTGTGTCCTAACGAGTCTGGAATTAAGGGATAAAGCCTCGCGCTCACTTACCTTTGCTGCGCCGTGATATACGCTAATTGCCAGCCTCCAAATTATTAGTGGCATTTTTGCAAAGATCAAATGGGCACACTGGTAATTTTCATTAATCTCACGCAGGGAAGCTAATTAAAACTTCCATTATTAACCGTCCATTTTCCGCTTCCTTCCTTTGTTGCGGATCAGAGCAGGATGTTAATATTAATTAAGCTGTTATTGTGCTGCTGCCCTATTAAATAGAGCGCAAATTATCGTAACCTGCTGGACGCAATTGTCTGCCGGCGCCCAGGTAAAGGAGCCGCGCGCTCCCGGGGTGGGGACGGGCTTAGGTCTGAAGGTATCACGACAGGTTAGATCACATTTTGGGCAATTGGTATCAAGGGTGCACCTAGTCCTAACCCCCCCCCATGCCAATTTCTTAACCTAACCCCTTTGCCACAATGAAAGCGCTCATTGCCCATGGCCCTTCCGCTGCCCTCCTCTTGCCGCTACTGGATGCTGTCTCACCTGGCCTCATTGGTGGTGCAATCATATAGGAGAGGGCCTGACGAGAAGGGTGAATGTCACGGCTCTGCGGGCTCTCCCTTCAGTATCTGACACCTTTCACGCTCACCTTCCTCCAGGTAACAGACAACGACTTACCCCTTAATGCTGCAGGTGCAGGTGTATTAGAGCGAAGGCTAAAAGTAAGCAGGAGACGATCTCACCCTGTTACAAGCAGTCTGGTAGAAATCCTGCAGGGAACACAGGGTTAATCTCTCGCCGATCAGTGCCATCTTGGCTGGAGGCAGTCCGAGGGGCAGGGACATAGCCAAGGGCAGGGAGAAGGGCAGGGGGGGGGGGCAGCTGCTGCGGCCAGCTACCTTACTGTCAGACCCAGTGAGGAGAGAACGTGGCTCATCTCCTGGGACACGGGCAGAAGTGCGGAAGATTCCTTTATACATTTAATTGTAAGATGAGAAACAATAGGACATTTTCTGGGTTCCTTCAATTGATCCATAGAATTTTAAAACAGGAATCCGAAGTAGCAACCAGTACCGGAGCCCACGTCGGATTCCGATTTCAAAATGGTTTCCAATACGTACATATGAAGAATCCCAAAGTGATTCGCTCAAGTCTCGCATCACTTCGGCCAAGATGAAGTTTGGCTCCACGTAACGCTGTACGGAAATATCCTTAAAACCTACGTTTTTGAACAAATAGACTTGATCCAAAGCTCGATTCGCTCAAGACTCTATTTATCTATCATCTATCTATTTATTTATTTATCTATTATCTATTTAATTTTTATCTATCTGTCTATCTATCTATCTATCTCATATCTATCTCCTATCTATCTATCTATCTCATATCTATCTATCTATCTATCTATCTATCTATCTCCTATCTATCTATCTATCTATCTATCTATCTCATATCTATCTATCTCATATCTATCTATCTATCTATCTATCTATCTATCCATCTATCTATCTATCTCATATCTATCTATCTATCTCATATCTATCTATCTATCTCATATCTGTCTATCTATCTATCTATCTATCTATCTATCTATCTATCTATCTATCTCATATCTATCTATCTATCTATCTATCTCCTATCTATCTATCTATCTATCTATCTATCTATCTATCTATCTATCTATCTCCTATCTATCTATCTATCTATCTATCTCATATCTATCCATCTATACATCTATCTATCTATCTATCTCTCTATCTATTATCTATCTATCTATCTGTCTATCTGTATATTATCTATCTCTCTATCTATATATCTATTATTATTATTATAATTTTGCAGGAAACGTATAATAAACTGCACTCGCACAGAATCACACAGCTTTTCCAGGCCCCGGGATGTCACACACGGCCCCCAGTCCCTCCATCACTCCCGTATAACTAATTGTTAGGCCTCATGCACACGACCGTTGTTTGGGTCCGCATCTGAGCCACGTTCATTTCAAGTGCTATCCACATCCGTGGCTCTGTTCCGCGGCCCCACAAAAAAAATATAACATGTCCTATTCTTGTTCGCGATTTGCAGACAAGAATAGGCATTAATATTGCCGGTGCCCATTCTGTTCCGCAAATTGCGGAAGGCAACACGGCGCCTTCCGTTTTTTGCGGATCTGCGGTTTGCGGACCACAAAAAACAGTACGGTCGTGTGCCTGAGGCCTTAGGCCCACTGCACACAAACATGTGCGCCCCGTGGTCGAGCTGCGGCCCGCAAAATGCGGGCCACAATGCACAAACACAGTCCGTGGGGCAGCCACAGCGGATCGCGGACCCATTCACTTGAATGGGTCCGCGATCCGGCCGTTCCGCAAAAAGATAGGACATGTTCTATGTTTTTGCGGAACGGAAGTACGGGACAAAACCCCACGGAAGCACTCCGTAGTGCTTCCGTAGGGTTCCGTTCAGTGCTTACATTCCGCATCTCCGGATTTGTGGACCCATTCAAGTGAATGGGTCCGCATCCGTGATGCGGAATGCCCACGGAACGGCACCCGTGCAAATGCGGTCCGCAATACGACAACGGGGTGCACACGTTCGTGTGCAGGGGGCCTTAGGGATGCTGATGGCCGGTAACAGCAGTAATGCTCGCCGTCACCCAGCTTTTGGCCTCATGCACACAGCCGTGGTTGTGTTCCGTTCCGCAAAATGGGGTTCCGTTGTTCCGTGATCCGTTTCCGTTTTTGTTTCCGTGTGTCTTCCTTTATTTTTGGAGGATCACCAGACATGAAGGAAAGTAAAAAAAAAAATCTAAGTCAAGTTTGCCATGCAAATGATAGGGAAAAAACGGACGCGGTTGACAATCTTGTGCGCCTCCGCGTTTTTTCACGGTCCCGTTGACTTGAATGAGTCCGCAAACCATTTTCCGTGAAAAAAATAGGACAGGTTATATTTTTTTGACGGACTGGAATCACTGATCACGGACGCGGATGACAAACGGTGCGTTAGCCGAGTTTTCAACGGACCCATTGAAAGTCAATAAGTCCACAGAAAATCACGAAAAACGGAACAACGGACACGGAATCGCGTGCATGAGGCCTTTCCAGAATCAGACATAAGGATTCTCAGACTTTGTATCGGACCCTGCTCTTCTTCCTGTATTTGTTCCGGTATTTTCCATCCATTTCTGGGCTTTTCCGAAGCTTCGCTCCGAGCTGTGGGTGGCGAGATCCCCGCGGCTGGATCCGCTGCTCTCACGCTTCTTCCAGGTCAGGGAGGAGTTTGTATATTTGTTCCTATGTTTCTCATTTAAATGTGTTTATGAAATGATTTTTGGCAGAACGTTGCGATGCATAATGCATGCCGCTGTCATACTCCTGATAAAAGCAAGTGTAATTATTGTGGCATCTCATCAGCAAAGCCGCTCAGCTCAGCACAAGGCACAAGAGTTAACCCCATCCTGCCCTAAACCAGGACACAATATATCCTTCAACATAATGTCCCGTGCACCAGTCACATCCAGAGCTGCATTCAGGAGTCAGATGGCTTGCTCCAGTTTTTTGCATGTCTGTGATAATCCAGTCATAGCCAAGTTCAGAATTTTGCTGCCTGGTGTTGATCTTAGGTTGAATCATATTTTATACTCCGTTCACAACCAAAGTTACCTACAGAATTCTGTTCCCTTGTGTTGATCTCGAGCTGAAAGTTATAGGGGTTTTTCAACCCCTATAATGACCCCCTAATGCCAGGGCACCTCATGTAGGTTATAGTTACCTGCTCCATGGCACCCGCACGGCCGCTTATCCCCGCACGGCCACCGCTGCATCTCCAAACATCCAGCGATAATGGGAGCAGCCAGTAGCAGGCCGCGAGGGACACGAGCCTCCCTAGTGTCACCCGCGATGATAGGGAGACTCGTCCCCGTCGCAGCCTGCCATTGGATGTCCACCCCCCACCTGTTTTGATCCGCGCGACAGGGAGATGCAGCGGTGGCCGCGCGGGGATCAGGAGCTACGCAGGTGCCGGGGAGCAGGTAAGTATAACCTATATGAGGGTCCGCGGCATTAGGGGGGTCATTATAGGGGTTGGATAACGCCTTTAACTACAGAATTCTGTGGCCTGGTGTGGCGTTGAATCACATCTAAGGGTCCATTCACACATCCGCAATTTCGTTCCACATTTTGCGGAACGGAATTGCAGACACATTCATTTCTATGGGGCAGCACGATGTGCTGCCCGGATACGGAATTGCGGACCCGCACTTCCGGGTCCGCAATTCAGTTCCCGAAAAAAAATAGAACATGTCCTATTCTTGTCCGCAATTGCGGACAAGAATAGGCATATTCTATTAGTGCCGGCAATGTGCGGTCCGTAAAATGCGAAACGCACATTGCCGCTGTCCGTGTTTTGCGGATCCGCGGATCCATGTATCCGCAAAACACACGCGGATGTGTTAATGGACCCTTAGTGTACCTGCATACGTTGCGGATTATGCATGTTTTTTTTTGGGCGTAGAAAAAACGTAGTGTAATACAGGGCAACGAAAGCGAATGCGATCCAAGAAATCTTACATACACGTCGTTGTCTTTTTCCGTGCGGAGACTGACCAGCTGTGAGAGAGGAGAAATTCACTGCATGTTAATTGTTTGCGCAATTTTGTGTGCGGTTTAATTAACCCATTGCAGCGAAGAGTGAGATCGGAGCAAAACCGCATAAAAACCCACAACAAAATCCACAAATAATAGACGCAGATCTGGTGGGGAAACGTCGAGAAATCTGCCCGATTTTCTGTTTTCAAACAAGAACCCAAATACAGCAGTCCCAGCCAAATGTAGCTACATAGTTCTGCCTGATATTCATCTTGTATGAATCATGTTTTATACTCCAGTCACATCCAGAGCTCAGAATCTTCTGCCTGGTATTAATGTTGTACTGAAGCATGTTTAATACTCCAGTCACAACCGCAGCTAATTTCAGACTTTTACTGCCTGGTGTTGATCTTGTTTTGAATTGTGTCTTCTACTCCAGTCACAACCAAAGTTAACACCAAAATTCTGCTGTCTGGTATTGCTCTTGTATTGTATCATGTGTACTCCAATCACATCCACAGCTGCCTCGCATGGATCTTGTATTGTATCATGTCATATACTCCAATCACATCCACAGCTTCCTCGTATGTATCTTATACTGTATCATGTCATATACTCGAGTCACATCCAGAGCTGCCTTGTATTAATCATGTATTGTATCATTTCATATACTCCAGTCACATCCAGAGCTGCCTTGTATTGATCTTGTATTGTATCATGTCATATTCCAGTCACATCCAGAGCTGCCTCATATGGATCTTGTAGTGTTTAATGTCATATACTCCAGTCACATCCAGAGCTGCCTTGTATTGATCTTGTATTGTATCATGTCATATACTCCAGTCACATCCAGAGCTGCCTTGTATTAATCATGTATTGTATCATGTCATATACTCCAGTCACATCCAGAGCTGCCTTGTATTGATCTTGTATTGTATCATGTCATATTCCAGTCACATCCAGAGCTGCCTTGTATTGATCTTGTATTGTATCATGTCATATACTCCAGTCACATCCACAGCTTCCTCGTATGTATCTTATACTGTATCATGTCATATACTCCAGTCACATCCACAGCTGCCTCATATGGATCTTGTAGTGTATCATGTCATATACTCCAGTCACATCCAGAGCTGCCTTGTATTGATCTTGTATTGTATCATGTCATATACTCCAGTCACATCCAGAGCTGCCTTGTATTGATCTTGTATTGTATCATGTTTTATACTCCAGTCACATCCAGAGCTGCCTTGTATTGTATCATGTTTTATACTACGGTCACATCCAGAACTAAGTTCATAAAAATCTGCTACCTGGCATTAATCTTCTGTTGAATCATGTTTTATACTCCAGTCACAATCAAAGCTGCATTTATAATCTTATTGTCTTGCTGCTCTGGAACTGATTTTGAGTATCCAGATCTGCACTCTGGATCCCTCTTGACCTCCATGATTTGCGCTGACCGGCTTATCCGAGGACTGATGACACATTGGATTCTAGGGGATGTATAATCAATGACTAATACTCTGTGCAGAACCTGAACCAGCAGCAACTGCAGAGAGATGCTAACTGAAGCCAGCAGGTTATTCGCCGCAGCTCTGGGTGTGACTGGAGCATAATCCATGCAACAATGAAGCAAATGCAACTTCCTTCAAGCTGTACCTTAGTTTTCAGCAATCATCAGGGAGAATAAATATTTAATATCCCTTCCCTCTCCTGATACAATGTATCAAAGCATCTGCGATGTTTACACTGCTAGGACTGTCCCGCCTGAATACAAACCCGCGGCTCTGACCAGCGTTTACCCTGTGCAGGTTTTTAGCTCTGGCCCTATTTACCGACAGCAAGCTGAGATCTTGAAAAAAGGAAATGAAGCCGTGCGGGCAGATATACTTACATCTGTATCCACTTCTATCCGCGTACCTGCCACCCCCCCTTCCCTCCGCTTGTCCGTTTTCGGCAGACCCCCGCAGATGCACCGTGCAGGCAGGATGACAGGCGCGAGACGTCTTTATTACACTGTCAGTCACCGCCTCGGATCTTATTAATAAATGACACCGGCACTTTGATAAGTTTAACTCGCGGATTCCGGAAACATGTAAAGGACCTGAATAATTTATTACGCAATATGTGAAACGCGCTGCAGGTTTGATAAGACGAGGACAGTCTGTAAATGGCCACGGTCATCAAATCGCCCCTCGAAAAAAATTAAAAATAATCCTCGTGCCGATAGGAGGCCGAGGGCGGTAGATAGCAGCGGCCCATGGAACGGGGGTCCCCCTGTGCTGATTAATGAATCTTTTTAAGTATCCCTGTTCTGCTTTCCCTAATACAAAGCTCCAAATCCACTGCATAGATAAAGAAAATAATAATCCTGAGTGCCTGTTGTCACCACTAGGGGGAGCTCACTACATACAGATTTATTCAGCTCCCATTGAGCTCAATAATAGATCCTTTATACAGTAATTGCCTAAATAAAAATAAAAAGTTCTGGGGTGTGAATACTTTTTTTTTTCACTGATATTAATCTAGTTTTCTTCTTTAATCTACTTAGATCTTTAATGGCTCTTTTACTGGGTATGGTGGCTCGCGGGTAGCACTTTTGAATTGCACCTCTGGGGTCATTTTTATCTTTCAAATATATCTAGATTGGGTAATCATTTTAACCTATCCGATGAGGGCGGAATCTCCTGCTCAGGAACCACAGAGCCTCTAATAAACTTTGGCTTTTGCAATGTCTGTCCATCTGAATGGCTGCGTGTAATACCACATTTCACCTGCAGAGGCCACTGCAGTGAAAGTGAGCAGTCAATGGAAGCCCAGCCCCCCAGGAGCCTGCCGATCAGCCGATCAGCATGATGGCTCTCATATTGGGGAGGTTGCCTGTAATAAGGTAGATGGAGAATTTTTGGAAATCTTTGTACAGCGCTGTAGAATATTAGAAATAAGAGAGCTCTAGATTTGGTTACTGTGCAGTGTCAGGACCTGTCTGGTCAGATCGCCCCCTAGAGGGATGCACAGGGTAGGACTTCAGGTCTCCTCTCTTGGATTCTTCATTCATTGTAAATGATTTTTTTTCTCTCTCATTTCTGGTTCACGGATCGTTGCGTCTGATATAGAAGGATTTACGGCGTAAGGCCCAGGAATTAGTGAGGTCTCGGGAGCCGACTCGCTATGACTCCTGAAGGCACCAGTGTAAACCTCTGATTAGCAGAGAAGGCTCATGGCTGATCGCAGCTCCCATGGTTGTCCTTCAGGTCTTGATTGGGACTTTGTAATCTTCCTGTGGCGCATTTTATACTCTATGTCCATTACTCCAGCGCTGCTGGTCTGGGGGTCTATGATATCTGCCTATACTATATAGCTGTTATAATATACAGCACTAATGGTTTGAATATTAATACTATTATACTGATGTTTCCACTATGTAACGGCATGATTGTGGCCAAAAAGCAAAGAATGTCTCCCCCTGCTAGCATCTTCAACTGTTTTCTAAATTTCTGACTGCATAATACTGCCATACAATGCAAAGGTAATACCGCCGTATGCAGCCCACACTGTACCAATATACCATATGGTGCCTAAATAATATGCAATGTCTAAATAATACTCCCTCAAAGAGCCTACAAAATACTGCCGTACAGTGTCAATGTAATACTGCTATATTGTGCCAAGGTAATACCGCCGTATACAGCTCCCACTGTACCAATATACCATATGGTGCCTAAATAATATGCAATGTCTAAATAATACTCCCTCAAAGTGCCCACATAATACTGCCGTACAGTGTCAATGTAATACTGCCATACACAGCCTACATTGTATGTACATACCGTATAGTGATCAAATGATATGCAGTGTCCAAATAATTCTCCCTTAAAGAGCCCAAATAATACTGCCATACAGTGTCATTGTAATACTGCTATATTGTGCCAAGGTAATACCGCCGTATACAGCCCACACTGTACCAATATACCATATGGTGCCTAAATGATATGCAGTGTCTAAATAATACTCCCTTAAAGAGCCCAAATAATACTGCCACATGGTGCCAATGTAATACTGCCATACACAGATTACATTGTATGTACATACCGTACAGTGATTAAATGATATGCAGTGTCCAAATAATACTCCTTAAAAGAGGCCAAATAATACTGCCATACAGTCTCAATGTAATTTTGCAGTACACAACCCACATTGTATCTTCATACTGTATGGTGCCTACATGATGTGCACTGTCGAAATAGTAATCTCTTAAAGAGCTTGTGTAATACTGCCATATAGTGCCAATGTAATACTGCTGTACACAACCCACATTGTACCAATGTACCACATAGTGCCTAAATTCTGTGATGCACTTTCTAAATAATGCTCCCTTAAAGAACCCATATAGTACTGCCATACAACGTCAATGTAATACTGCCCTGCACAGCCCACACTGTATCTGCATACCGTATGATGCCTGAACGACTCCCACTGTCTACATAATACTCCCTATCGCCATCTGCGTATGGTTTGCGGACAGACTTGCAGAAGATCTGCAGGAATTTCCACCAAATCCGGACGTGTTACTTGTAGATTTGTTGCGGATTTGATGCGGTTTTGTCGTAGATTTCACGCTTCCATTGAAAAAGATGAAATCCGTACCAAAAATCGCACAAACCATCGAAATGCTGCGAATTAAAAAATCCGAATGGCAGGTCAATTTCCACACGGAAGGAAAAAAGCAAAGTGCACATGAGGTCTGTCTAATCGCATACACTTTGCTGGTGCTGCATTAGGCTGCGGTTTCTCCGCTCGAGAATCTGCAAGGGAAAAAAACCGCACATAATCCGCAGCGTGTGCAGGTAGCCTTAAAGAGCCCACGTAATACTGCCACATAGTTCCCACATACTGTCATAATGCACTGCTGGTTTTAGTTTGCTCCTGGAAGGAGATCCCTGCTCCTATTTTGATATATTGTTTTTATTTTGTTTGTTTGTTTTTTATTAGATTTTTGTTAAACTCGTTACATTTTCATTTTCACATCAACAAGACGTTCAGAAAAAGCCTTTGCCTCCCACTCACTAGATTTTGATACATTGTAACAAACCCTCAGCTATGTGAGCAGGACCCCGGTGTTTCACAGCTCCCTTTTAAAATGAGAATAAGGCCTCATGCACTCGACCGTTGTGTGTTTTGCGGTCCGCGAACTGCGGATCCGCAAAACACGGATGGTGTCCGTGTGCGTTCCGCAATGTGCGGAACGGCACGGACAGCCATTGCTATAACTGCCTATTCTTGTCCGCAAAACGGACAAGAATAGAACAGGTTATATTTTTTTTGCGGACCACGGAACGGAGCAACGGATGCGGACAGCACACGGAGTGCTTTCCGCATCTTTTGCGGCCCTATTGAAGTGAATGGGTCCGCATCCGAGCCTAAGACGTTGCATTAGGAGCTCTGTGATCTTTGGATAAAACCATTCACTGACAGCAAGCAGGCATCTTATAACTGGAGAGGGATTGAAACGTACAGTCTATTAGAATGCTGCAGTTACTTTTATGATCCTCGGACTTCCAAGTCCCCATGTCTGTCTTAGTAATTACTTCCCCGCAATTCTGGAGCATCTTTTCTTATCAGTCTATGTTGCACCATTCCTCAGTTATTCCTCCTAGAAATTTAAGAATACATTGACAACTATCTTTTAACAGTTACGGGCGTGCCCCTACACACTGAACGTGCCCGACCGATGCTGGCTCTGTAGAGACACGCCCTTTGACAAGGAGAATGTTGTCAATATATTCATATATTTCCATGAGGAATAACTGAGGGACGTCACAATGCACTAAGAAAAGATGTTGCAGAATTAAGTAAAACAGGCATTTCAGGTGCGGTGACAGGTCCTCCTAAAGTTTTGTGAAGGTTTTCCATCCCCTTGATGCCATCAGATCACCTTGAGGTGAGGATATAAGTATCCTGGGACTGACTGGCTGCTATGAACGCTCTGCCTGACAACCCCATATGGCAGGTTCTAGTTGTTAGGCAATCTGTGCATAGAAACCAGTTTGCTAGCAGGTGGATTAGCTGAAGGAGGAGAGCTTGGACGTCACGTTTGTTGCCACCTTCGTTGGAGGTCTAGTGGTTTTCATTCCTGCTTCTCACACCTTTCTCCTTATGTTTCCTTCTTCCATAGGGCGGCCTGAAGAACAACAAGCACGAGTGCACGCTGTCCTCCCAAGAATACGTGCACGAGCTGCGATCCGGGATAACCGATGAAAAGCTGCTCAACTGTCTGGAGTCCCTAAGAGTCTCCCTGACCAGCAACCCCGTCAGGTAGGTCCTTCGTGTGTTCCCTAAATCTCAACAGCTTGGAGTTACCATCAAATTCAATGTTATGTGTACCCTGAGGGCAGGGGCGCACCATCAATGAGGCCAGGTGAGGCGATGGCCTCAGGCAGCACCAGGTAGGGGCAAGAGAGGGGGGCAGCGGAAGGGCCATGGGCAATGAATGCTTTCATTGTGGCAAAGGGGTTAGGTTAAGAAATTGGCCCGCGGGGGGTGGAGCCTCGGGGCGACGTTTCAGTTTTCGCCTCAGGCATCAGAAAGACTAGGTGCACCCCTGCCTGAGTGGATCACTATAGGGTAACACTAAATTATAGCACTCAATGCCAGTCTGCTGCATGAAAAGTCATGAAGATATTGTGTTGTGTTAGGAGTGGTATGGCTTCGAGAGAAGAAGACTTTTGCAAACTGAGGTGTATGCAGTCCACTCCATAAAAAAAAATAGGTTTACCCTTAATGAGAGAAGGCTCAACCCGGCACCACGATGGAGCAATCGCCTAAATGGTGCAAATTCCTCCTGAAAAGTATCTAATATTTTTGGGAGATAGAACTACATTTTGCCACAGATATAGTTACACGATGACATTTGTCTACCTGCGGCCACCACTAGGGGGAGCTCACTGCACAGGCTCAATGTTTGCTGTAAAAAACTGCCTGCAGTGAGCTCCCCCTGGTGGCGGCTGCAGTCACACACTATGTATGTGAAAGCATTTCAGTGAGGGGCCCTCTGTCCACAGGCCCCTACGGTAGGCACATCACTGCTTCTGCCGTGTTAAGTTACACACTCTACAGTAACAGCAAGCAGAGATTTTAACAATTTTGAGGAATTTAAACCTAAAGTAGACTATATGAAGAAGAGGCAGATCTGGTTACGCGTTATGTGCTGAAATTCAGAAATCTCCGTTAACAGTTTTCCGCAATGAACTCCCGGAGTCTGCTTTGTGTTCGCGTTTTAGCTTTCAATTAAAAATTTACATTATTTGCTATAATTGCATCAATTAAGGTCAATTACACAAAGTTTATTGATCGTTTTTGTGGAACCGAGTGGATGCTAGAAAATCCGATAACGGCGGAAAACCACAATATCATTAGTAACGGGTTAATAATGAGCTGGTGGACGGCGCGGCTCCGCACGCCGATCGCCGCACTCCTCATAGATTGTAAGCTCTTGTGTCTCCTTCATCTCTTCATAGATTGTAAGCTCTTGTGTCTCCCCCATCTCCTCATAGATTGTAAGCTCGTGTCTCCTCCATCTCCTCATAGACTGTAAGCTCGTGTCTCCTCCATCTCCTCATAGATTGTAAGCTCTTGTGTCTCCCCCATCTCCTCATAGACTGTAAGCTCTTGTGTCTCCTTCATCTCTTCATAGATTGTAAGCTCTTGTGTCTCCTTCATCTCTTCATAGATTGTAAGCTCCTGTGTCTCCCCCATCTCCTCATAGACTGTATGCTCTTGTGTCTCCTCCATCTCCTCATAGATTGTAAGCTCTTGTGTCTCCTCCATCTCCTCATAGATTGTAAGCTCTTGTCTCCCCCATCTCCTTATAGATTGTAAGCTCTTGTGTCTCCCCTATCTCCTCATAGATTGTAAGCTCTTGTGTCTCCCCTATCTCCTCATAGATTGTAAGCTCGTGTCTCCTCCATCTCCTCATAGATTGTAAGCTCGTGTCTCCTCCATCTCCTCATAGACTGTAAGCTCTTGTGTCTCCCCATCTCCTCATAGACTGTAAGCTCTTGTGAGCAGGGCCCTCATTCCTCTTGTTTTTGACCCGTCTGCTGCCATGTTTTTTATGACTGTTTATACATGAATCCCTTGAATGTAAAGCGCTGCGGAAAATGTTGGCGCTATATAAATAAAGGTTTTATATATATATATATTGATTCAGGGATTCAATCTATTTGAAGGGATTGTGTCATCAGAAAGTGACTTTTTGTCTAAATGTTTTTTTTTTACATTTGATTACTATTTTTCATTTTCCATGTCACTATCCATATTTAAAAAAAATTATAATCCTGAGATCCTGTAATTTTCACACTGACCACTGAGTCTAATAATAGGCTGACAATTCATGTTCTCTGGAGGTGACTTCTCAGCAGTCATCTCATTATCATAGGCAGGATTACAATGACAGATAACACCTAAAGTGCCTTGAACAAGTATTCATACCCCCTTTCCACATTTTGTCACATTACACTCACAAACTTAAATGTTTTTTATTTGGATTCTATGTGATCGACCAACACAAATAGTAAGTATGTGTGAGGTGAGAGGAAAATGATACATGGTTTTCAAAGTTTTTAATAAATAAATACCTGGAAAGTGATGCATGCATTTGTACTCAGTCCCCCTTTGTAGGACCACCTTTTGTTGCAAAAACAGCTGCAGGTCTTTTGGGGTAGGTCTCTACCAGCTTTGCACATCTAGAGGCTGAAATTTTCACCCATTCATCTTTTCAGAAGAGCTCGCAGTCAGATTGGATGGAGAGCGTCTGTGAGCAGCAATTGTCAAGTCTTGCCCCAGATTCTCAATGCGATTTAGGTCTGGACTTTGGCTGGGCCATTCTAACACATAAATATGTTTTGCAAAAGTTGTTGCAAAACTACAACTCACAGCATGGCCTAATAGCTGTAGCATGCTGGGATTTGTAGTTTTGCAACAGCTGGAGGGCCGCAGGTTGAGCATCCCTGATCTAAGCCATTCCATTGTAGCTCTGGCTGGATGTTGAGGGTTGTTGACCTGCTGGAAGGTGAACCTCCACCCCACTCTCTCAAGTCTTTTGCAGCCTCTACCAGGTTTCCCTCCAGGATTGCCCTGTATTTAGCTCATCCAACTTCCCATCATCTCTGACCAGTTTCCCTGTCCCTGCTGAAGAGAATCCTCCCCACAGCATGATGCTGCCACTGCCACGTTTCAACTTTGGTCTCATCTAACCAGAGCAACTTCATCCACATGTTCGCTATGTCCCCTACATGGCTTGTGGCAAACTGCAGATGAGACTTCTTATGGCTTGCTTTCCAAAATGTCTTCTTGCATCTCTTCCATAAAGGCCAGATTTGTGGAGTGCACGACTAACAGTTCTCCTGTGGACAGACTCTCCCACCTGAGCGGTGGATATCTGCAGCTCCTCCAGAGTGACCCATGGGCCTCTTGGCTGCTTCTCTAATTAGTGCTGTCCTTGTCTGGGCTGGCAGTTTTGGTGGATAGCCTTGTCTTTGTATGTTTGCAGTTGTGCCATATTCCTTATATTTTCGATTGATGGATTGAACAGTGTTCCATGAGATGTTCACAGCTTGGGATATTATTTTTTTTTAAGAACCTAACCCTGCTTTACACTTCTCCACAACTTTATACCTGACCTGTCTGGTGTGCTCCTTGGTTTTTATGATGCTGTTTGATCCCTAACAAACCTCTGAGGCCTTCACAGAACAGCTGGACTTATACAGAGAATACACCACACACAGGTGGACTCTATTTACTAATTAGGTGACTTCCGAAGGCATTTGGTCACACTGTATGTTATTTAGCGGTATCAGAGTACAGGGGGCTGAATACAAATGCACAACACACTTTGCAGATTTTTATTTATTACAAATTTTGAAAACGATGTATCATTTTCTTTTCACTTTACACATACCTGCTACTTTGTACTGATCTATCCTAGAAGCATAAAAGACTGATGGCAGAAAAAGACCACCTGGTCCGTCTAGTCTGTCCTTATATTATTTATTTATTTTTATCTTAGGATTGACATGTGATTATCCCAGGCGTGTTTAGATTCACTTTCTGTAGATCACATAAAATCCCTATAAAAATACATTTACGTTTGTGAGTGTAACATGAAAAAAATGTAGAAAAGTTCCAGGGGTATGAATAGTTTTTCAAAGTTTTTTATGTACAGAAAACTCAGGATTCACCATATGTAATGGTCACTTCTTCCCTGCACAGATCACAGAGCATGCCCACAAACCTGTCCGATAGAAGTCAAAGGCTCATCCCCTACGTCACTATCTGGTTTTAATACGTAAATAAAATATAGGTGATTTATTTAACTTAAAAACTTGATTTCAACAATAGCTCCTTTTTTGACAATGGTCTCCCTTTAATAACTGATACAACATTGCCCTTCTCATGTAAACACGGGTGATACTTTGTTGCGCGTACTCGGCCAGGGCTCCATTTCATTCTTAATCTTTTACTTTCCAGCTACAATATTTTCAATTATTTAATTTTCCCCATAGAACAAATGTCCCATGGCCGACGTCATCGTCCTGTAATAACTGAGCTGTGACATTTACCCAGGAAAACACAGGAGACGGAAATTGTTTTGACAGTGAGATTTTGTTACAAAAGCAAAAGTTCAGATTCTTGAAGGTCATTGTCCCCTGACGAGACACATTGATGACCGCTGCGTGCGCCATCTTTTCTTGTGGAAAGCTTAGGCTTTGGGTGATGCCTCTCATCTGGAGGTGATTGGGTGGAGTTTGGATCAGAACGTTGTATATACATGTATCCAAATGTCTCATGTGCCTGTCCTGATGTTTCTACTACTAATGCTCCTAATTCTCTTTCTGGGTCATGCCCACTAAAAAATGACACCGTCCACATCCCCACCTATACTCCAGTGCATGCGCAGTAGCATATCGCTATTTGGATCACTGCAGGGAGGGAGTGGGACATAAGAAACCTGGTCATCCATGCAGCAGTGGGATCCTGATGAATCTGACTTTATCCACATGGGTTCCTATGGGGTCTTTATCCACATGGGTTCCATATGGTAGGTCCTTGCCCAGACCCAAAATAAGTAAATAAATTCTGAGTGTCCGTATGTCCTCGACAATTAGATTCAAAATCTGATCAATACAATCCATCAATAGATTATTTGTGCAGTGATGTGGAGTATGTGGTAAGGAAATATACAATACCCCATGGAAATATCATTGCACTTATAATAAAGATATGTTTGGTATATAATAGGATATTTGTGCCCCCCCTTCCATTGTCCCTTGCAGAAAAGCTTGATCATAGAAGCAATAGAAATGACGAGGATGAATTTTTGGCTGCTGATTGTCTTTCTGCTCAGATCTCATCTGGTGATAACAGCAGTGACCAGCAGGGGGCGAGCTGCGCAGCGACTTGTGATGGGCCCATGGTTTATCACAGTTATTGTTTATTTCATCCTGTATTTTTTTGATGGTTTTCTCAAAGCCTGGTAATAATTCATAGCATTTCCCAGTAAAACACAGAGAGCTCGTAATTATTCAGATGCAGTTATTAAAACGGTGATATTTAAGAAATTGAAATGTAGCCGAGCTGGGATTTCTATATTTTACAATTAATATGTAAATCAGTTTGGAAAGGAATTATGTTCCAGAGTTTGTTGTTTTATGACAAATCAGATGCAAATTGGTAAAACCTGGAACATGTGGATATTACTTGCGTGAATATGTGCAGATACTGTATATATAATAGAATATAGAAAAATGGACAGCACTTCCAAAAATATAAAAACGTGTATTTACCCATATGGTACAATACAGTATATATAATGCAGAAGGGCATTGGTATATACACAAGCACCTGTCTGATCATCTGTAATTCTGCAGATAGATAGATAGATAGATAAGTATCTCACAAAAGTAAGTACACCCCTCACATTTTTGTAAATATTTTATTCTCTCTTTTCCTGGGACAACACTAAAGATCTGACACTTTGATACAATGTAACGTAGTCAGTCTACGGCTTGTATAACAGCGTATATTTGGAGTGCCCTCAAAATAACTCCTAACACAGCCATTAATGTCTAAACCGTTGGCATCAAAAGTGAGTACACCCCTTAGTGCAAATGGCCAAATTGTGCCCAATTAGCAATTTTCCCTCCCCGGTGTCATGTGACTTCTTAGTATTACAAGGTCTCAGATGTGAATGGGCAGCAGGTGTGTTACATTTGGTGTTATCGCTCTCACCCTGGTCACTGGAAGTTCAACATGGCTCCTCATGGCAAAGAACTCTCCGAGGATCTGAAAAGAAGAATTGTTGCTTTACATAAAGATGGCTGAGGCTATAAGAAGATCACCGACACCCTGAAACTGAGCTGCGGCGCGGTGGCCAAGACCATATGGCAGTTTAACCAGACAGGTTCCACTCAGAACAGGCCTCGCCATGGTCGACCAAAGAAGTTGAGTGTCATATGCAGAGGTTGACTTGTCAAAGTAGACGTATGAGTGCTGCCAGCATTACTGCAGAGGTTACAGGGGTGGGGGGTCAACCTGTTAGCGCTCAGACCATACGCCACACACTACATCAAATTAGTCTGCATGGCTGTCGTCTCAGAAGGAAGCCTCTTCTAAAGATCATGCACAAGAAAGCCTGAAGACAAGCAGACTAAGGACACGGATTACTGGATCCACGTCCTGTGGTCTGATGAGACCAAGATAAACGTATTTGGTTCAGATGGTGTCAAGCTTGTGTGGCGGCGACCAGGTGAGGAGCACAGAGACAAATGTATGTTGCCTACAGTCAAGTATGGTGGTGGAAGTATCATGGATTGGGGCTGCATGAGTGTGGGGAGCTACCGGTCATTGAGGGAACCATGAATGCCAACATGTACTGTGACATACTGAAGCAGAGCATGATCCCCTTCTTTCGGAAACTGGGCCGCAGGGCAGTATTCCAACATAACGACCCCAAACACCTCCAAGACCACCATTGCCTTGCTAATGAAACTGAGGGTAAAGGTGCTGAACTGGCCGAGCATGTCTCCAGACCTAAACCCTATTCAGCATCTGTGGGGCCTCCTCAAATGGAAGGTGGAGGAGCGGAAGGTCTCTAACATCCACCAGCTCCGTGATGTCATCATGGAGGAGGGAAGAGGATTCCAATGGCAACCTGTGAAGCTCTAGTAAACTCCATGCCCAAGAGAGTTAAGATAAATAATGGTGGCCACACAAAATATTGACATTTTGGGAACAGTTTGGCCATTTTCACTTAGGGGTGTCCTCACTTTTGTTGCCAGTGGTTTAGACATTAATGGCTGTGTATTGAGTTATTTTGAGGGCACGCCAAATATACACTGTTATATAAGTGTAAATTATCAAAGTATCAGATCTTCAGTGTTTTCCCATGAAAAGATATAACAAAATATTTACAAACATGTGAGGGGTGTACTGACTTTTGTGAGATACTGTAGATGTGATAGATAGAAGATCTGGATTTATAGTTCTCTATATCTCACTGTAGTATGTGATGATGGGGGGCTTCACATATCACTATAGGGCCGGATATATAATGATGGACTGTGTATAGAGGTCGGGGGTCTTTCTTCTGTTGTCTTAAAGGGGTGTTTCATTGTAATGTTCCATTAACCCCATCTACAATCAGTGTGGCCACCTCCAATATGAGGCTACTTTTACATGTTTTGGCCATTATAAGTTCCCAATCCGCCCCGGGTCTGTGGCTGTTCAGGGGTTAAGTGTCCAAGGTTCATAGAAGGTGAGGAGTAGGAGGAAGAGGAGGGTGAAGTAAATCGGCAGCACATTTCTTCTGCAGCTTCTATGTAATTATCTTTCCTGATACAAGAGATGATGAATGGGTTACCTTCTCAGCCCTCATGTATTAGGCCCCTCTGATGGGGTCTCTGCCTGTGTACCCCGACTGCCGTTATTGTCTGACCTGCCCCTAAAGGTGGAATTCCTCTTCCTAGCACCAGGAGTCTCAGCTCATGGACTTCCTTGTAACATATACTAAGAGTGGAGTTCCCCTTTAAGTTTTCAGTTGCTCCTCTTTTAGAACAGAATAACACAATTTCAGTATAATTGATAACGCTGCCTCCTCTCCACCCTTTGGCCCCCGCAGTCAGTCCCTTGTGGCCCCCCGGGCAGTAGGTTGATATATCACACTGATCCGGCATTGACTGCAGCCATAAGAGTTAAGCGTGGCTTCAAATGGACGGAGAGGAAGCTTTCAAAGAACTCATCAGAGACGTCTCCAGACTGCGAGGCTCCAGATGATAGAATTTTTATCAATTAAAATGCTTCAGAGATTTGTCTTTAAATGAAGTTCAGCGAGAATATAATATATGGGAGGTGCGCAGCCGCCGCCGGGGTCTCCTCTGAGATCTCCCTAATTCTGAGGTTTATTTCATTGTGTAGAGCTCATTCCTGCAGTCGGCATGCAGGGAGAGAAACGGGCTAGGGCGGTATTAATCAGCAGTACGACTGCGGACGGCACATTTCTAGCTGAGGTGACGTCATCACCGACCGCAGCAATCAGCAGTGATTTCTAGCGTCTGCATAGAATTTATAAAATTGTATCTGTGCATCCATAAGACTAGATCTGGGGAAGCAGATATAAGCCTATTAAATGAACACTCCAGGCAGAACTAATCCACAAAGTCATGCCTAGAACAGGGTCTAAGGGGGCGGAGCATGACACGGGAATTGTAAAAAAATTAAAATAAAATCAAACCAGGAAAGTCTTTGCTGTGCACCTTACATGGAAATAACAGTGTGTAATATAGGCCTGGCAATGCTCCTCTGGGAAATAGATAGGCAAATTAATTCTCTTTCCTAAAATCAAAGAAAGCTGAGCCTCTGATGCCACTAGATGAATGGAAAAATAGTACCCCTTGAACGTTGACCTAGGCCTCTCAACCAGATAAGTCAGTTCTCTCTGCTCTGCACTGATCATTGGCAATCACCCTGAGACAGCTGTCTGCAGATGAGATACTGGTTTAGCTATTATTGAAGTTAAGCTTCGAGGCCTGTTTTAAAAGGTAGAACATTGACCTCTGTGCACGTATCGTGCATTCACAAAGTCTTCAGACCCTTTCATGTTTTTCCCCATTTTGTTATGCTGCTCCTTGTGCTAGAATAAAAAAATAGTTTTAAAAATATTATACATTTATTAAAAAAGAAAAATGTAATTTAACACGGACATAAGTTTTCAGACCCTTTGCTATGACACTTGACATTAGGCTCTTAGGCTTTCCATTTCTCTTCATCATCTTTGAGATGTTTCTACACTTTGATTACAGTCCACCTATGGTAAGGGGATTGGAGATGATTTAGATAGACACAGACCTGTGTATATAAGCCATGTTTATCTCAGAGCTGACAATGTGTATCACAGCAAAAACCAAGCCATGAGGAGGAAAGAACTGCCCAGTACATCCCTACAAGGAAGCATGGTGGTGGCAGCATCATGTCTGGAGGAAACCAGGCACCCCTCATCAGCTGCCCAATACCATCCCTACAGTAAAGCATGGTGGTGGCAGCATCATGTCTTGAGGAAACCAGGCACCCCTCATCAGCTGCCCAATACCATCCCTACAGTGAAGCATGGTGGTGGCAACATCATGTCTGGAGGAAACCAGGCACCCCTCATCAGCTGCCCAATACCATCCCTACAGTGAAGTATGGTGGTGGCAGCATCATGTCTTGAGGAAACCAGGCACCCCTCATCAGCTGCCCAATACCATCCCTACAGTGAAGCATGGTGGTGGCAGCATCATGTCTGGAGGAAACCAGGCACCCCTCACCAGCTGCCCAATACCATCCCTACAGTGAAGCATGGTGGTGGCAACATCATGCTTTGTGAGACCGGGAGACTGGTCAGGGTTGAGGGAACAAAGTATAGAAATATTCTTAATGAAAACCTGATCCAGAGCTCTGGAGCTCAGACTGGGCGGAAGGTTCATCTTCCAAAAAGACAATGACCCTAAGCACACAGCCAAGACAGCACAGGATCGGTTTATGGACAACTCTGTGAATGCCCTTGACCCTGAACCCAATGGATCATCTCTAGAAAGATCTGAAAATGTCTGTCCACTGACAGCCCCCAGCCATCCTGACAGAGCTTGAGAGGAACTGTAGAGATGAATGGCAGAAAATCCCCAAATCCAGATGCACAAAGCTTGTGACATCATCCCCAGGAAGACTTAAGGCTGGAATCAATGGCAAAGGGGCTTCACCTAATTCCTGAGTAAAGGGTGTGAATATTTATGTCTATGCAATATTTTAGCTTTTAGTTTTCTATAAACAATCCATAGTTGTGTCTAAAAGTAGAAAGAGAGGCAATAACATGGAGAGAAGCTGCGGCTGCATCCCCCTCCTCCCCCTCCATTATGTGTTGTATTACTGTACATGGATTGTTTGGTAAAGTTTCTTACCATACATATAGCCAAAGGGACTACAAGCTCATTGAAGGTAATAATTATGCATTCCATTTTCCACTGATGACAAGTTACAATGTTTCTTTTCTCAACTATCATTGAATTATACAAAAAAGTATAGTTGCTCTTTAATTCATAGAATCTAAATAATTGATGCAAGATAAGAGGAGACAATGCTGCTTTTCAGCAGAAGTGTTAAAAATTCATGCACTGGTTAAATGGATAGCAACAGATGAATCAATAATTTCCATTCTGCGTCTTGGAGTTAACACTGGACTCCTATGGTGATATTACGGCGAGGTTAGGATCCTACAAAGCATTGTATATGCGCCTGCCGGTGTTCCAGCTAATCACCTTTCTCAGTGTGTCTCCAAAGTCCTAAAGGTATTTTAGGAAGAATTAGAATTGAATTTTACATCTGCAGATCGGTTTATTTCTATGTTGTTTCGGTAACGCACGTTGCGCGCAGACACACCGCCGCGTTGCCTGCTGCTAGAGAAGACGCTGCTCAACATCCTGGTAATTACAAGAGAATAGTTCCAAAAAAAGTAACTGTTTGGTTGCAGGAAAGAAAAGAATAATAATGAGAAGTTACATTGTTTACAGCAGAAGGTAACATTTCGGAAAGCCTACCCTATATATTCAGCTTTGAAGGGGGTCTTCAGTGTGGTGACAGATAATATAGTATCAAGTGCCTATAGATGTGTTGACATTTGTATCAGGGTCGAATAGCTAAATTTTGAAAAGGTGGATTCGGATAGGAATCATTTCTTCCATGATCAAATATGCTCCAATTGTATTAAACGTTGGAAGATTTTCTGGTCTCTTTTTTTTTATTTTTTTTTGGAAAGGAAATTCTATTAGGAAAAGACACTGATTGAACAGTTTGAGGCTACCACCATGGGAAATCATATTATGAAAAAGCACTGATTGAACAGTTTGAGGCTACCACCATAAGAAATCTTATGAAAAAGAACTGATTGAACAGTTTGAGGCTACCACCGTGGGAAATCATATTATGAAAAAGCACTGATTGAACAGTTTGAGGCTACCACCATAGGAAATCTTATAAAAAAGCACTGATTGAACAGTTTGAGGCTACCACCGTGGGAAATCATATTATGAAAAAGCACTGATTGAACAGTTTGAGGCTACCACCATAGGAAATCTTATGAAAAATAACTGATTGAACAGTTTGAGGCTAACACCATAGGAAATCTTATGAAAAATAACTGATTGAACAGTTTGAGGCAACCACCATAGGAAATCTTATAAAAAAGAACTGATTGGACAGTTTGAGGCTACCACCGTGGGAAATCTTATTATGAAAAAGCACTGATTGAACAGTTTGAGGCTTCCATGAAAAAAGGATATATGTATAAATACACATACTAGAGATAAGCAAATCAATTCTTTCAATTTGGAATTCATCATGAGTTTACAAAAAAAAAATGGATTTTAACTAAATATAACTTCTTCAAATTGGTTTTGGGTCCAATTCGTCAAACTTTTTGAAAAGTTGAAATCAGACCTTAATGATTTCTGGACTAATCAAATATGCTCCAATTAGCCTAAAATTGGTATGTAACACCTTATAACAAACCTAACCAAATAAACATTAGTCTAGCGAGAAGAAAAAGCACCCACACATAATATTCAACTGAAAGTGTATCCAATTCTCCATCTAAAACAAAAAGAAACCAAGAATATCCCACTCAGGATTACACTTCTCTCAATGAGGCATGCAAGCTAGATCTCTTTTCAGAAGAACATTATCTTGCTTAGCTGACTGGCCTTGGGGAGTACTCTTTGCGGTGCTCTTTATCAGTAGGAAGACCACAAATATTCAAAGAGTATTGTATGCCAACAACACTGCTCTCGCTTTCTGGGAAGAATAGATGTACATTTGCAGATCTTACTTCTGCTGGCATTAGACTATTTTGTCTGACAAGCTCATTTGCATACCTTTGGGTTTCTGGGAAAGATATTAAAAATAGCTTTTCTTCCCAAAAAGAAAATAATGCTTAGCTTATTTAATGCCAGCCAAGTTAAGATATGTGAATTTGTGTATATTCTTAGGAACCAAGAGTAAAGATGCCTGGCATACAATACTCATCATGGATATTTTTTGGTCTCCGTAATGATAAAGTTCACCCCCAAAGTATACCCCCCAACGGAAGCCTTACATCTACAACTAGCTCTTTCAGGACAAAAGGACTTTCTCAGAGCAAAGCATATAGAATCTACGTTTTTAGTTAAGAGGACTTGAACATCAGCCGTCTTCATAAAGAATCGCCTCATACTTTTTTTTTTGAAAAAGGTAATTTAAATGTTTTCCTGAAAACCCAAAGCTTTTCCTCACAAAAAAAGATAAAGTAATTCTTTCTGATGACAGCTGATGTTAGACATACTCATTTGCAAATATTAGTCCCAGAAACCAAGAGGAGCATTGCCTGGTCTACAATACCCCGCACACGTAGTATGCATACTTGGTGGTCTCTGTAATGAGAAATAGTTTCCTCCTAGACAACACATGTATATTGCTGAGAAACACAGAGTAGCTGCTCTCTCTGCTTCTCTGTCTCTTTCTCCTTCTCTCTGTCTCTCATTTGCCTGAAACAAATCAGAAATAATTTGGGTTTGTTAGAATCCAAACTCTATGGGAAATTCGGTGCGATTTCCTAATCGGTAGAATGCATTCGCTTATCCGCTTATCTCTGCTACTCTACCTTTTAGGGTTTGCCTCATTTTCATGGAGCTTCCTGGTGACCAAATATTCCACGGTGCTCTACGCAGCACTGATCACCAGTTACATGTTTCCAGATGTCTGCTCTTCCTCCCCTCTCGCAGCGTGAAGCTTCACAGAAAGGTAGAGAAAAAAGAAACTGAAGCTACATCTCCCTCCTCCCTGTCTACTACTGTTATCTGTATAATCTACATCACTGATGAACCACTTAATGGGATTGTTGTTAAACCAGGCAGCACCAGTCATGACATTAGGGAATCGCTTGCAGTGCAGCTCCTTAATATGCTATTCAGAGCTCTGAAGGGCAGGTCACAATAATTGTTCTGCGACAAAGAGCTCTTTGGTGATTGCACAGGATGCATAGCACCATGGTTATAAAGGAATTAGGCATATAGGGCCATGCTAACTTTGGGAGGTCTGGACCTTTAAATCTAAAAATGAGTGTCTCATGTTAGATACATGAGGTGAGGTCAATCTTCAACCCGCTGCACTAGCCAGCGATGACCCATTTAAGTTGACATTCTGCTAGTCAAGCTGCAAGACTCTTTAATGTGGATTTCGGATGACAGTGAGGAGCCCCGAGGGAGTCTTCAGCCTCTGGAACAGCAGCAACAGTGAAGAAAGCAAGAAAGATTCAGATCCCATTAATTACAGGCTGCGTGACAGTCCCCTGAGACTGTATCACATAGAATAGGCTTAGATACTCCAGATCAGCAGCACAGTATCACACGTTAGGTTTATTAGATACGTCTACAATATCATACGTCATATAGTATCACATACTAGGATTAGATGCATAAGTTTAGCATCTGAGCTTAGATACAGCAGCTCAGCAGAAAGTATCCTGTATCATACGGTTAGATAAAGTGGATCAGCAGACATAATGAGCTTAGATACAGTAGTCCAGCAGACAATATCATACATAATACGCTGAGATATACCAGCTCTGCAGAAAGTATCATAACTGACAGGCTTAGATAGACCATAGGCTTGGATACATCTATACAGTAGACAATATCAGACATGATAGGTTTAGATACACCAATTCAACAGATAGTATTACACAAGATACGCTTAGGTACTCATTTCAAGCTGGTTCACACATGATAGGATTAGATACAGCAGCTCAGCAGACAGTATTACACAAGACGGGCATATAGCTATATTATAGGGGTGCAAAGATAGTGCTGAAGGGGCTTTGAGTTTCAAATGTGAGTTCAGCATGCAGGCGGTATCACACATAACGGACTTAGATACACATTCGACTTAGATGCATGTACTCAGAAATCAATAATACACATGATACGCTTAGATACACCAGCTTAGAAAAAGGAATCGCACGTGATACATTGGTTGAACAGATACCACATCACAAGACGGGCTTAGGCCTCTTGCACACAAACGTTTTTCTTCCCATTTTTTACCCCTTTACTTTCCGTTTTTTGCATTCCTTATACAAAACTATTCATTTTAATGGATCCGCAAAAAAATAGGAAGGTACTCCGTATGCCTTCCGTTTCCATTTTTCCGTTCTGTTCAAAGATAGAACATGTCCTATTATTGTCCGCATAACGGACAAGGATAGGACTGTTCTATCGGGCCAGCTGTTCCGTTCCGCAAAAAACGGAATACGGACGTCATCCGTATTTTTTGCAGATTGTTTCTTTTCGGACTGCAAATCACTGAAAAAGCTATACGGTCGTGTGCAAGAGGCCTTCGATACACCCGCTAAGCTGAAAACATTCATTGGAGACCAGATTATGATATTGGCGCCCAGGTCCCTGTGAGCCGGGTTCTTGTTTAAGTTTCCACTGTCGCCCCCTGAGCCCTCTGCGACTTTCATTTTTCAGGTACATTGCGCTGCTGTGCCCCCTGTTTAGTCAGTAATTGGAGGTCTGATATGTACAGCTGAAGCCTCCTCATCTTCAAAGAGCCTTCACACATCCGAAGGTGACATTTTATGTTGTAGTAAAACCCGAAGCAACGCAAATAAAGCCAACTAAAAATAACCAGAATCTCAATGGCAGGGACACGGCTTCCATCGTAATTTCTGCAGCCTCAGGCGCTGCAAGAACAGTATTTATAGCATCCATTAATTAGATGATCACGCTTTGATTTGGATTTGATTGATGTGGTAATGCAGAGTGATTGATGCAGGGGGAGCACGCGGCCGGAAGTCCGATCAAACACGTATTGGGTTTGTTTGTATGAAAGCAGCTGAAATACAATAACCTGTCAATGGAAGGTAACCGAGTCGGATTAAGCTACATTTACAGGACCGTATATGTTTTGGGGTCCACAAAACACTGATCTTCAAAAAATACGGATGGCATCCTTTTGGCATCTGTATGACATCCGTTTTTTTGGGCAGATCCATTGTAACAATGCCTATCCTTGTCAGCGAAACGGACAAGAACAGGACATGCTCTATCTTTTTTGCGGTGATAGCACACGGTGTGCTGTCTGCATACACGGAAACAAAATTCTTTTGTGTGAATGTAGCCTTACTGGCGGAATAGAAAAGCTGAGGTTTTGCTCCACTGCGTGACCTCACACTTCAGAAACTCATTAAAATATACATCAAATAGTTACAAAAAGTTACTAAAACTTGACGAAGAATGTATTGCATCTTTCTTGGCATCCATAGGAAAGAGTATACTTCCTATCTTTAGAGGATGTTGTCATCCTTGAGCTAGCCCCATACAGTGTCGAGCTGGCCCACCAGAGAACCAGAGGAACCTCAGGTGGACCCAGGCTCTGAAACCATAGTGGGTCCCAATGGACCAGGAAGAAAGAAATCGTGTGAAGCCAATGACTTGCCGCTAGGGTTTATTTTGTTTGAATTAAAACCTATTAGTCTTTATTGATGATATGGAGGTTGGTTTCAGAGAACAATTTTCTCTGGTGGAACCAAGGAACTCCAGTCCGACATTAGTCCCATCCCATGTACTCATTGTTGCCTCTTGGTAGAAGGATTTCTGTCTTGTTCATACCACCAGGGTGAAAGAGAGATAAGACTTAAAGTGCCCATAGCTATTATATAAAACATGGCAGAACTGGTCAGTAGATAAGCATCCAGTTGGTGAGCTCCAATCACTAGAACCCTCTTCAAACAGCTGATCAGCGGAGATACCAGGGGTATGGACCACCTAAAGGAAAGTCATCAATAGTGTTCAGCAATTCGAGCTTCGGAGTCAATTTGGTCAAACATTTCGATTTTAACGCTGTCTCCATTCGAGACTTCAGTGAATTATTTGGTATTCCTTTCTGCAGCTTTAAAAATACTTACCGAAGAAGGGTTTGGCACCGGCTAGTACCTCGGTACCAAACACGACTTCAAATTCCTAATGTTAAGTGTTTTTAAAGAAGTCTCTCGCGACTTTGGGTGAAACACATTTTGCCTACACAAAGGCAATACATTTTAATGCTGTACAGAACTCCAGAACAAAGCGATTGAGCGAATCAACTTCGGTTCTATGATCCGAAGCTCGATTCGATTAAGCCTAGCCTTCAATATTAAACCCCTTTAAACTAGGCAGCTATAAAAATGTTGACCTTGGACATGTATCTGCTTGAACAACGTGCACCCAGTTCATGGTTTGGCCAAGAATGAAGAATATTTATCCTGTTGTCAGAAACCATAACTCACATAAAGAACATAGACATACAGGTCCATATTATCATGTGTAATGACCCAGAGGGGCATTACTACCTCCCTTTGTCCCCCTACTCTCTGCATTGCTTGATCCTGTGTCATCTCATAGCTATTTATTGCCATTTCCTGCAATGGGTGTATGTATTTCCTTGTAAAACAATGTTAACATGTAATGTGCCTGGTTCACCAGAAGGTGGCAGCAACATTGGCAGTGTGCTAGCGTCCTGGAGAGGAACCTCCTAGTTCCCTTCCAGCCCTCTCTAGAGAAGGAGGGGATAGTTAGTGTTGGTCAGTCTAGCCTACCACCTCCTGGGGAAAGGTTGTGTGTTGGCTAATGGCTAGCAGAGCACTGTCTGCTCTGCTAGGCCCAGAGGCCCAGCCTCTAAAGTCTACATGGTTGTTTGCTCCCTCCTGGCCCCGCATTGCCTACAAGCCACGCTAAAGTATGCTTGAAGCCAGGAAGAAGTTCCTAGGATTTTAAAGTAAGAGACAGACTACAGACATCTAAGCAGAAGAGGAAAGTTCCTATTTACTTCAGCTAACAAAGAAGAGCTGAGAAAGCTACCGCATAGCAGGGCTGAGATTTTTTGCCTGCTAAAGTTAAGCCAATACCTGCTGATGACCAAGATAAAGTCTGGAAACTGTTTGGATTACCGTTAATGCCAAGTTGTGTTCAACGTTAATAAAAGTCTGGACTCAATTATTCCTTCATCACCAAAGTTATTCATCCCTTTTGCACTTGCTTCAGACTACACCACATCTGGAATCCAAGAATATCCAGGTAGGAGCACTAGGACACATGTATACAACATCTACAGAGACATTGTAGGCCACTCTACACCACTCCGGCAATCCTACATCTGTGGACCAACACCACCATCTACAAAGGAGACTTCATGTCCTCGTTGCTTAACTGCAACTTGGGTCACAACTACTTTATCTATAAGAGGGACATATTTCGTAGAAACCTCCTAAGGGGCAAGGGATACCCCAGACGCTGGCAGTGGGCCGCTGCACATGTACATATGGTCAGCTTTAGGTTGCCTGTTTGAGTGGTGGAGCCATCTCCAAGTGTAGATGGAGCCTTGACCTAAAGTCATATTGGACCTACTAACCCTGACACGTGCTCCCAGTCCCCCCGGAATCTGCTCGATTTTCCTTATTGATGTCCCTCAATATATGATTCTCTTCAGCCGCTTCCAGAAATGGCGTCTCTTGATTTAATTTGCGCACACGAATGTCTTAACATTTCTATAGTTGACATACAGGATGCAGAAAAACAAAATAAACAGTTGTACGCTCCATCTGCTCACTGCCTCTGTCTATGTATACATCCTGCGCTCAGCAGCTTTCCTGCCTTATATCTTCTTCACTTCCATATATAATATAAATTAGAGTCTGGAAATGTGTCTTAAAGAGGACTCGTCGCCTCTCCTGACATATCCGATTAAGTGATTACTTGATTCCTGAGAAATAATTCTAGAGCATGCTTTCTTTAACAATTCATCTGTTATTCTTCCTGGAATTTACGAATTTAGCGTTCCTCGTATGTTCCTATGCAACCTGACACCGGCAACACTGATTGGACAGTGACAAAATTGATAACACCCAGATGTCAATTGATTTATTACATTTTCAGAAGGAATAAAAGATGAATGGCACAGGGATAAAAAAAAGGGGGGACTTAAAACAAGTCTGTGTATCAGAGAGTGGGAGTCTACTGTGGAGAACATACAGCGTCCAGTGACATGTAAAATATCTGTAGCTACGTGTAATCAAATCATAGTAAAAACTGGGCTTTCCCTTTGTGCTGGATGCGGTGTTTTGCACTCAAAAATAATAATAATTACTGATGTCCGGAGGACTAGTTTACACCTGTTAATCCAGCACCTACTCAAAACTTCCTAATACTTAGCTTTTATTGAAATGCTAATAAAACTATATTACTGACTTACTAATTATTAAAATTCCAATGCATCGCAGTCCTCACTATTCTATTTCGATCACTATAGTGTTGTACAGCATCCCCTATTAATATAGGGTACAGGTCACTGCTAGATTCTACTAATGCCGCTGGCTGCGCGCTGCCAGCACGCTATTTGTTTAGTTTAGTGATTACCCTTATGCTGTTTGGGGCTGCAAACTGCACTGTATTAAAATTGAAACTTCACGCTGCCCCCCGACATGTTTCGCCGTTACCGGCGTCTTCAGGGGTTAGGGCAGAGTGTGAGCGTGTCTCCTCCCGGATGGTTTATAAAACCTTTGTTTGTGATGTCATCGATGTGTGTTCCGCCTGTGGGCGTGATTAGGACCTCTGGTTGGGCTCTGAACACACATCGATGACATCACAAACAAAGGTTTTACAGTGCAGTTTGCAGCCCCAAACAGCATAAGGGTAATCACTAAACTAAACAAATAGCGTGCTGGCAGCGCGCAGCCAGCGGCATTAGTAGAATCTAGCAGTGACCTGTACCCTATGTTAATAGGGGATGCTGTACAACACTATAGTGATCGAAATAGAATAGTGAGGACTGCGATGCATTGGAATTTTAATAATTAGTAAGTCAGTAATTGTCAAGGAACCATGAACCAGACGTACAACAAGAGATGAGTGGAAATAAGAAGGCTTTATTGAAAATAAAGCTGTAAGGCAAAAGTCCAAACGGATGGCTAAACCGAAGCAGGGTCTTGCGAAACCAGAGATCAGGAACCAGAAGGGTAGTCAGATGAAGCCAGGATCAGGAACCAACAGGGTAGTCAGATGAAGCCAGGATCAGGAATCAGCAGGGTAGTCAGACGAAGCCAGGATCAGGAACCAGAAGCAGCAGCAGTCTTAGAAGCATGTGAGCACAGGAGGACCAACCAGGGAACTGAAGCCACAGACCTCCTATATATATGAGCTGGGCATCCAGCTCCTCCCAGTGGGAAGGAGGAGCCGCAGGGTGGGAGGCTACAAGAAACCCAGAAACCAAGATGGCTGCCAGCACATGTCAAACGAAGGAGAACAGCAAGGAGGTAAGACCATGACAGTAATATAGTTTTATTAGCATTTCAATAAAAGCTAAGTATTAGGAAGTTTTGAGTAGGTGCTGGATTAACAGGTGTAAACTAGTCCTCCGGACATCAGTAATTATCAAATAATAGTCACCCAGGCAGGAAGCTGATGAACCTATGGAGGAGCTGCATAAACCTTAACATATAAACATATACCTCTAGTTATAAACAAGTTTAAAAAAAAAAAAAAAAAAAAAAAAGTTAAAGAAATTACAGTATCTTATTAAAGAATTATGTTTCCTCCTGGGCTTCTCAGGCTGCTTTCTTTCTCTTACCCTTCACTCAACCTCTGATCTTTATTAGCTGACGCCTCCACTCTCCTAGACAAATATCTACAGAGAAAGGAGGCTGCCGCCAGTGGTGAAGCCTTACCCCACCAGATATCATAGCATTAATAGGGTTCAGTGTAGCAGAGTTAAGGGCTATGTACACCTTCAGAGACAATTTTTTTTTTGTGATTGCATTTTATTTATTTTTTATGATTTTTTTTTCTCAATTGGCCTTTATTAAAAATATTGAGCCGTTCTGTCACAAAGTGTAAACAGTTTTTCTAGTTTTGTGACTTGTACTTTCACTTTGTGCTGTCATCTAATAAACCTTATCTCTAAGAGGTCATAAACACTTATTTAAAGGGAACCTGTCATCAACTTTATGCCGACCTCACTGAGGGCAGCATAAAATAGTGACAGAAATGCTGATTTCAGCGGTGTGTCACTCATGAGCTAAAAAGTAAGTGGTTGCCGAGAACCAGCATCATAATCATTGCAGCCAGACCTTGAAAAGAGTCAAATCTACCTGAGAAGAGTCCTGGTTATCCATAATCTCTTGCTCTCCCACCCGTCTGCTGATGATTGGCAGTTCTCTCCTAGAGAGAAAGGGAGAAAACTAGGTAGGAGACTGTCAGTGATCAGCAGGTGGGGGGAGAGCAGGAATTCAGGAATAACCAGGACTCTTCTCAGGTGGCCGGGACTCTTCTCCAGGCCCAGTCTGCAATGATTGTGATGTTGGTTCTCGGCAACCACTTACTTTTAACTTATAAATGACAGACCGCTGAAGTCAACTTACCTGCCTCTACTTTATTCTGCCGTTGGTATGGGTAGCATAACGTTGATTACAGGTTCCCTTCGAGCCACATTCTTATCAGTAAGATAAGAACTGAGCTGTTTATAAGGTCACAGAAAAGGAGTCACCCAAAGGTGTACATGGCCTTCAAGAAACTTCAGCTTTCCTATATTCACCTGTATTATTCATTTATGGAAACTTGTTTTATCACTGGAGGTTTGCTTTAAAAACGGGGATTATGTGAAGCTTAACTGCTACATTGTTTGCCTAACTGTAGATACTGGAACTATAGGACCAAGAGGCAGCAGGTCCTCAGAGGTGCTGAAAGATAGCTTGTTTTTGGGGGGTAAAATTCACATATCCGCTCTCCAATTCTACTATGTTTGTCCTGATGCACCATGTTTGCTACGCTTCTTATGTAGCTTGCCATACTAGAATGGCGCACCATGCAAATAGCATATTACCGCAACCAGATAGAATTGTGGACCATTTCATGCATCTGTAATGTACGTCATTACTAGCACGCATGTGTACTATACTGTATAAGTACTGTCTCCGATACGGTCGTGGAACTGCCAGTGTCCCCCTGCTGGGTCTTTAAATGTGGACATTTGCTTTGTCAGTCGCAACAGATGAGCAATGGATAAAGGATCAGAACTGGAGAGTCAGAGGAAACTCGATATCTGAGGATGATGTCGAGGCCTGGAGATGACTGCAGTGCAGGAAGCACAGCGCTGTCTTAATTCCATCTCCCCTTCCAAGCCCTCGGCCTTTATCACCTGAGGTGACTCCAGACAGCCTGGAGCCCACATTTACCCAGAATAAAGGCTCTTTAACATTTCGCAGTGTACGCCGTGCACCTGACACAGCTCTGCGTTAACTGAATGCTGAACTTCCTGCAATCAATTCTCTAATTACAGTTCTAACCTGAGGAGATTTATCATTGTCTCGTTGTCTAAAAAACAGACCAAACTAGAGACACGGGCTGTAGATAATGTATCATATACATATTGCTATATAGTAGTATTATCTAATAGACGTTTTTTAAAGCACATTTGTTTTGTTTATTTTTTTCACCACTTTTCTATTTGTTTTTATTTTTTTATTTATTATTTCACAAATGTATTTGATCAGTTTCATTTTGTATTATTTTTATATGATTTTTATATAATTTCTATGTTTTTTATATTTTTATGCATTTTCTAGGATTTTTTTCTCATATTCATATATCTTATTTTTGTATTATTTAGTATTTTTTATGATTACTTTTCTATAATTTTTTTTCTCATAACCATGTTTTATATGATTTGTATGTTTTTATTTTGTGTTACTTTTTATGATTATTTGTATTAAATACATATTTGTGGTTTCTTTTATTTTTATGCCTTTTTAGGATTTGTATTTTTCTTATATTCATGTATATATTATTTTGGGGTTTTATTTTGTATTTTTTTATGATAATTTGTTTTTTTATTTCATTTTTTATTCTTTTTATGCATTTTTAGGATTTCTTTTTCATATTCATGTCTTTTGTCTTATTTAGTCATATTTTTTAGGATTTTTGTTTTTTATTATATATTTACATTTCCTTTGGGTTACTTTTAGGTGTTTTTATGATTTACTTGGATTTCTGTGTATTTTATCATTTTTTCATTACTACTAGGCCTCATGAACACGATTGTGTGTTTCCGTGGGCTTCCAGGTCCATGCCTCAAAAGATAAGACAGGTCCTGTCTTTCGCCTTATCTTGAAGTCAGCGGGTCCACACCATGATGAGTGCAGAGAGCCAGTGCCCTTGTAATGCGGTCCTCAACACGGGCACAGCAGCCCACAGTCGTGTGCATGAGGCCTTTTTTTGTTTGTTTTTATTTCATTTATTTAGTTTTTTGTATTTTTATTTTCTATTTTTAGCTCTTGTCCTTCAGATTTGCTTGACTATTAAGATAACTCAGCATTAGTCATTGATTTTCTAATTAGACGTACTGTAGCCACGAGACATTTTCATTTTTTAATAGATCTTAGTACTACAGTACCTATTTATTCATAGCTGTGATTTACTGTAATATTTCAGCATCTACAGTAACTACTCCATAGACCTCTAACAATGCAATCTATATATTAAATATGTATGTGTGTAATTATGGCAACATGGAGCTCTAGGCTCTGAGATACCACCAGAGATGTGGAGATCATCTGCTATATGAAAGGGATTTGTTATTTCTATTCTTTTTTGATGGTTTGTAAATTTGTTGGGTATTTGGTAAAGGTGTCCCAATATATTCCTTAGGAATTCCTTTAGCTCCTTTGTACATTTAATATATATATATATATAGATGTGTTTTCCTCAATACTGTATAATGGATTGGGATAATGAACTTTTGTATAATGTAGACCCTTATAAAGAAAATCATGAGATCTAATGAAGTGGGTTTCCTAAAATCATGATGCCCATGGTGGAGACAACAAAATACCCCACCACGTT
This sequence comes from Bufo gargarizans, assembly GCF_014858855.1. NCBI lineage: Eukaryota > Metazoa > Chordata > Amphibia > Anura > Bufonidae > Bufo > Bufo gargarizans. Next base: position 58,176,182 of record NC_058088.1, on the reverse strand, counting down.
CTTAAGAGTTACTGATACTACAAGTGGTCCCTCAAGTTACAATATTAATTGGTTTGAGGACGACCATTGTATGTTGAAACCATTGTAACTTGAGTAATCGGTTCCAAATCCCCAAAATGTCATCTAAGATGAGAGAAAATGGAAATTTAAGAAAAATATGCAGATAACAGACAGATACAAGTCCTCACATATAACAGTCAGGAATAGCTGCTAACTAGCAACTTATATGGCTATTTTACCAGAGAAGCGCCCGTGATTGGTTGGGTCTGAGTCTAAGGTATTGTATGTTGAGCCTAGTTTCCACTTACGATGGGTCAGAAAAGACCATTTTATGCTGAAAATATTGTATCTTGAGGGATCACTGTATTCTGTAGAGTGGTTGTGTTGGTAATGAAGGGCCTAATGGTGTTTTCTAACATCTATGGTGGCCTAGGATGGTTTGGACTAATGTCTAATATTCTTTGGCCCAGGATATTTTAGGGTTAGTGTGGCATGCCAGAACCGCAGGGGCTACACGTGAGGTGCACGGTGGGCTGATGAGGGGCCAGTAATAATACAGTTCATCGGGTTACTCACGGTTAGCAGAAAGCCTCCCTGGGCCGGCAGCACAGTGATGAGGAAGACAGCATGAAATCCTCCGGGGCATGCTCTGTGGTAGGGAAGCGCCAGCCTAGATGGAGGTTAAGGTGCCCTTGATGGCAGTGGTGTTTAGGGTGCTTGTGGCGGCTGGGTCCCTTGGTGGTATTTGTCGTGACGCCAGTACCGTTAATGGTGGTACAACCAGTTGTAGTAATATTGAAGAATGAAGTAGACAGTGGTAGGATACAACTCACTACTTTTACTGTGGCTGGTTTTAGTTGCGGCATATACATCCAGACAGAATACAGTCTTTTGTTATTTAGAGGAATTCTTAATAGGGTTGGCTAGGTTCTGACTTTGCTTCAGGTCCCTTTTGAACCAGAGTAATTTGGGGAGGTTGCTTGTAGTACTTACTGGTATGCTTAGTCCTATTGTTTCTGTATCTTCGAAGCCCTTGAACAGGTAGCTAATCTGAATTCTTCAATGTATGGGGAGGCTACCTGTAGCTAGATTGTCCTCCACCATGTGCAAAGGTGCCCATTAGGCCTTAGGTAGTGGCTGTTATCACTGATGTCTCTCTTTTTGCTTAGATTTCTTCCAGGGACGCAACTCTATCCTTTGGTTGTAGGATATAAGGAAACTAAGAGGATCACAGGAGGAAAATGCTCTCCTGCCCCTCATACCTTGGCTCGACCTCATTGCTGCATCAGACTTCACCCACTACTCTGTGGTGTGTAGCCTCAGCTTAACAACTGACTCTGCTCCTCTCTTCTCTCTACCCTCTTCTCTTATTTCCTTTCCCTTTTTACACTAGGCCTGACCTAAGTATTTATAGATGTATAAAATGCACCTAACCAGCCTATGAACAGGGATACAACTGGTGATGTAATGCAGAATGACATGCAACGCCGTAATGCAATCTTACAGCTATTTTGCAGTTCCCACATGTCCTGAGTGGGATGCTGCATTAGCACCTAACATTCCTTCTGGTCTTGAATTAAGCGTTAATAGTGGTGGGTCTATATCAGGGAAGTGTACCATTAATTTATTTGTGAATTGAAATAAGTCAAACATTTTTTGCCAACACATAGCTCCAAATCCCATTTCCAAACAACTGTTAAATGACAAAATCCTGTCTACCTACAGTCACCACTAGAGGGAGCGCACTGCATCGTGGTTATAACAGCTCCTCCTACTGGAAGCAATAAATTGTCATTCCACTAAGGGCTTTTACTGAACTGTTCAAAGAGGAAATCTTGGTACCTAATCTTCCCCCTTTCTAAGATAAGATGCCTTTATTGTCACTGTACAATACAATGAATACAATGTACAATACAATGAAATATATTCTCTTATAATTAATAGAAATTATGAAGATAAGGTATTTCCAGTGCTTAAAGAACGTAATTCTAACTGATCTACTATTATTATGGTTGCTTTGTCCCATAGCAATGATCAACAGAAGCCCATTATTAAGGTGCTAGATCTTGAAACCACAACAGGACCTGTTCTTTGTTTTTATTTAGACTACAGTTAAATTTTCAACATCAGGAATCACATTTGTGTTTTCGAATTTGGTTAACGCAGTGGGTGTAGACCCACTGTGTCACTTGAAGAGATTTGTCTTGCAGCTACGCTCAAGGGTATTGTCTAAGTGTAGCCCCTTGGGTTTCACCCTTTACCCCTTATAAAGGGATCTGGAATCCAATGCAGAGGAACTACCAGGCTGCTACCTCCCTGAGTGGTCTCTGTTCAGGTGACTGCTAACCCACAGGAGCGAAGAGATCTGGGCAAAACCATAGTGAGACAGAGTTCAAGGCAGGCCGAGTAGGGGAAATCCAGTATGCAGTCCAAGGTCAGAGCAGACAGCACAGGATCAGTACAACGATCAGGCAGAAGTCAGAACAGTCACTGAAGGGTCACAATCTAGGAAGCAGGCAGAAGTTGTCACATGAGGAGACAAATGTAGCACCTTAGCAGAAACTGGCAAATGGGAATCTATTGGTCAGGCACCCTCCCACAGGGGAAGGTGCCATAACTACCCCTGGGTGAATTAGGGTTCACATGCATTGAAGTGCTGGAGGGAGCAAGCACACCTTATGGACAGTGAAAGACACTGCCGACAAGAAGCAAGCAGAATAGCCAAGCTACTCTGGTGGCCGCTTCTATGAGAAAGGAGAGGAAGGCTGGTGGGTCTGAGATGGGCAGTTGAGCAGATTTGTGGCCAAGCCCACCATGGAGAGCGGAGCATTAGCATGCTTTTTATGGTTTTTATTTAATTTTTGTGGGGTTTTTAATTATTATTTTTATGCTTTTTCTAAAAAAAATCATATATCATATTATTTTTGTTTTATTTTGTATGCTTTAGGATTATTTATTTTTATTTCATATTTGCATTTCCTTTGTTTTATTTTGTATTTTGGGACTTTTTTTTCAAGTTTTATGTTTTTATTTTGTGCTACTTTTTACGATTTATTTGTTTTATTTTCATATTTGTGGTTTCTTTTATTTTATTAATTTTTAGGATTTATATTTTTCTCATATTCATTTTTTTTTTTCATGTTACAAATTCTTATTAATATCGCAACAAGACTGTGTAACTCACATCACAACCACTGAGTGGGCGCACATAGACAAATATAACATAGATGTCTCCTGACAGAATATCACCAAATCATGTTTTTCTCAGATATGATTAACTCACACTGTAGATCTTTTTAATTTTAGGAGGAATACAATCTATTGCTCAACCTTTTACTAGTGATATTTTTAGAGAAAATCTCTACAAATCTGTTTAATTGAATATAACAGCTTTCCTTTCAAGACAGAGCCTCTTCTAGTTTTTTTTCTCACCAAGACGAAAGATCCGGTAACTGGTTCCAGTACATTACTTTTAATAAGTGACGCCTGCCATTTAATGAATCATTAATGACTGCTGATAAGCAGAAAGTGTCACTGCATTTTGCAGAGAGTCTGAGAGGAAGAGAAGATCTTGTCGGAATTTTTTTTCCTGAGCCAAAAAAAGATCCCCCAATGTCTATTTACGTTGGGTGTTGTACTGATCACGCCTCGGCTCTTCAGCCCTTTGTTGTTTTATTCTTAGAGAAAGTTGGATCGTGTTCTATAATTTTCCCACCTTTTATGTTCCCTGAGCAGCTTTGAACATCATTCATTTTATTTGATGTTCCAGTCATTTTGAGTGTAGTTTGAGATTACAGTTGGGGATAAAACACCATTAGAGAGAAATACAATCCCTTCTGTAGAGCAGCGTGGCCTCTACGCTCCCCTCTACCACAGCACAGAACAATGATAAATGAATGGCAGGGCTAAAGTGGCTTTGCATGAAATCTACCGCTCTTAGGACTGAATAGAAATTTTGCTTGAGATTTATTTTTTTTGCTTTGCTGTATGCTGAGGTCAACAAATTATGCAATTTTTTGAAAACCCGTAGTAACGCTACTTTTGCCCAGTAATATGACTGTTGCCTGCATCTATGAGTCCTTCAAATTGTAACTCGGCCTGAAGCTATGTCATGTAATGATCCAGCCTCACATGAAAATCTTTTATGCACTTTACTTTCAATACCAAGTTGGACCACATGGTTCGCTGTTGCAAAGAATTGGGTTTATGAGCAACACATGTGCAGCGAGCCCCTGGGAGGATGGGAGTGATAGTGGCCCTGATGAGATGATGTGCCACCATGTACTCTCTCGTTGGGGATCGGTGCAGTTAAAAGGTGATATAAAGAATCAGGCCATAAGTAAAAGAATAAAAGTCTTTCTTAGTGCAAAATAGGAGTTGTAGTACATCCAACGGTAGTGTGTGCAAAGTGAAATGTTTCTTCCAGGATGATGAGGTAGTATGGCTTGCAAAGTGGCAGATAATGGCCCCTTTAATATACTCATACTCATGAATAACTTATTTATTACTGTTTATACGTGCTGCAATTATACTTTATCGAGATACCTCTTTTTGGTATGCGTGCAGTGCCAGGATGGCGTTCTTTCTCTCACTTTCCTTCCCCTTTTTAATGGCATATATATTTTTTAATCATGTTATAATAAAAATGTATATATTTTTATAATAGTACTGTGTGAGCTCCATTTTTCTTTAATTGCTGGATATACTCGGTAGCTTGTACCGAGTTATTTGATTAGTTGGCCCGTTACTTTGTCACAAATGTTTGTGTGGGTACTCACCTTCTTCCGTAATAGGGTCACTTATTGTCTATTTCTCTATTTAATGGCTTGTAAAGTGGCAGATAATGGCCCCTTTGATGTACTATATTGCTGATGCTTCTCCCCTGAAATTCTGGCTAACAGCTATAAGCTGGCACTTGTGGCAGTAGGAGTCCATTGAGTGAAAATACAGACTTTTATGGGTTGGCCTAGTCTGGATGTAGTCTAGCTGATGGGTGTCTGAGCCATAGTCCATCACCTGCAGCAGGGTCTGTAAAGCCATAGCAGCTGTTCAGTGTGCTGACTGTAAATGTGGTAGCCTTAAAAATATCTGGAGTTTAGCATTTTTGCAGTCTCTCTGGAGTAGTTGTCCCAAAGAAGAACTGGAACAAAATACGGTCCCTATGACCCTTGAAGAAGGAGCTCAAGCATGTGTTTCCTCACTAGTCTAGCTAAGACTCCCCCCCCCCCCCTTCCCCGGGCAGGAAACAGGACCAGCCCACTGCTACCAAGAGGGGAGGAATGTGATAGTCCCATTCCTAATGCTAACCATGACAAACACATTACATAACAAACCAAAATATCACAGATACCCCCAGGTCTGGGCAACTGCACATGACACAAAGCTGTTACATGAAGTAATATTGCTGTAACTTTATATGATAAAGTGGCTTTTTGCCCCTAAGACACCTTTCCCAGGTGGGACTGCACTTTTTGAGCTTTTTATTGTTGTCCTAAGTGTGAGTGAGTAAAGGGTGACAGCTGCAGAACCATTTTGTTGCCCTTATATCACACTAGCAGCCCGCCCCTTTAACAGTGAGTTTCAAAGCACCCCACCCCCTTAACAGTGACCTCCTCAGGGGCCCGCCCCTTTACAGTGACTTCCACAGTACCCCGCTGCCTTAACAGTGACCTCACAGCATTCTGCTGCCTTAAAAGTGGACCTCCACAGCAGTTGCTCCCTTAATAGTGCCCCCTGCCCCCTTAACAGTGACCTCCACAGTACCCTGCTGCCTTAGCAGTGACCTCCACAGCAGTTGCTTCTTTAATGGTGGCCCTTGCCCCCTTAACAGTGACCTCCACAACAGTTGCCCCTTTAACAGTGACCTTCACAGAGGCCTGCCCACTTAACAGTAACATCCACAGCGAACGCCTCTTTAACCGTGACCTCCACAGTGGTCTGCCCCTTTAATGCTAGGGCTACATGAAGACATGTGTCGCGCAACATTTTGTCTCAACAATTTTTATAATGATAGTCTATGGTGTTGCACTAAGACATGTGACATGCTATGACTGTGACACGACAGTCACAAAAAATACATCCAAGAGGGATTTTTGGGCGACTGTCATGTCACAGTTGCAGCATGTCACATGTCACAGTGCGTCACCATAGCCTATCATTATAAAAATCACTCTACACATGTAGCAGTGTAGTTGTGCTCTATGTGTTGTGAGACTTATTGTCGCGCGGACATGTCATCGTGTAGCCCTCACCTAAAGCTTACCTACAGCAGTGAAGAAAAATGGCTGGGTTGTTATGGAAACCTGGAGTAAAACTGTGTGTATGTGGAGACTAAGGGCCTGCGAGCTTTGATTGGCTAATAAGGGACATGTGACCTTGTGTATGGCAGTTGGGATATGAAGAGAAAGACTTGCAGGCTTCTATTGGCTAATGCAGATAATTTTTGGGAAATATCTCAGGAATGGTACGTCCTAGAAAGCTGAGACCATCGCAAGATTTCTTTTCAGGTAGCAAGAGATGTGTATACCAAGTTTTGTTGAAATTGATGGTTGCATTTTTGAGTTATCGAGGAGCATACATACACACATATATAAGTCCTTCTTTAGATATATACATATACAGTACAGACGAAAAGTTTGGACACACCTTCTCATTCAAAGAGTTTTCTTTTTTTTCATGACTATAAAAATTGTAGATTAACACTGAAGGCATCAAAACTATGAATTAACACATGTGGAATTATATACATAACAAAAAAGTGTGAAACAACTGAAAATATGTCATATTCTAGGTTCTTCAAAGTAGCCACCTTTTGCTTTGATTACTGCTTTGCACACTCTTGGCATTCTCTTGATGAGCTTCAAGAGGTAGTCACCTGAAATGGTTTTCCAACAGTCTTGAAGGAGTTCCCAGAGATGCTTAGCACTTGTTGGCCCTTTTGCCTTCACTCTGCGGTCCAGCTCACCCCAAACCATCTCGATTGGGTTTAGGTCCGGTGACTGTGGAGGCCAGGTCATCTGGCGCAGCACCCCATCACTCTGCTTCATGGTCAAATAGCCCTTACACAGCCTGGAGGTGTGTTTGGGGTCATTGTCCTGTTGAAAAATAAATGATGGTCCAACTAAACGCAAACCGGATGGAATAGCATGCCGCTGCAAGATGCTGTGGTAGCCATGCTGGTTCAGTATGCCTTCAATTTTGAATAAATCCCCAACAGTGTCACCAGCAAAGCACCCCCACACCATCACACCTCCTCCTCCTCACGGTGGGAACCAGGCATGTAGAGTCCATCCGTTCACCTTTTCTGCGTCGCACAAAGACACGGTGGTTGGAACCAAAGATCTCAAATTTGGACTCATCAGACCAAAGCACAGATTTCCACTGGTCTAATGTCCATTCCTTGTGTTCTTTAGCCCAAACAAGTCTCTTCTGCTTGGTGCCTGTCCTTAGCAGTGGTTTCCTAGCAGATATTCTACCATGAAGGCCTGATTCACACAGTCTCCTCTTAACAGTTGTTCTAGAGATGTGTCTGCTGCTAGAACTCTGTGTGGCATTGACCTGGTCTCTAATCTGAGCTGCTGTTAACCTGCGATTTCTGAGGCTGGTGACTCGGATGAACTTATCCTCCGCAGCAGAGGTGACTCTTGGTCTTCCTTTCCTGGGGCGGTCCGCATGTGAGCCAGTTTCTTTGTAGCGCTTGATGGTTTTTGTGACTGAACTTGGGGACACTTTCAAAGTTTTCCCAGTTTTTCGGACTGACTGACCTTCATTTCTTAAAGTAATAATGGCCACTCGTTTTTCTTTACTTAGCTGCTTTTTTCTTGCCATAATACAAATTCTAACAGTCTATTCAGTAGGACTATCAGATGTGTATCCACCTGACTTCTCCACAACGCAACTGATGGACCCAACCCCATTTATAAGGCAAGAAATCCCACTTATTAAACCTGACAGGGCACACCTGTGAAGTGAAAACCATTTCAGGTGACTACCTCTTGAAGCTCATCAAGAGAATGCCAAGAGTGTGCAAAGCAGTAATCAAAGCAAAAGGTGGCTACTTTGAAGAACCTAGAATATGACATATTTTCAGTTGTTTCACACTTTTTTGTTATGTATATAATTCCACATGTGTTAATTCATAGTTTTGATGCCTTCAGTGTCAATCTACAATTTTCATAGTCATGAAAATAAAAAAAAACTCTTTGAATGAGAAGGTGTGTCTAAACTTTTGGTCTGTAATGTGTGTATATATATATATATAACATCTCTCACCCCAGAGAGAGACTCATAATTGCCCTTTATCAAGATGGAACTTTGGACATTTGGTTTTCTTCTCCTTTTGGATTCCATGCTGTATTTAGATATGGATGTTAAATTGCTCTTCCAACTTTCTTTTCACCAAAGGATGTGTATGGCCTCCTTCATATATGTCTAATCATAAAGGTTTGTTTCTCTCAGAAACAACAGAGAGTGAGTAAGGCCAGAATTGATCTAGTTTCTTTGGGAGCAGTTTAGGCACGTTGCATCATTTGTGACACTAGACATCTCACTTGATGTTAAAGGTGAGATAATGCTCTTCAGACATAGAACCCTTTGTTACCTTATTGATGCAAACAGCTTATAGTGCTAGTAGGGCTTCGTCAAAGCCTGTGATCTTCAACCACCACTGGAAGTCCCACCAGAGTCTGTCCATGTGTAGACACCTGTCTGTTGCCACCTCAATGTCTCTGTGGGTCATGGAACTTCCCTCTACTAGCACTGAATCCCCAGTAGAAACTGGGTGCCTACAGCTCCAGCTCCAGAGTGAGCTTGTGATACAGGCCAGCACACTCAAAGGTTAATGAAGGTTAGTGATGAGCGGCATAGGCAATATTGATTTTCTCAATATTTCGCAAACTGTTTGCATAATATTCGCCATAAATGTGCGAATTCTAGAATTTGTGATCTCCAGTCATTGCAAATCGGCACTAATGGTGCTCATATTTTTTGCGCAATACGTGAAACTTCACATTTTATCAGGTCTGAGTAGATATTACTGATCGGTGCACTAAGTATTGTTATGACATCACAGCGCTGTCTGTAGCATGTATGTATGGACAGCAGAGAAACAGTAATCCCTATCACACTACCTAACACCCTGCACTGGAACCTATCAGCTACACTATATCACTATCTAACCTACACTGACTATCTCCCACTAACTATCTGTATTATATATATAAGCTATCTAACTAACTAATGTAATGACACAGGAAAGCACAGAGCACAGTAATAACACTGCTCTCTCTTTCAGATCTGGAAAATACTGCATACAAGGGCTGCTGGGGAGGTTCTCATATAGTAAGGGGCAGCTTTCCTATTGGTTGCTTGGGATGTTGCTAAGCTCAGATAAAGATATTGCAGCCTTCTCATTGGCCCACAAGCAAAAAGGGAGGTTACTGATGAAAAAAAAGAATAGAATATTCGCAAATACAAATATATAGCACTATATTCTACATCTTTGTGAATTCTCAAAGTGCCGATATTCGCGATAAAAATTAGTGATTAGAATATTCACGATCAACAATAATGAAGGTTGAACAGAGTAACAAGTCTTTAGCAATCTCAACACTTTAATGCCTTAATATCTTGGCTTGATGCAGTCTCTCAACTGTGACTCAACTTGGATCCGTGGAGCTGGGTACTCACCCTGGTATCTCTTTCCAGCGTTTTCTACCTGGTACTGCTCTGCTCTCTCAAACACACACCACACTCCTGATGGACACTTCTGCCCGACTCTGCCTTTGTTCCAAAAATATTGTTTATAGAAGATTGACTCCACCAGCAACCAGTTACTGACGTTCCGTCTCCCTCAGTACAAGGTGTATGAAGTATTTTTTCCTGATTATGAACACTGGAAGTCCGGCTTAAGTAACGGATAAATATGTGAACCCAGCTTATGAATAGTCAATCAGAATGGCATAAAGTGAGATCAGTTGTGGATGACAACTTCACCAATCTCAAGAACCTTGAGATTCCTTGTTTTCGGTGGTGGACACTCTTCACTGCAATCGAAGAACTTCTCATTTGCACTGGTCAATTTTCTAATCTAGTGGACATCTTCTGTGGGTCGTCTGGTGATTGAATCTGATGGATCCCTTCATAGTGATCATTCACACCTGGCAATTATCAATATAGTCCACTTTTGACTGACTCGACGAAGCCTACTTGTCTCCACTGTCACCTTAATCCCTGTTTTACGCAGATCAGAAGGTGATGACGAGGATGACTGACTGTTTTTCTCAGTAGATGCATCATTTCTGCTCTTGACCTATTTCCCATTCCTTGTCTTCTCTCTATAAATGGCTTTGTAATGATAAGCCCTTATGTCTAAGAAGTACAATCTTGTTCCTTCCTTGTGGATTCAATCTCTCGGCTGCTTCAAACCCAATACTGTAATTAAGTTGAGTTTTAAAGAGAGCATGGCGACGTTGATGAGGCTACTGACGTATGTTCTGCTTTGATATATATAGTAACACAACCAGATCCTAACACATATTTTGTGATATTGACAATCTTCCTGTCTCTGGGAGCTAAGCCGATAATGAGATTTGGATGCTTTTACTGTAAATTTCCATTTTGAACATCTTGCGACGGTGTCTTTTGGGATACAGTTTCCCTTTACTGGATCATTAGAAGCTTTTGATATATTGTGGATTATATTTGATTTTCATTATTGTGCACTATTGATTACTGCTTGCTGCCATAGATAAAACTGAAATTCAACAGCAGATTCAGTTTCTTGGTGCTGACCCCAGGATACACAAAACCATTTACTTTATTTTTGTATTACATTTCTTATAAATCCATAATTCCTGATAAGTAGTGTTGGTTATATCGATGAAAGAAATAGAACACAGTCTTTTAATATATTTTTCTACTAAAAATCCTGTTACATTTACAAAAGTTGATGCTTTACGTTTAATGTTTCTTTTCAAATTTGATCACATATGAGAAATATGTTACCTACTCAGGTTCTATAAATTTTTATTTTATTACTGTATTTATCCCTATTAGCAGTATTATAGTAGTTATATTCTTGTACATAGGAGCAGTATTATAGTAGTTATATTCTTCTACATAGGAGGCAGTATTATAGTAGTTATATTCTTGTACATAGGAGCAGTATTATAGTAGTTATATTCTTGTACATAGGAGCAGTATTATAGTAGTTATATTCTTGTGTATAGGAGCGGTATTATACTAGTTATATTCTTGTACATAGGAGCAGTATTATAGTAGTTATATTCTTGTGTATAGGAGCGGTATTATAGTAGTTATATTCTTGTACATAGGAGCAGTATTATAGTAGTTATATTCTTGTACATAGGAGCAGTATTATAGTAGTTATATTCTTGTGTATAGGAGCGGTATTATACTAGTTATATTCTTGTACATAGGAGCAGTATTATAGTAGTTATATTCTTGTGTATAGGAGCGGTATTATAGTAGTTATATTCTTGTACATAGGAGCATTATTATAGTAGTTATATTCTTGTACATAGGAGGCAGTATTATAGTAGTTATATTATTGTACATAGGAGCATTATTATAGTAGTTATATTCTTGTACATAGGAGGCAGTATTATAGTAGTAATATTCTTGTACATAGGAGGCAGTATTATAGCAGTTATATTCTTGTGTATAGGAGGCAGTATTATAGTAGTTATATTCTTGTACATATGAGCAGTATTATAGTAGTTATATTCTTGTACATAGGAGCAGTATTATAGTAGTTATATTCTTGTACATTGGAGCAGTATTATAGTAGTTATATTCTTGTGTATAGGAGCGGTATTATACTAGTTATATTCTTGTACATAGGAGCAGTATTATAGTAGTTATATTCTTGTGTATAGGAGCGGTATTATAGTAGTTATATTCTTGTACATAGGAGCAGTATTATAGTAGTTATATTCTTGTACATAGGAGGCAGTATTATTATGTGTTCTTGCATAGCAAGACCACATACTGTTATCTCACATATATATTATTCTTATTCTTATTATAGCCAAATTTGCCACCCTAACTCCTCCCACAGTTTTTACACTACATAGACAAAAATTTACCAAAACGTGCAGATTGTTCCCGATCGGATTGCTATTACTTTGTGGAGCGATCCCACCCCCGGGGCCCCCGTGGCGGGCCCCGAAAGCCCCCTTTTTTCCCATAGACTTTGACAGGGTAAATTTTAAAATCGCTCCCACTCGCCAGGCTTTGAGGCTAAAGTCACCAAACTTGGGTCACTTAGTCATGGGCTCAACCCGAAAATTTTTGGCACATTTCGGGGACCCCAAAATGTAGGCGGGGCCACACAGAACCAATCAAAATCTCCCCATTGACTATAATGAGACCTTCAAATCGCTACTCCTCCCACATTTTTAGGAGTACAAATTCCAAACTTTGCAGACTTGGTCGGCACCCACCCGAGTACCTTGCTTGTGCTTTGTTACCCGATCCCACCCTCCGGGCCCCTGGGACAGGGCCCCCAAAATCCAAGTTTTTCCCATTGACTTTGACAGGGAAAATTTTCAAATCGCTCCCAGTCGCACAGATTTTAAACTAAAGTCACCAAACTTGGGTCACGCGCAATTTGTTAGAACATTTCGGAGACCCGAAAATGTGGGCGGGGCCACACAGAACCAATCAAATTCTCCCCATTGACTACAATGAGACGTTCAAATTGCTACTCCTCCCACAGATTTAGGAGTATAAATACCGAACTTTGCACCCTTGGTCGGCACATACCCGACTATCTTGCTTGTGCTTTGTTAACCGATCCCTCCCTCCGGGCCCCTGTGGCGGGCCCCCGAAAACCTCTTTTTTTCTCCCATAGAGTTTTATTGGAAAAATGCAAACGTTTGTCACTCATACAGCTTCGGAGTGAAACTCACCAAACTTGGGTCACTCAGTCATGGGGTCAACCTGGAAATTTCTGTCACATTTTGGGGACATTAAAAAGTGGGCGGAGCTACAAACAACCAATCAGATTTTCCCTATTGACTTCAATAAGAAACCTTTAAATTGCTGTCATTCTCACAGTATTTAAGCCAGAATACCCAAACTTGGCACCGTAGGTCATTGGGTGACTGGATTCAAAAAATAATGAAAAAGTGGGCGGAGTCTACAACGGCCAATCAAATTTCAGCCATTTGTTTAAATGGGAAAAATTCAAACTGCCGCTGCTCTTAGACTGTTAATGGCAGGTTTCCCAAACGTGGTACAGTTGGACAATTTAGGATTAGGATTAAAATTTTGAAAAGTGGGCGGGGCCAAAAACAACCAATCAGATTTCTTTCATTGATTTCAATATGGAAAAAAAAAATTTCAGAAAATTGAAAAATGCTGCCATGATTGATGTCAGGGGCTTCAAATCGCTGAAATCAGGTGATAGATTACTTTGGATTCAAAAATTTAAAAAGTGGGCGGAGCCAACAACAACAAATCAGATTTTCCCTATTAACTTTAATGAGAAACCTTTAAATTGCTGTCATTCTCACAGTATTTAAGCCAGAATACCCAAACTTGGCACCGTAGGTCATTGGGTGACTGAATTCAAAAATTTATAAAAAAGTGGGCGGAGTCTACAACGGCCAATCAAATTTCAGCCATTTGTTTAAATGGGAAAAATTCTAACTGCCGCTGCTCTTAGACTGTTAATGGCAGGTTCCCCAAACTTGGTACAGTTGGACAATTTAGGATTAGGATTAAAATTTTGAAAAGTGGGCGGGGCCAAAAACAACCAATCAGATTTCTTTCATTGATTTCAATGTGGAAAAAAAAAAATGCAGAAAATTGAAAAATGCTTCCATGATTGATGTCAGGGGCTTCAAATCTCTGAAATCAGGTGATAGATTACTTTGGATTCAAAAATTTAAAAAGTGGGCGGAGCCAACAACAACAAATCAGATTTTCCCTATTGACTTCAATGAGAAACCTTTAAATTGCTGTCATTCTCACAATATTTAAGTCAGAATACCCAAACTTGGCACCGTAGGTCATTGGGTGACTGGGGTAAAAAAAAAATTAAAAAGTGGGCGGGGTCTACAACGGCCAATCAAATTTCAGCCATTTGTTTAAATGGGAAAAATTCAAACTGCCGCTGCTCTTAGACTGTTAATGGCAGGGTTCCGAAACTTGGCACAGTTGGTCACTGGAGGACTGTGCCAATGTATATCTCATTTTGGGGATGCTAAAAAGTGGGCGGAGCCACAAACAACCAATCAGATTTTCCCTATTGACTTCAATAAGAAACCTTTAAACAGCTGTCATTCTCACAGCACCCAAACTCGGCAGGGTGGGTCAGTGTGAGACAAAGGTCAAAATTTATAAAAGTGGGCGGAGTCTACACTCCACCCAGTTACTCCGCCCACTCCAGTTGTAAGCTACTGGTGGAGGCAAGAACACATCACACAATTTCCCCAGAAATTGTACCTTTTCTAGTTCTTATTATGTGTTCTTGCATAGCAAGACCACATACTATTATCTCACATATATATTCTTATTCTTATTATTATAGCCAAATTTGCCACCCTAACTCCTCCCACAGTTTTTACACTACATAGACAAAAATTTACCAAAACGTGCAGATTGTGCCCGATCGGATTGCTATTACTTTGTGGAGCGATCCCACCCCCGGGGCCCCCGTGGCGGGCCCCGGAAGCCCCCTTTTTTCCCATAGACTTTGACAGGGTAAATTTTCAAATCGCTCCCACTCGCCAGGCTTTGAGGCTAAAGTCACCAAACTTGGGTCACTTAGTCATGGGGTCAACCCGAAAATTTTTGTCACATTTTGGGGGACATTAAAAAGTGGGCGGAGCTACAAACAACCAATCAAAATCTCCCCATTGACTTTAATGAGACCTTCAAATTGCTACTTCTCCCACATTTTTAGGAGTACAAATTCCAAACTTTGCAGACTTGGTCGGCACCCACCCGAGTACCTTGCTTTTGCTTTGTTACCCGATCCCACCCTCCGGGCCCCTGGGACAGGGCCCCCAAAATCCACGTTTTTCCCATTGACTTTGACAGGGAAAATTTTCAAATCGCTCCCAGTCGCACAGATTTTAAACTAAAGTCACCAAACTTGGGTCACTTAGTCATGGGGTCAACGCGCAATTTGTTAGAACATTTCGGAGACCCGAAAATGTGGGCGGGGCCACAGAGAACCAATCAAATTCTCCCCATTGACTACAATGAGACGTTCAAATTGCTACTCCTCCCACAGATTTAGGAGTATAAATACCGAACTTTGCACTCTTGGTCGGCACATACCCGAGTATCTTGCTTGTGCTTTGTTA
The DNA here is from genome assembly GCF_014858855.1 of Bufo gargarizans. Taxonomy (NCBI): domain Eukaryota; kingdom Metazoa; phylum Chordata; class Amphibia; order Anura; family Bufonidae; genus Bufo; species Bufo gargarizans. Next base: position 58,160,844 of record NC_058088.1, on the reverse strand, counting down.
ACCGATCCTACCCTCCGGGCCCCTGGGGCGGGCCCCCGAAAACCTCTTTTTTTCTCCCATAGAGTTTTATTGGAAAAATGCAAACGTTTGTCACTCATACAGATTCGGAGTGAAACTTACCAAACTTGGGTCACTTAGTCATGGGGTCAACCTGAAAATTTCTGTCACATTTTGGGGACATTAAAAAGTGGGCGGAGCTACAAACAACCAATCAGATTTTCACTATTGACTTCAATGAGAAAATTTTAAATTGCTGCCATTTCAACATTGTTAATGGCAGGGTTGTTAAACTTAATATATTCGGTTAATAGGTGACTAGAATTCAAATGTTTAACAGTGGGCGGAGTCTATATCGGACAATCAAATTTCAGCTATATGTTTTAATGTGAAAATTTAAAACTGCCGCTGCTCTTAGACTGTTAATGGCAGGATCCCCAAACTTGGTACAGTTGGACAATTTAGGATTAGGATTAAAATTCTGAAAAGTGGGCGGGGCCAAAAACAACCAATCAGATTTCTTTGATTGATTTCAATGGGAAAATTGAAAAATATAGACAATTGAAAAATGCTGCCATGATTGATGTCAGGGGCTTCAAATCGCTGAAATCAGGTGATAGATTACTTTGGAATCAAAAATTTAAAAAGTGGGCGGAGCCAACAACAACAAATCAGATTTTCACTATTGACTTCAATGAGAAACTTTTAAATTGCTGTCATTCTCACAGTATTTAAGCCAGAATACCCAAACTTGGCACCGTAGGTCATTGGGTGACTGGATTCAAAAAATAATGAAAAAGTGGGCGGAGTCTACAACGGCCAATCAAATTTCAGCCATTTGTTTAAATGGGAAAAATTCAAACTGCCGCTGCTCTTAGACTGTTAATGGCAGGTTTCCCAAACTTGGTACAGTTGGACAATTTAGGATTAGGATTAAAATTTTGAAAAGTGGGCGGGGCCAAAAACAACCAATCAGATTTCTATCGTTGATTTCAATATGGAAAAAAAAAATTCAGAAAATTGAAAAATGCTGCCATGATTGATGTCAGGGGCTTCAAATCGCTGAAATCAGGTGATAGATTACTTTGGATTCAAAAATTTAAAAAGTGGGCGGAGCCAACAACAACAAATCAGATTTTCCCTATTGACTTCAATGAGAAACTTTTAAATTGCTGTCATTCTCACAGTATTTAAGCCAGAATACCCAAACTTGGCACCGTAGGTCATTGGGTGACTGGATTCAAAAAATAATGAAAAAGTGGGCGGAGTCTACAACGGCCAATCAAATTTCAGCCATGTGTTTAAATGGGAAGAATTCAAACTGCCACTGCTCTTAGACCTTGATTGGCACAGTCTTCAAACTTGGCGCAGTTGGTCACTGGAGGACTGGGATTAAAATTCAAAAAAGTGGGTGGAGCCACCAACAGCCAATCAGACTACAAGCCAACATCTTGTGGTTTCTTCAGAAACGACACATTCTAGTTATGTGTTCTTGCATAGCAAGACCACATACTATTATCTCACATATATATTCTTATTATGTGTTCTTGCATAGCAAGACCACATACTATTATCTCACATATATATTCTTATTCTTATTATTATAGCCAAATTTGCCACCCTAACTCCTCCCACAGTTTTTACACTACATAGACAAAAATTTACCAAAACGTGCAGATTGTGCCCGATCGGATTGCTATTACTTTGTGGAGCGATCCCACCCCCGGGGCCCCCGTGGCGGGCCCCGGAAGCCCCCTTTTTTCCCATAGACTTTGACAGGGTAAATTTTCAAATCGCTCCCACTCGCCAGGCTTTGAGGCTAAAGTCACCAAACTTGGGTCACTTAGTCATGGAGTCAACCCGAAAACTTTGGGCACATTTCGGGGACCCCAAAAAGTGGGCGGGGCCACACAGAACCAATCAAAATCTCCCCATTGACTTTAATGAGACCTTCAAATTGCTACTTCTCCCACATTTTTAGGAGTACAAATTCCAAACTTTGCAGACTTGGTCGGCACCCACCCAAGTACCTTGCTTTTGCTTTGTTACCCGATCCCACCCTCCGGGCCCCTGGGACAGGGCCCCCAAAATCCACGTTTTTCCCATTGACTTTGACAGGGACAATTTTCAAATCTCTCCCAGTCGCACAGATTTTAAACTAAAGTCACCAAACTTGGGTCACTTAGTCATGGGGTCAACCTGAAAATTTCTGTCACATTTTGGGGGACATTAAAAAGTGGGCGGAGCTACAAACCACCAATCAGATTTTCCCTATTGACTTCAATGAGAAACTTTTAAATTGCTGTCATTCTCACAGTATTTAAGCCAGAATACCCAAACTAGGCACCGTAGGTCATTGGGTGACTGGGGTCAAAAAAAATTAAAAAGTGGGCGGGGTCTACAACGGCCAATCAAATTTCAGCCATTTGTTTAAATGGGAAAAATTCAAACTGCCGCTGCTCTTAGACTGTTAATGGCAGGGTTCCCGAAACTTGGCACAGTTGGTCACTGGAGGACTGTGCCAATGTATATCTCATTTTGGGGATGCTAAAAAGTGGGCGGAGCCACAAACAACCAATCAGATTTTCCCTATTGACTTCAATAAGAAACCTTTAAACAGCTGTCATTCTCACAGCACCCAAACTCGGCAGGGTGGGTCAGTGTGAGACAAAGGTCAAAATTGATAAAAGTGGGCGGAGTCTACACTCCACCCAGTTACTCCGCCCACTCCAGTTGTAAGCTACTGGTGGAGGCAAGAACACATCACACAATTTCCCCAGAAATTGTACCTTTTCTAGTTCTTCTTATTCTTATTATAGCCAAATTTGCCACCCTAACTCCTCCCACAGTTTTTACACTACATAGACAAAAATTTACCAAAACGTGCAGATTGTTCCCGATCGGATTGCTATTACTTTGTGAAGCGATCCCACCCCCGGGGCCCCCGTGGCGGGCCCCGGAAGCCCCCTTTTTTCCCATAGACTTTGACACGGGTAAATTTTCAAATCGCTCCCACTCGCCAGGCTTTGACGCTAAAGTCACCAAACTTGGGTCACTTAGTCATGGAGTCAACCCGAAAATTTTGGGCACATTTCGGGGACCCCAAAAAGTGGGCGGGGCCACACAGAACCAATCAAAATCTCCCCATTGACTTTAATGAGACCTTCAAATTGCTACTTCTCCCACATTTTTAGGAGTACAAATTCCAAACTTTGCAGACTTGGTCGGCACCCACCCAAGTACCTTGCTTTTGCTTTGTTACCCGATCCCACCCTCCGGGCCCCTGGGACAGGGCCCCCAAAATCCACGTTTTTCCCATTGACTTTGACAGGGACAATTTTCAAATCTCTCCCAGTCGCACAGATTTTAAACTAAAGTCACCAAACTTGGGTCACTTAGTCATGGGGTCAACCTGAAAATTTCTGTCACATTTTGGGGGACATTAAAAAGTGGGCGGAGCTACAAACCACCAATCAGATTTTCCCTATTGACTTCAATGAGAAACTTTTAAATTGCTGTCATTCTCACAGTATTTAAGCCAGAATACCCAAACTAGGCACCGTAGGTCATTGGGTGACTGGGGTCAAAAAAAATTAAAAAGTGGGCGGGGTCTACAACGGCCAATCAAATTTCAGCCATTTGTTTAAATGGGAAAAATTCAAACTGCCGCTGCTCTTAGACTTTTAATGGCAGGGTTCCCGAAACTTGGCACAGTTGGTCACTGGAGGACTGTGCCAATGTATATCTCATTTTGGGGATGCTAAAAAGTGGGCGGAGCCACAAACAACCAATCAGATTTTCCCTATTGACTTCAATAAGAAACCTTTAAACAGCTGTCATTCTCACAGCACCCAAACTCGGCAGGGTGGGTCAGTGTGAGACAAAGGTCAAAATTTATAAAAGTGGGCGGAGTCTACACTCCACCCAGTTACTCCGCCCACTCCAGTTGTAAGCTACTGGTGGAGGCAAGAACACATCACACAATTTCCCCAGAAATTGTACCTTTTCTAGTTATGTGTTCTTGCATAGCAAGACCACATAATGTTATCTCACATATATATTATTATGTGTTCTTGCATAGCAAGACCACATACTATTATCTCACATATATATTATTATGTGTTCTTGCATAGCAAGACCACATACTGTTATCTCACATATATATTATTATTCTTCTTATTCTTATTATAGCCAAATTTGCCACCCTAACTCCTCCCACAGTTTTTACACTACATAGACAAAAATTTACCAAAACGTGCAGATTGTACCCGATCGGATTGCTATTACTTTGTGGAGCGATCCCACCCCCGGGGCCCCCGTGGCGGGCCCCGGAAGCCCCCTTTTTTCCCATAGACTTTGACAGGGTAAATTTTCAAATCGCTCCCACTCGCCAGGCTTTGACGCTAAAGTCACCAAACTTGGGTCACTTAGTCATGGAGTCAACCCGAAAATTTTGGGCACATTTCGGGGACCCCAAAAAGTGGGCGGGGCCACACAGAACCAATCAAAATCTCCCCATTGACTTTAATGAGACCTTCAAATTGCTACTTCCTCCCACATTTTTAGGAGTACAAATTCCAAACTTTGCAGACTTGGTCGGCACCCACCCGAGTACCTTGCTTTTGCTTTGTTACCCGATCCCACCCTCCGGGCCCCTGGGACAGGGCCCCCAAAATCCACGTTTTTCCCATTGACTTTGACAGGGACAATTTTCAAATCTCTCCCAGTCGCACAGATTTTAAACTAAAGTCACCAAACTTGGGTCACTTAGTCATGGGGTCAACCTGAAAATTTCTGTCACATTTTGGGGGACATTAAAAAGTGGGCGGAGCTACAAACCACCAATCAGATTTTCCCTATTGACTTCAATGAGAAACTTTTAAATTGCTGTCATTCTCACAGTATTTAAGCCAGAATACCCAAACTAGGCACCGTAGGTCATTGGGTGACTGGGGTCAAAAAAAATTAAAAAGTGGGCGGGGTCTACAACGGCCAATCAAATTTCAGCCATTTGTTTAAATGGGAAAAATTCAAACTGCCGCTGCTCTTAGACTGTTAATGGCAGGGTTCCCGAAACTTGGCACAGTTGGTCACTGGAGGACTGTGCCAATGTATATCTCATTTTGGGGATGCTAAAAAGTGGGCGGAGCCACAAACAACCAATCAGATTTTCCCTATTGACTTCAATAAGAAACCTTTAAACAGCTGTCATTCTCACAGCACCCAAACTCGGCAGGGTGGGTCAGTGTGAGACAAAGGTCAAAATTTATAAAAGTGGGCGGAGTCTACACTCCACCCAGTTACTCCGCCCACTCCAGTTGTAAGCTACTGGTGGAGGCAAGAACACATCACACAATTTCCCCAGAAATTGTACCTTTTCTAGTTATTATTATTATTATTATAGCCAAATTTGCCACCCTAACTCCTCCCTACAGTTTTTACACTACATAGACAAAAATTTACCAAAACGTGCAGATTGTACCCGATCGGATTGCTATTACTTTGTGGAGCGATCCCACCCCCGGGGCCCCCGTGGCGGGCCCCGGAAGCCCCCTTTTTTCCCATAGACTTTGACAGGGTAAATTTTCAAATCGCTCCCACTCGCCAGGCTTTGACGCTAAAGTCACCAAACTTGGGTCACTTAGTCATGGAGTCAACCCGAAAACTTTGGGCACATTTCGGGGACCCCAAAAAGTGGGCGGGGCCATACAGAACCAATCAAAATCTCCCCATTGACTTTAATGAGAACTTCAAATTGCTACTCCTCCCACATTTTTAGGAGTACAAATTCCAGACTTTGCAGACTTGGTCGGCACCCACCCGAGTACCTTGCTTTTGCTTTGTTACCCGATCCCACCCTCCGGGCCCCTGGGACAGGGCCCCCAAAATCCATGTTTTTCCCATTGACTTTGACAGGGACAATTTTCAAATCGCTCCCAGTCGCACAGATTTTAAACTAAAGTCACCAAACTTGGGTCACTTAGTCATGGGGTCAACGCGCAATTTGTTAGCACATTTCGGAGACCCGAAAATGTGGGCGGGGCCACACAGAACCAATCAAATTCTCCCCATTGACTACAATGAGACGTTCAAATTGCTACTCCTCCCACAGATTTAGGAGTATAAATACCGAACTTTGCACTCTTGGTCGGCACATACCCGAGTATCTTGCTTGTGCTTTGTTAACCGATCCCACCCTCCGGGCCCCTGGGACAGGGCCCCCAAAATCCACGTTTTTCCCATTGACTTTGACAGGGACAATTTTCAAATCTCTCCCAGTCGCACAGATTTTAAACTAAAGTCACCAAACTTGGGTCACTTAGTCATGGGGTCAACCTGAAAATTTCTGTCACATTTTGGGGGACATTAAAAAGTGGGCGGAGCTACAAACCACCAATCAGATTTTCCCTATTGACTTCAATGAGAAACTTTTAAATTGCTGTCATTCTCACAGTATTTAAGCCAGAATACCCAAACTAGGCACCGTAGGTCATTGGGTGACTGGGGTCAAAAAAAATTTAAAAAGGGGGCGGGGTCTACAACGGCCAATCAAATTTCAGCCATTTGTTTAAATGGGAAAAATTCAAACTGCCGCTGCTCTTAGACTGTTAATGGCAGGGTTCTGAAACTTGGCACAGTTGGTCACTGGAGGACTGTGCCAATGTATATCTCATTTTGGGGATGCTAAAAAGTGGGCGGAGCCACAAACAACCAATCAGATTTTCCCTATTGACTTCAATAAGAAACCTTTAAACAGCTGTCATTCTCACAGCACCCAAACTCGGCAGGGTGGGTCAGTGTGAGACAAAGGTCAAAATTTATAAAAGTGGGCGGAGTCTACACTCCACCCAGTTACTCCGCCCACTCCAGTTGTAAGCTACTGGTGGAGGCAAGAACACATCACACAATTTCCCCAGAAATTGTACCTTTTCTAGTTATTATTATTATTATTATAGCCAAATTTGCCACCCTAACTCCTCCCACAGTTTTTACACTACATAGACAAAAATTTACCAAAACGTGCAGATTGTACCCGATCGGATTGCTATTACTTTGTGGAGCGATCCCACCCCCGGGGCCCCCGTGGCGGGCCCCGGAAGCCCCCTTTTTTCCCATAGACTTTGACAGGGTAAATTTTCAAATCGCTCCCACTCGCCAGGCTTTGACGCTAAAGTCACCAAACTTGGGTCACTTAGTCATGGAGTCAACCCGAAAATTTTGGGCACATTTCGGGGACCCCAAAAAGTGGGCGGGGCCATACAGAACCAATCAAAATCTCCCCATTGACTTTAATGAGAACTTCAAATTGCTACTCCTCCCACATTTTTAGGAGTACAAATTCCAGACTTTGCAGACTTGGTCGGCACCCACCCGAGTACCTTGCTTTTGCTTTGTTACCCGATCCCACCCTCCGGGCCCCTGGGACAGGGCCCCCAAAATCCATGTTTTTCCCATTGACTTTGACAGGGACAATTTTCAAATCGCTCCCAGTCGCACAGATTTTAAACTAAAGTCACCAAACTTGGGTCACTTAGTCATGGGGTCAACGCGCAATTTGTTAGCACATTTCGGAGACCCGAAAATGTGGGCGGGGCCACACAGAACCAATCAAATTCTCCCCATTGACTACAATGAGACGTTCAAATTGCTACTCCTCCCACAGATTTAGGAGTATAAATACCGAACTTTGCACTCTTGGTCGGCACATACCCGAGTATCTTGCTTGTGCTTTGTTAACCGATCCCACCCTCCGGGCCCCTGGGGCGGGCCCCCGAAAACCTCTTTTTTTCTCCCATAGAGTTTTATTGGAAAAATGCAAATGCTTGTCACTCATACAGCTTCGGAGTGAAACTCACCAAACTTGGGTCACTCAGTCATGGGGTCAACCTGAAAATTTCGGTCACATTTTGGGGACATTAAAAAGTGGGCGGAGCTACAAACAACCAGATTTTCCCTATTGACTTCAATAAGAAACCTTTAAATTGCTGTCATTCTCACAGTATTTAAGCCAGAATACCCAAACTTGGCACCGTAGGTCATTGGGTGACTGGATTCAAAAAATAATGAAAAAGTGGGCGGAGTCTACAACGGCCAATCAAATTTCAGCCATTTGTTTAAATGGGAAAAATTCAAACTGCCGCTGCTCTTAGACTGTTAATGGCAGGGTTCTGAAACTTGGCGCAGTTGGTCACTAGAGGACTGTGCCAATGTATATCTCATTTTGGGGATGCTAAAAAGTGGGCGGAGCCACAAACAACCAATCAGATTTTCCCTATTGACTTCAATAAGAAACCTTTAAACAGCTGTCATTCTCACAGTATTTAAGCCACAGCACCCAAACTCGGCAGGGTGGGTCAGTGTGAGAAAAAGGTCAAAATTTATAAAAGTGGACGGAGTCTACACTCCACCCAGTTACTCCGCCCACTCCAGTTGTAAGCTACTGGTGGAGGCAAGAACACATCACACAATTTCCCCAGAAATTGTACCTTTTCTAGTTATTATTATTATTATTATAGCCAAATTTGCCACCCTAACTCCTCCCACAGTTTTTACACTACATAGACAAAAATTTACCAAAACGTGCAGATTGTACCCGATCGGATTGCTATTACTTTGTGGAGCGATCCCACCCCCGGGGCCCCCGTGGCGGGCCCCGGAAGCCCCCTTTTTTCCCATAGACTTTGACAGGGTAAATTTTCAAATCGCTCCCACTCGCCAGGCTTTGACGCTAAAGTCACCAAACTTGGGTCACTTAGTCATGGAGTCAACCCGAAAATTTTGGGCACATTTCGGGGACCCCAAAAAGTGGGCGGGGCCACACAGAACCAATCAAAATCTCCCCATTGACTTTAATGAGACCTTCAAATTGCTACTTCTCCCACATTTTTAGGAGTACAAATTCCAAACTTTGCAGACTTGGTCGGCACCCACCCAAGTACCTTGCTTTTGCTTTGTTACCCGATCCCACCCTCCGGGCCCCTGGGACAGGGCCCCCAAAATCCACGTTTTTCCCATTGACTTTGACAGGGACAATTTTCAAATCTCTCCCAGTCGCACAGATTTTAAACTAAAGTCACCAAACTTGGGTCACTTAGTCATGGGGTCAACCTGAAAATTTCTGTCACATTTTGGGGGACATTAAAAAGTGGGCGGAGCTACAAACCACCAATCAGATTTTCCCTATTGACTTCAATGAGAAACTTTTAAATTGCTGTCATTCTCACAGTATTTAAGCCAGAATACCCAAACTAGGCACCGTAGGTCATTGGGTGACTGGGGTCAAAAAAATTAAAAAGTGGGCGGGGTCTACAACGGCCAATCAAATTTCAGCCATTTGTTTAAATGGGAAAAATTCAAACTGCCGCTGCTCTTAGACTGTTAATGGCAGGGTTCCCGAAACTTGGCACAGTTGGTCACTGGAGGACTGTGCCAATGTATATCTCATTTTGGGGATGCTAAAAAGTGGGCGGAGCCACAAACAACCAATCAGATTTTCCCTATTGACTTCAATAAGAAACCTTTAAACAGCTGTCATTCTCACAGCACCCAAACTCGGCAGGGTGGGTCAGTGTGAGACAAAGGTCAAAATTTATAAAAGTGGGCGGAGTCTACACTCCACCCAGTTACTCCGCCCACTCCAGTTGTAAGCTACTGGTGGAGGCAAGAACACATCACACAATTTCCCCAGAAATTGTACCTTTTCTAGTTCTTCTTATTCTTATTATAGCCAAATTTGCCACCCTAACTCCTCCCACAGTTTTTACACTACATAGACAAAAATTTACCAAAACGTGCAGATTGTGCCCGATCGGATTGCTATTACTTTGTGGAGCGATCCCACCCCCGGGGCCCCCGTGGCGGGCCCCGGAAGCCCCCTTTTTTCCCATAGACTTTGACAGGGTAAATTTTCAAATCGCTCCCACTCGCCAGGCTTTGACGCTAAAGTCACCAAACTTGGGTCACTTAGTCATGGAGTCAACCCGAAAACTTTGGGCACATTTCGGGGACCCCAAAAAGTGGGCGGGGCCACACAGAACCAATCAAAATCTCCCCATTGACTTTAATGAGACCTTCAAATTGCTACTTCTCCCACATTTTTAGGAGTACAAATTCCAAACTTTGCAGACTTGGTCGGCACCCACCCAAGTACCTTGCTTTTGCTTTGTTACCCGATCCCACCCTCCGGGCCCCTGGGACAGGGCCCCCAAAATCCACGTTTTTCCCATTGACTTTGACAGGGACAATTTTCAAATCTCTCCCAGTCGCACAGATTTTAAACTAAAGTCACCAAACTTGGGTCACTTAGTCATGGGGTCAACCTGAAAATTTCTGTCACATTTTGGGGGACATTAAAAAGTGGGCGGAGCTACAAACCACCAATCAGATTTTCCCTATTGACTTCAATGAGAAACTTTTAAATTGCTGTCATTCTCACAGTATTTAAGCCAGAATACCCAAACTAGGCACCGTAGGTCATTGGGTGACTGGGGTCAAAAAAAATTTAAAAAGGGGGCGGGGTCTACAACGGCCAATCAAATTTCAGCCATTTGTTTAAATGGGAAAAATTCAACTGCCGCTGCTCTTAGACTGTTAATGGCAGGGTTCTGAAACTTGGCACAGTTGGTCACTGGAGGACTGTGCCAATGTATATCTCATTTTGGGGATGCTAAAAAGTGGGCGGAGCCACAAACAACCAATCAGATTTTCCCTATTGACTTCAATAAGAAACCTTTAAACAGCTGTCATTCTCACAGCACCCAAACTCGGCAGGGTGGGTCAGTGTGAGACAAAGGTCAAAATTTATAAAAGTGGGCGGAGTCTACACTCCACCCAGTTACTACTCCGCCCACTCCATTGTAAGCTACTGGTGGAGGCAAGAACACATCACACAATTTCCCCCAGAAACATTGTAACCTGTTGCTAGTTCTTATTATTATGTGTTCTTGCATAGCAAGACCACATAATTGTTATCTCACATATATATTCGTATTATGTGTTCTTGGCATAGCAGACCACAGAATGTTATCTCACATATA